>NC_081380.1:18995008-19326397 GCF_030684315.1 Stegostoma tigrinum
GGATGTTTGTAAGCACCTGAAGATCTAAAGGAGGTCAACTCCTTTGCATAGTACAAAACGCAAGTGTGCACATCTTTGGCTGGCTGAAAGAAACAGGATACCCAAACGGGGAAAGCAAAAACAAGGCAACAGACTGCACTCATTGAGGTTGTAGCATTATAGCTATGCAGAAGGTGCTTCAAAATACAATGGCCCTTTCTGAGGCAGCTCTACCCTTCGACGCTGCTGCCATGCCTGCTGCTGTGATTATGTAAATCAAGAACTCAGTTTCTGGCAGAATGTTCCAGAACAGGAGGTCCCCCTCATACACCAAGACTGAAGTCAACTTCTGTGCAGTCACTCTGCTGAGATTAACTCACTCAGTACCGATTGTGGGAATCAAACCTGGGATATTCCTAATCCATACAACTGAGAGTTCACATAAAAACAGATTTCTGAGGACTTTATTGCAAACTTCTTGGTTCTTATATTGGTAAAAGAAGAGGAGTGTCTGTGAAATTGAACAGCAAAGTTAACATTTACTTCCCTGTGAAAATACTGAAATCTTCAACTAGTTGATCTGAGAACAGAATTCCCTGACTTTGCTGGTAAGCAAAGGGTTAAACAGAATAGAAAGAAAAGACTGATCTTAGTCTGGAGTCTTCCTCTAACACTTATTGGCCCACTGACAAGCTTTATTTGTCTGACTCATTCAAAATTCAAGAAAGACAGTTGAGTAAGCTTTAATGACAGAGGAAATAAAAGACAGACAGCAGAGTTGGCTTTATACAATGCACTAGCTCATCATTTAATGCCAACGCTTGAATCAGAGGGCAAAATAATCACTGGTTTCTGCAGGTAGTTCCACCCCTAAAAACCTTGATTAACAACTATTGAATGGTTTTATTAATGAAATAAACTAGGAAAGTAATGCTAAATAGTAATGGTTTCATAATATGACTGAAGGGGATGCTGTGGCACGCTGCATACTGCAAACAAAATGGGTTCTGGGACTCAGTTCTGTCATGCTTCTGTAAGATGCTTTTCTGTAAGAGAGGAGAAAAGAAAGCAAAATGCGATCAGACAACATTCCCCATCTCCCTCCAATCATACCATCCCACCTCTGGGCCCCTGCCACAACAACAGCAGTCTCTCACTCCCCCTTAAAGCTATGGTATAGAGGAACTCTAAGATACCTAGCAGCAAGTCTAGGTTCGGAAGTCTCATATAGGCTATGTCATGTGATATTAGGCCTAAAAAGGGGAGAAAATACAGAATAATCTACTCAACATAGGGTTATGCCGTAATCTCCACACAGGAATCACCAAGCACACTGAAACTGAACGTTCCGTCATAAGGTTTACCGTTAACATCTTCTCAAGCAACCCAATTCCAAGAAATGCTAAAAGGTCAAAAATACATGAGGGGTTGAGTAGTATAACAATATTTTGCCAGCAGAAGTAATGTTTTGCTAACCTGGCTTTGCTTGTACCTGGCATGAATTCATGCTGCAGCTCAGATGAAAACAGTCCATTTATGCCAGCTTTCAATCTACCTTTGGCACATTTACACTATACTGAAGTATTAAAAACAAGTACATGCACAAGGGTATTAATACAAGCCCGCTAACAGCCTGGTTTTCTTTAACATTTGGGGTGTTCATGAATTAATTATGTAGTTCAAATCATCACACTTAATGCTTCAATTATAACAGTGCTTCAAGGGTTGTTTATGACTGGAGTAAGCTTGGTGTAATGGTGAGTTCACTCACACTGTGTCGGTAGAAGGGATCAACTTTTGTTGGGTATTTGTCAAACTGCAAAGGAATCAAAGCACGTAAAACAAGTTATGGTCTATTAACACATTCATTCTCGTTGCCATGGCTACTCACGTTGTGTTGTTTAAATTGATCTGTCATATTGAACTGCAGCTACTGTCAAATATTATAATCTGCATGTGATAAAATAAACCAAGCTTCTGTTCAACATGCCATCGACATAATTACTTTGACCCGGATTGGAAGTGCATACTACACAAATTTCCTATTTCACAAAATTTGAGGTCGACATCTTGTTAATAATACCAAAAAAATACATTGGAGGGTATCATTGATATCCAGATCAGGGATTTCTTGGTTCTGTGCATGCCAATGTTTAATTATTTATTTATCTATTCACCATAAGGAGCATAAAATCACTGGCTGTTGCCTGCAACAGTTACAAACTAAGGTCACGGCATTTATTTTTGGTGGTAATGGGAGTTTGTTTTTCTCCACTTCTCATCTAAATCTCACTAAGCAAGCAAGACTTTCACCAAAGTCATTCACCAGCACCACCAATCCTGGTTTGGCTTCTCAAAGACTTTGCTTGAAGATTACACACTATTGTCATTTTTGCACACTTCAGGGCAATGCTCTGTAACTCCCTCTCTCCTCTGCAATAGTAGGCCAGAGCTACAGAAATAGTTCACTGTGAAAGATATTATAGAGTGCAAACCCAGGTCCCACCACTTACAGGCAGTATGATCCTCCTCCAATCTATGCACAGTTTACTTATAACAGAATGTCGCTTCTTTGTGTGATAGAATTGGCACTGGATGTAGCTCAGGAAACAAAACTTCAGGAATTTGCAGATTATAAGGCAATATAAAAACTCAGTTAAACACTAAGACCAGCTTCAAAATGTCATGAGAAAGACAGGCTGACTCCTTCCGTGGCTAGGAAGTGGAAGGGGAATACCCTGGAATCCAAAGGGTTAACAATGGTAATGCTGTACAGATGTCAAATCAAACAAAAATTCAACTTCCACATAAACGTATAGGATTTCGAGTTCAAAACTGAAACTGTTTTCTTAAAGAAGCTGCATTCCTCTTTCTCCGTCTGTCCCAGATTAACAGGCCACATGTTACTGACCTTCTCAATGAGCTCTGTGTGAGTTGTTTAAAGAAAAATTACAGACCTCCAAATAACCAGTGACCAATATAACCTTTACATTTCAGTGGATTCATTCTGTTTAGATTTCTGCAGCCTCACAATAAACAGGTCAAATTTCAGGCTCTCAGTTTTTGCCTTTATAACAATTCACCCTTTTAGGCTAATGGAAAGGGACAGATGGTCTTCAAAACAGTAAATGAATACAAATGATCCATTTGTCTTTCCCTTCATGGTATACAGTGTAAAACAGCAATTAAACTATTTGGACCAAGTCTCTGCAAGAGGCACCCTTCTTGCTCTTCTTCTACTTGGAAATCCACCAAGAACGAGCATCCTTAAGTGTTAGAAATTATTAAGAACAGGCCAAATAAAAGGTTAAAGACAACTGGACGTGACTCTATTTACTATGAAGACTCCGAGCCAAATGCATTACTGAAATGTTACATAGACCTCACTTTTGTTTCAGAAATGCACAAATTTGCATTTATATGACATCTTATCTTCAGAATTTCTCAAGTGCTCTGTGTCCAATTAACTATCACTGAAGTGCACTCAATGTTGTTTTGTATGCCATCATGGCAATAAGTTTGCAGAAAGTAAGGTCTGGCATTGAGTTAAGTGACCAGTTAATCTGCTTTTGATGGTTTTGGCTAACAGGAGAATGCTGACTAGGGCAGTGGGAAAAATCGCCTTCATCCTTGAATAAGTAGATAAAGCTTCAAGTTAACTCACCATTAGAAAGATGGCATATCCCAGAAATGCAATATTCTCTCTGTCCAGCAGCCTAGATTCAACATTCAATCCTGCATTTTGTCTTGTAAATTCAAGTTAGAAAATTATGCTTTCAAGTGCTAATCATCTTACCCGTCTAACTGAAAAGTTCAAGGCACCTACAGAAGAATGGAAGAATTAGCGTCATGTTAAAATAAAGGATTTTTATTTTGGAAGTCTTATACTTGGATTATATTTCAACTCTGAAATTATTGTGTATTTATTGGTAGAGCACTGTCATTCAGGGAAGCAACCAAGCTGAGGTTGTTATTGACTGAACTTCAATCCCCTGTACAGCTACATTCAGGGTGCACAGCATCAAATAATAAACAGAAGCATGGATTGAGGATTGGCTGTCTGACAGAAGGCAGAGAGTTGGGATAAAAGGCTCTTTTTCGGCATGGCAACCGGTGACTGGTGTCCTGCAGCGTTTAGTGTTGGGGCCTGGATGAAGGGACTGGGGGCATTCTGGCGAAGTTTGCTCATGATACAAAGATAGGTGGACAGGCGGGTAGTATTGAAGAGGTGGGAAGACTGTAGAAAGATTTAGACAGTTTAGGAGAGTGGTCCAGGAAATGGCTGATGAAATTCAACATGAGCAAATGCGAAGTTTTGCACTTTGGAGAAAAAGGATATAGGCACGGACTATTTTCTAAACGGTGAGAAAATCCACAAAGCTGAAGTACAAAGGGATCTGGGAGTGCTAGTCCAGGATTCTCTAAATGTTAACTTGCAGGTTGAGTCCGTGATTAAGAAAGCAAATGTAATGTTGTCACTTATCTCAACAGAGTTGGAATATATAAGCAGCAATGTACTTCTGAGACTTTATAAAGGTCTAGTTAAGCCCCATTTAGAATACCGTGTCCAATTTTGGGACCCTCACCTCAGGAAGGACATACTAGCCCTGGAGCGTGTCCAGCGGAGATTCACGCAGATGATCCCTGAAATGGTAGGTTTAACGTACCATGAATGGCTGAGGATGCTGGGATTGTATTCATTAGAGCTTAGAAGGTTGAGGGGAGATCTAATAGAAACTTACAAGATAACGTATGGCTTAGAAAGGGTGGACGCTGGCAAGTTGTTTCCGTTAGGCGGGGAGACTAGGACCCGTGGGCACAGCCTTAGAATTAGAGGGGGTAAATTTAAAATGGAAATGAGGAGACATTTCTTCAGCTAGAGAGTGGTGGGTCTGTGGAATTCATTGCCACGGAGCGCAGTGGAGGCCGGGATGTTAAATGTCTTCAAGGCAGAGATTGATAAATTCTTGATCTCGCAAGGAATTAAGGGCTACGGGGAGAGTGCGGGTAACTAGAGTTGAAATGCCCATCAGCCATGATTAAATGGCAGAGTGGACTCAATGGGCCGAATGGCCTTCTTTCCACTCCTATGTCTTATGGTCTTAGAAATATGTTATCTCCGCTCCATTTCATCTCCCTCTTCGGGCTTTCCACTTAAAACATATTCTGGAAACCTAAAATAAATGCAGAAGGGTGCAGATGATGAAAATCTGAAACAAACACAGAATGCTGGAGAAACTCAGCAGTTCTGGCAATGTTGGTGGAGGCAGAAAGAGAGATAATGTTTCGAGTCTGATATGATTTCTTCAGATCTGGAAGCCTATGATTTCTAGCCACATATTCCTCCAGCTGGTCCAAGGTGAGCTAAGTCATTTCATGTCTCGCCAGGCTGAAAACTGGCCTTATTCAGTCAAAGAAAAGGCAGAATATAACATTGACTTTGAAGCATTGTTCCAAATCACAGCTTCTGTGAATGACAGTGCTCCACCAACAAATACACATTCAATGCACAGGTGAAATATAATCCAAGTAAAAAAGACAGGCACAATCAGGGTACTTCATTTTACAATTACACCAAACTCTTCCATAGGTGCCTTCTGTAGACCATTTCAGTTCGATGGGTAAGCACAGTAACATTACAGAGCTCTTCATGATCACTGCTAAAATGCCATCTTTGTATCATTCCCTCTCTATCTATTACCCAAGACAGGTGTGAAGTGACAGAACTCACTCACTAGAGAAGCCTAATGTGAATGCCATATGAAATCAAACCCTTAACTGGTTCGTTCTGAACCAAGTAACAGCCTTCCTAGCCCTTGGGCATTGCAGCCCTTTGATGCAAGACCCCAAGATACTGTACTATGCGCTACCCCACTGCAGATAAATGACGGCATTTTACAGACCGCAGGAGAAAGAAGTTAGGAAGATAAATGATATGCTGGCCTGCATGGCAAAAGAATTTGAATGTGGGAGTAAGGAAGTGTTGCCTCGGCAGTATAGTGCCTTGATGACATCTGCAGCAGTGTCTGTAGTTCAGGTTTCATGACCTAAGAAAAGATATACTTGCCGTAGAAGGAGTGTGTGAAAATTAATCCGACTGATTCCTCCAACAGCAGGTTTGTCAACTGAGAGGGAATCGACTGGAGATTCAAAGATTGAGAAGGGATCTCATTGAAATGAATTAAACAAGGGGTCATGCTTCCAGGATACATAGTAAGTCATGTTGCATTGACATGAGGAGAAACATCTTCATACACAGACTGGTGAACCTGTAGAATTACCAATCACAGAAGCTGTAGAGGCCAAATCACTTAGTATATTTATGAAAGAAATAGATAGATTTCTAGAGGCTAAAGGGTATCTAGGGGCATGGGGCAAGAGCAAAGCAGGTTCAATGGCTTTGTCCAGCTCCTACGATTTTCTAAGATTTTATGCAAAACCCCAGTGCTATCTTGCAGAGAAACTTAAGGTACAAACAGTGGTAACAGTTCACCACAGCAAATAACTGCTACTATGGCAAAGATGCTACTGCAATGCATGAAATATTTTTTACAAGACTGAGGATGCGTTATTGAAGCTATACAAGATATATCTGGACTGCTAACCAACCATTCAGAGGTTTTCTTTGTCTGTGTAGTTGGCTTCTTGTTTACAGTTCAAAATGTGAGATGACAGTCCCATACCCCTCTAAACACACACGGAAAACTGGGTGCTTAATTTCTTCTACAATTTTAAACCAAGACTCAAAAAAAGGGTTAGCAATGTCCACATTTCCAATATGCACTTGGAATACCTCAGGCTTCCTGCCAGATGCACAGTCAAAAAATTACTCCACACTCTTCAGTTCACAAAGGCCAACATATCTGAGGTAAGCTGAGAATTAAACTTTCATTATAAATTACTCTAATTAGAATGAAGGAAACTAAGTATTTCAGGTTCGATTGTCCACATGAGCAATAATGGCATACAAGATAGTTGGCACGAACAGTTTTAAATCAGCCGACAATATATTGCCACTACGCTGGTCATAGATATCAAACTACTGCTGGTGATATAAGTGGTAAAAGGTTACTTGTGCTCTACTTATCCTCACATTTCTGCCTTGGGTACGCACCATGGGTGGTGCAGGAGTTGGCATGATGGCCGTTGGTGGAATGGTGTGCGGAAACGGGGCGAACGTGTGCTGATGAGTGTGCTGATGAGTATGCTGGTGTTGATGCTGGTGGAACTCCGCTCGCATGTAGGGGGGTGGCCCCAACGACGCCCCTCGGTCAGCACTTTGAGAGGCCAAAAACCGAGTGTTCAGCTCTTGCCGCAGAAGTTCTTGCTCTACAGGAGACAGATAAACATTGTGAAGAGCCAAGTACTTCTCCACTGCCACCATACACAGAACAAATGGAAGTTTCACAGTTCAGTCCTGTCATTGCAATTCAATAAGATTCTGAAGTGATGAGACTCAGCAATCCATTTGTAAAGAAAATCTTAGAACTGTCACAAAGGAGGCAGAAATGCAACTCAAAACTGTGAATACAGGTTATGTACAACATCAGATATAAAGAGATAGTAGGAACTGCAGATGCTGGAGAATCTGAGATAACAAGGCGTAGAGCTGGATGAACGCAGCAGGCCGAGCAGCATCAGAGGAGCAGGAAAGCTGGCATTTCAGAACAGATTGTTCTTCAGAAATTGGGGAGGGGAAGGGGGTTCTGAAATAAATAGATAGAAAAGGGGAGGCGGATAGAAGATGGATAGAGGAGAAGACAGGTATCAATGTGGACTTCATAAGCTTCAAAATCTCCCCTCCTCCGGCTGCATCCCAAGACCAGCCCAGCTTGTCCCTGCCTCCCTAAATTGTTCTTCCTCCCACCTCAAGCCCCACCCCCATCTCATACCTACTCACCTCGTCTCACCCCCCGTGACCTGTTCACCCTATCTAGACTGACTAGCCTCTAACTCCCCACCTACACTCACCCTGACTGGCTCCATCCCCGCCTCTTTGACCTGTCTGTCTCCTCTTCACCTATCTTCTCTCCCCCTTTCTCCCTATTTATTTCAGAATCCCCTCCACCTCCCCCATTTCTGAACAAGGGTCTAGCCCCAGAGCATCAGCTTTCCTGCTCCTTTGATGCTGCTTGGCCTGCTGTGTTCATCCAGCTCCACACCTTGTTATCTCAGATGTAAGGAAATGAAAATGTCCAGCCATATTTAAAGCATACATTTACAGATCATTCAGACGACATGTACTTCTTTCTGCAACACTTTTGGTGACAAAGTATCCAAGAAAAACCTCCAATGCAGACAGTTACTCCAGGATGTTGTACGTCAACATTTTAGAATGGAAAAATCCTACGTAAACATTTGTCATCACAGTCAAAATGTAAAACATTGTGGGCTGTAAGTGACTGGTTGTACAGTATATATCTCCCATTCCCGCTATCCATATTAAATTAAATCAGAATAGATTAAAACATATAGTTCCAAGAATCAAATCACAAAAAGCCAAAGATTTAAATACCAGCCAAAATTAAAGACTGATGATGGTTATGGGTAACAGCCCCATTCCCAAAACCTGTGCTCCAGAGTTTTGTCAGGCTCATCTCCTCCTTCTCAAGGAGCATTGGACAGATTCCAGGAATCTACTAAATCCTACGTTGCGCCAGCAGGTCTGCCAAATTTTAGACTTCCCCTCTTTAGCAAAACTAGAGTCCTGCTCTATTATCCATAGAACATGAAAAAGCTTTGCATGATATTACGACATACTGCCTGGAAACGATTCAGACTCTAATATGACGGAAAAATACCTTACTTATCATTATTCTACAGAGAAATCTGCAACATTTAATGAATTCAAAAAGCAAGAGTGTTAAACGTCAATGCTTTTTTCACACACGTCAGTGAGCAGCAAAAGTTGCAAATTTGGAGCAAGAGAACGCCACTCAGTCTCTCGAGCTGCTGCACCATTCCAAAAATTTACGGTTGATCTAATTACTCCACCTTCTTGTCGATTTCTGATAAACTTTCACATCCTTGCTTCCCAAAAAATCTGCCTCAAAATCATTCAAGAACTCTAATTCCATTATTTTTTGCAGAGAGTTCCAAAGACTCATGGCCCTCTATAAGGAGAAGTTGTTTCTCTATCGCTATGTTAACTGGGCCTATTTTTAAACAGTTCTCGATGACCTTTCAAGAATAAACATCCTTGCCACACTGTCAAGACCCTCAGGATACAATCATAATCTTTCCAACCCATTCTTATTAGTCAGCATATTCATTCCATGTATTCATCCAGTAATCTTTCTCTGAAAAGCATCCAACAGATTTGTACCTTTTCTTAAATAAGGAGACCAAAACTATACACAACAGGCAGAGATATAGTTTCACCAATACCTTCTTCAACTGAAGCATAACCTTCTCACTTTTGAATTCACTTTCCCTCACAATAAATGATAATACTCTATTTGCACTGCTTATTAATTGTTACACTGGTATAGCCTTGTGATCCCTCTACAATTCAGAACCCTGCATTCTCTCACCATTTAGATGTTTCTTTTTTGCTCTGCCTGTCAAAATAGGAAATGTCATATTTTCCTACATTACATTCCATTTGTCTGCAAAGATCAGGGACTTGTGTCTTAATATACATGGCTTCCCATGCATTAAACTTCAAACCCAAGTGACAAATCTAAATTGTT
This sequence comes from Stegostoma tigrinum, assembly GCF_030684315.1. Classification (NCBI taxonomy): domain Eukaryota; kingdom Metazoa; phylum Chordata; class Chondrichthyes; order Orectolobiformes; family Stegostomatidae; genus Stegostoma; species Stegostoma tigrinum. Next base: position 19,004,680 of record NC_081380.1, read on the forward strand.
TGTCAGTGTAATTGTTCACACACACACACACACACACACACACGCAAAGAATTTAGCAAATGTCGTCCAATTGCAGAATCACAAATAAGCTGGAAACACTGTTGAGTTTTTCCAAGTATGGGCTTGTTGGGCATGGTCAAAAACTTGCTTATTTACATGTACATGCCCTGTGCCAATTTCAACTCCACAATATAGACAACTGCCATTCTCTGGTTCATTGATCATTCAGAGTCAACCTGCCTGATCTAAAATTTAAACAAAGCTTGGTGATTAACTGTCATTCACCATTAACTAGTGCATTCTCTGCGGCAAACATTCGACCAATCAGGGTGTGCTGGCTAACCAATCAGTATTCTGCTTTCACTGAGTAGGAATGCAGCTTTCTTGCACTTTGACCTTCTTATGAATTGTCCCTTTCCATGCAAGACAAAAAGCTTCCATGAAAATGCTTCTTTATCAGCAATAGGTCAAGAAGCTCAACATCATCCAGGTCAAATTAATCTGTCATCTACTGCCTTAAACAATTACTCTCTCCAACACCAGCAAATAGTGACATCAGTATGTACCATCCACCAGGCGTACCATAGCAACTTCATGGCTCTTTCAACTGCACCTTTTAAACCTGTGGTGTCTACTACCAAGAGAAACAACTGAAACAGGCACAGAAGAACAAAATAACCTGCAAATTCTCCTCACTCTGCATCTTGACTTGGAACTGATTTGCTGCTCCATCACCATCACGGAGTCAAAACTTTGAATTCTGTCCCCAACAGCATCGACACCAGTTACCTTCCTTAGTGAAATCATGGATGTGCAATAAATACTGGCCTTGCCAGCACCACACTCATATTACAAATGAGTAAAATAAAATCCAGTTATTTCTACTTTGTAGAAAGACACATTTTCTACAGTTTGGCAAGTTTCTCACTCAAATGAATCCAGCAAGTAAACAGTCTCAGCTCATGACATATTGTATTTGCGGAGGTGGTGGTACAGTGGGTTTGTAATCCAGATGCCCAGAATAATGTTCTGGGGACATGGGTTTGTACTTTGTTTTGTATTAGAAGCTAATCTAATGGCGACATTTTCAATTGTCATAAAATATCAACCTGGTTCACTAATGCTATTTTGGAAAGGAAATCTACCAACCATGCATGGTCTTGCCTACAATGCTACAATGGTAGCAATATTACTGATGGTGAAGTGCCCTCTGAAATGACTTGCCAATCCACTTAGTTCATGAGCAATAAAGATTGGGCAAAAATGCTGGCCTATCCTACATCCTATGAATGAAAAATAAAAGAGCTAAGAAATAACAGTCTAGCTATCTTCATTAGTGTAATACAACTTTATCTGTCCATCTTTAAAAGTATGCAACAGCAATGTCTGAACAACATAGCCTGCCACTTACAGTGAATTCTCTCTGGTGTCTGTCAGCTTAGATGCGTTGAAAGACATGCAGTTCAAACTGCTTGGTGTCAGCACAAGATACTATTTCATCCATGAAAGAAAATAAAGCTAAACAGATTGTAGGATGATGAAATAATTGAAAATGCAGATGTGCATACTGCACCTCAGATTATATTTATGGTAATTATCAAAGTAAAATATCCCAAAATGTAACATTGATCGAAAAATACAAAGTGCTATTAAATGCTATTCAACACCAATGATATTGTGGATGTAATTGTGAAGTAAGCAGATCATATGTTTCTTCAAAGCTAGTCCTGGATATCACGAACTATTGCTTGACAAAAAGGAATCATTTTACACATGCAACGCTATGACGTAATAGACAAGGTCAACTTACACCCCAGCTTCAGCAGGCATGATATCGTGACTGATTCCTTGACGAGATATTGACAGAATCCACTTATACAATTGCAGTTTAACAATTCAAGGCATCAAAAGATCTGCAGCTTTTGTCTCCCGACCTTTCCAAGACACAACCTAAACCTTTTTCTGGTTTCAGCTGAAACATTCTATGACTGATAATTATTAACTTGGATGCAGAGTTGAGCAGAGGTATTTACGACTTTTGTAGGTTCTACCATCACCAGGTTTGGCTGGATCAGATCAAGTATTAATATACATTGTCCTTTACCAACACCATTTACCACTCCAGGATCAATGCGCGAAGGAAAAATGCTTCAGGGTTTCTCTTCTCACCGCTGTCTCCCTGAAACACTAGCCTCTGTGACTTTCACCTTCACCCCCAGGAACATGCATATGTGCAGCACTCACACTCCCTTGCACACCAGCAACTTTAGTGCCATCTTCATAATTGGCAACCCTCTTCCTCTTAACCACGAACCCTAATCTCTCATCTAGGTTGCCCATTCATTAGCTCTGATTTCACATCTTTGTTTACTTGATCACCCATTGTCTTTTCTGCCACGTCTGAACTCATCTTGTTTATAACACCTCTCCTTCCTTTCCTTTAACACAATCATCCAGCATCCAAATGCTTCATATTCTAGTCTCCCTACAATTACCACCTGTTCCCTTTCAAAGCTTTAAAAAATACCTTGACCTCTGTCTCACTGCTCCATCGCATATTCTCTTTCTTCTCCACCATTCTTGAATCACTTACTATCCCCCAAATTATTGTCCACAATTCATGCAACTCCGAGTCTGAATCTCTCCTACACCATCGCAGCACTGAAGGAGCCCTATGAAAGTTGCAGAAGACATCCTCTGTGAATGCAGCCAAAGCTCATACTTTCTTCAAACTTCAACACACAATCATCCTCCAATGCTACTCTGCCATCGTTCAATTCAGCAGGACTGACTCAACTCAATTTCACTCTGACTTACCCAATTCATTTCCAGATCTTCTGCTCCTGCATCTGTAACTGTCCAGTCCCCTAGGGATTTACCCAAGGCCCCATCTCTTCAGTATATATATGCTAGTTCTTGGCATTTTCAATCATAGGTATGAAGTCAGCTTCCACTTGTAAACCTGTGGACATTGAGCTCAAACTCCCCACTGAATTTGTTGACCTTTCCAATGTCTGCGTTGTTAGTCTGCTTGTCCAATGACCTGTCTTGAATTGAACACAATTCTTCTCAGTGTCAGACTGAAAGATCAAGGGTTCCCTTTCAGAAACTCCACTGGCATTTACAGTCCTCTTCAATAATTACCTCTTTGACCGAGTGTTTGAACACTTTCCTTATTATCTGATCTGTTTGCTCAGCATCCATTAATTCGGATTACACCTCTGCGAAGAGTCTCAAGACATTTTTCTACATTGAAGATAATATATAAACCACAGGTGTTGTGGATGTTATTCCTCTGATATATAAGTAACAAGATCCAGGCATCAAAATGGAAGCATTCTTGGAGACACAATAACAATTGCATACTTTTGATGGACCAAGCAGGTTAAACACTTGAAACAGAGAAGGATCTCTCCAATCCAATCGTCTGAGCGACAGTTACAGCCTTTGTCACTGACGGCCACCTGACAGTGTTGAAGCCACTAGCTCCAATGGTCACTGGATTGCCACAAGGAGAGGGAGGCTGCTCTGCTAATGGCAAAACACCATCCAGCACTCCAAGTGAGTCTTAGATATGCAGGCTGCAAGTCAGCCACCTTTTGTGGGCAGCTGATTTGCTGTCGGCCTGTCTCCTTGGCATTGGGAATATATAGAGAGTTATATGCCCCCTAGTTTTGAACCCCCTCACCCTAGGGAAACGATCTTTGCGATTCACCTTATCTACATCCCTCATAATTTTACAAACATCTAGAAGTTACCCCTCAATGCTCCAATGAAAAAACATACCCGGTGTGTCCAGCCTCTCCTTATAACTCAAACCCTACAGTCCCCATAACATTCTCATTAATGTTTTCTGCACCCTCTCCAATTTAATAATATCCTTCCTATAGCCAGGCAATCAGAATTGAACACAGTACTCCAAACGTGGCCTCACCAATGTTCTGTGCAACCTAACATGATGTCCCAACTCCTATGCTCAATGAAGACAAATTTGCCAAACACCTTCTTAATCACCCTGTCTGCAGAGGACCTGTGAAGAAGATTCAGCCTTCGAACCTGCTCTGTCAGACAATGAAATCATGGTTAATCTGACAGATACTTCAACTCTACATCCCTGTCTGCCCCTCATGACCCTTCAGTCCTTGATCTATCAAAAAATCTGGCTAACTTAGCCTCAAATAAATTCAATAATCCAACCTCCACTCCTTTACTGCTGAGAATTCCCCATCTCAACCATACTCTCAAAGAAAATATTTCTGCCGAATTCCATCTTAAAAGCGAGGCCACTTACTTTTGACAACTCCCTTTCAGAACTGAAATTCAAAGCAGTTTACAGAACACCCTAGATTTTGTTGTGTTGAATTCACTACAATGTCCTTCTGCCAAATGGAACAAAGACTCAAGGAAGCATTGATGAAGCGACTCCAGGCTGTTTAAGCTTGGCAGTAACAGAATGCCTGCTGCCTTTTCTACCACTTTTTGTTCAGACATGTGTCATAGTAACTGGCACAACTGTAAGCAACGTTGATGTACAGATATCATCAGCTTTCATAAAACAAAGCATCCGTAGTTCCTTTGGTTTTTAAAATGTAGGATTATGTACCAAATGAGTCGAAGATTTCCTCTAGATAACTATTTAAGATCATTCAAAAGGGTTATGGGCACTGGTATCTGCCAATTCTGTCACAAACATCCTATTACTGAAACTTTTCAAGCTCACACTTTCTAACTGATCAATGCAGCCTAACATCTAACTTACCTGGAGTTAATGCAGAAGAAACTAGTTCAAGTAGACATGGAAAAACAATGAGCTTCATATAATCAATGAATTGGGGAGAGACTGTTACACTTTCATAGTTATGGTAAATTTGTACAGTAAAGATATTGCTGCACAGTATGTAAATCTCATGTTAAGTCCAGCGCGTAAAGCACTCATGATCAAATGATTTCTGCTTCTCTGTTCCTTTGTTTTGAAGTTCCTGGATGGACTAGCATTCCCGTTACTAGTATATCAGCCGACTGGAAATGGATTTATTGGAAAGTGCGACACTCACCTGAATATCCAGCCCCAGCAGGGTGCCCTGGAACCTGAAGTGCACTTGACGTCAGTGGGGGAGGTGGTGGTAGAGCTGAATGGGGGGCGAACATAGTGGGATGATGTGAATGATTTGCAGGCTGCAAACTAGGTGTAAAAGTATGTGAAGTGTTGTGGGCTGCTAGTGCCAAAGAAAAACTTGGAGTGGAAGGATGATGAGAAATGTGCACTGCAGGAGGTTGAGGTTTGACTGGAGTGCTGCTTCTGCTGCTGCTGAGAGAGAGAGAGAGAGAGAGAGAGAGAGAGAGACAGAGAGAGAGGGAGAAACAAAACAAACACACAATGAGATTCATGACGTGGCTTCATAAACTATTTATACTGAACATGAACAATCGCGTAAACTCATTCACACTTTATCGGTACTGTACTTTTATGAACATCCATGGCTTTTAGACATACAGAGGAAGGTTAATTCTCTCTCATTCCTATCTCCTGTGAATCAATTACATTAAAATAATTGAGTAAAATTCTTGAATTGGGAGTGAAATCACAAGTTACTTTTCAAAGAGAGCAGTTGCCACAATTGAAATGACTTATGAAGCAGGTGTCCATGTTCTTGTAGATTGAAAAACACTACAGCCAATTGGAGATTTAGGGGGAGCCAAGTTCAAATCAACAGGCCCTGCCAATTTAGTCATCTCAGCCACATCTCCTCCTCCCGATTTCTCACCATTCATACCTGTTGGAAGACATGCGAATGTCCAGTCAAGTTTGATTATAATGTCTTACACTGATGCTTCCATCAGTCAGCTGATAAGCAACAAATGCACACTGATCTCTTGAAACTATGGCCCATGAGTCAGGAGAAGAGCAGGCAAAACTAAGGGAAGTAACATCGAGCTTGACGCGCCACCTAACAAACTAGCACTTTTGCTACAATGTAATACACAAATCGGTATTCATCAAACTATCACACAAAGTTTGAATTCATATTCACTTTTTCTCACGCTCAAGTTCCATTTCATCACCACAATGTGAGACTGACAGTGGCTGTTAGAAACTTCCTCCTGTATATTCAAACCACACCTACAACTGAAGTTCATGCATTAAATTCCAATTGACCCATGTATCAGGGAGATCATAAATAATCCCAAATCCTCACCTTACACTGTTTAGGCTGAGGCTGCTGCTGTATACGGAGAGGGATTGTGGGAGGCTCCGAGACGTAGGCCGAGATGGAAGCTGGCTTTGAACAACTGGCTGAGCAGGAGAAGGGGGCTGGGGCTGGGGCTGGGGCTGGGGCTGGTGCAGAGGAGTCTGGGCCTGGGCTTGAGCTTGAGCTTGAGCCTGAGCCTGAGCCTGAGGTATGGGCTGAGCTTGAGGCTGGGGTAGAGGTACAGATTGGGGTAGAGGCACAGGTTGGGGCTGAGATGGAACTAAGGGCTGGGATTGTGGTTGACCTTGCCCCTGGGATTGTGACAGAGCTTTTGACTGTTGCTGGGGCAGAAACTGTGGCAGCTGAGGCTGCACAGGAACTGGAGAGGAAAGTTTTGACTGGGATTGTGAATGGAGTTGGGGTTGGGGCTGGGGCTGGGGTGGGGACTGGGTTTGTGGTTGGGACTGGGGTAGGGGTAGGGGAAGGGGCAGGGGCTGGGTCTGGGTCTGGGTCTGGAGTGGGGTCTGAGCCTTGGCACCAGACTCTTTAGTCACAGCAAGCAGAAGCAGCTGGTCTTTAGAGCCCTCTTGACTTTTCTCTTGACTTCGTTCTAGCCCTGATATTTTGCGGACATTTGGTCCTCTTGCTTCTCGGTTGTCATTTGTTGTTAGTGCGCTGACACTGAAGTCAGTAACTGCCAAGAGAACAGAAATAATAGATTAAAATGCAAGCTCGTAATTGCAATTCAAGTGATTTTAGTGCAACGTTATTGATAAAGAATCATGCTCTGCATTACCCAGCAGCTTGTATTCATCGAAACTTAAAATTCACTAAAATAACAAATTTAAAAGACTAACTTCAGATGAAATAGGTGAATCTGTAAAACTGCTCCTGTGCTGTCAGGGCAACTTGGAGAAACAAAATTAATTTTTGTTTAATTCTCTCTCACTGAAGTATAGCCACTGAGTTACTGAAGATTATTTCTAGCAGTGACAGTAGATACAGATTCCAGACGATAATCAACTTGTTCTAGGATATTATTATGCACCTCTGGAGCAGGTGGGATTTGAACCCAGGCCTCCTGGTGCAGAGGTAGGGGCATAGGATCCAGAGGATTTCACAAGGACATATTCTCATCACTTGTTGCAAGTGACAAGGATGCTTTAATCAACTCGACCAACTCGCCACATTTTGTTTCTGAAGAGGAGTCACATTGGCACAAAACAACTGTTTCTCTCTCCAGAGAAGCTGCAACGCGTGTTCTGTTTCTCCAATATTTTCAGTGTTTATTTCACTGCATTTCCTTTAATATTGTATCGACAAATGCCACAAACAGACATAAAAGGGACACAGAGTCTGCCTCCAGTGGCCACCGCTACAAACAGAAATAAATTTTCTGAAATTAATACCAAGAAACACGACTAGAGCAAAGAATAGCGAATGCTATTCATTTTACATTTATACATGACTTCTACACTTCCCTCCTCTCTCAATCCCCTCTTTCCCCTCTCCTAATGTTTGAACCAAGCTTAACCAAAATTGTTCACTTCTCAATGTTTTCAGATGTTACACAAAATATTTAATCCAAGTAATTTCATTGTATTGTATTTTTTAATGTTCTACCTGCTGTTAATCACCACAGTTAATAAACAGCTAAGTGCTTGCGTATGTGTGTGCCTGCCCTCAGTAAATGAAATTTTGAACCATCAAAAGTGCTTGCAGCTTTACAAGGAAAGTTTCTTTTTCCCCCCTTTATAGGTAATGAGATATACTCCTAATCGACATTTGTTGATTCACAGATCTCAATGTTGCGAGAGTCAGAAATGTTTGTTGCAAAACTAAATACGATACATGTAACACATTTTAAAAAGGACTTAAATATTAATACAAGTAACCTTGATCAGAAAAGTCCTGATTTCACAGGAATTAATTAAGAATGCTAATTTAATGAATAGTATTAATGTCATGGAAATTTCTGCCATTAATTTCTCTATTATCATTTTGCAAATCAATACTCTTGGGCTGAACCTTATATTTTATTGGCTAGGTGCCAGTGGCATAGATTTTTTTTGAAGGCTTTTTGCCACAAGACCCAAAGAGATTTCTCACCACATCTTACCGAACTCACCCCATCAACTACCTATGCCCCTTGGGACACCATTCTTTCCATTTTACTCCCATTTCAGAATGTACTGTTCTCGGAAGAATTCCCGACTCAGTGGATATCCGTCAAAAGACTGACACCCATGTTCTGTTAATGTTGTGACTCTGTAAACACCATTTCCCAGCCAGTGCCCAGCTCTGGACCATCACATGTAGGCAAACATTTGGACTATTCCAAAGATGAGCTTTTATTTACAGTCAGTGAAACTGAACACGGCACTGGCTCAGTGGTTAGCACTGCAGCCTCACAGCACCAGAGACCTGGCTTCGATTCAATCCTTGGGCGACTGTGTGTGTGGAGTTTGCACACTCTCTCCATGTCTGCATGGGTTTCCTCCAGGCGCTCCGGTTTCCTCCCACAGTCCAAAGGTGTGCAGGCGAGGTGGATTGGCCATGCTAAATTGCCCATAGTGGTCGGGGATGTTTAGGTTAGGGGGATGGGTCTGGGTGGGATGTTCTGAGGGTCAGTGTGGACTTGTTGGGCCGAAGGGCCTGCTCAACACTGAAGGGATTTTATAATTCTATGAACCAAATAACGCTGTTGCTGACTCCCAAAATGCAACTGGCATCATAAGCAACAATTATTTTACTTTCCATGACGGTCAGCCACCTGAACTCTCATGTATTGAAACTCGGTATCAATGATGTCCTGCCTAACAATGTAACGTCCAGTGCAGTGGAGCTCTACCACACACAAGGGGAGCTTCTCACTCCCCAGAGTCCTCATCCTCGAAAGAATTATCATGGTCTCTTAGCTCCTCAGTATCTATCACATTGCTTTGTTCCTGGCTGTAATTGTGCAGAGCACAACAGGCCAGAATGATGCTGCACACTGTGCCCACAGAATATCAAGGTGCTTGCTGCTCCCAAACCAGAGCAAGCAGTAGAATGGCACCATTCAGCAGCCCTACCATCTGCTCCATCATAGCCCTGGGTGAAGAATGGATGGCATTGTATCTACACTATGTATCAGCTAGGAGGTTGCACAATGCTGTCATGAGCCATGGTCGCAGTGCGTAGCCCTTCTCCCCACTAACCAGTCTTACTGGCTTCTGGCACCTCAAACACACCAGATACATGAGAGTGGCAGCTGCCAGGGTAATGGGCACACACATCTCTCAGAAAGTGGTAACTGATCAGCTGCACATTAATGGAATGGAAGCCCTTCCTGTTGATGATTTCCAGTGTTGTGATACTGCCCACTCAGTGCCACGTGTGTGCAGTGGATAGCACCCTGCACCTGGGAGAAGCCAGCTATATTTCTAAATCCTACTGCCCGGGCTGCAGCTCTGACCTCATGCTTGGGGAAATGAAATGAAATGAACTGGTGTGACCAGTTCAAAGGCATCATCACTCTTCTGATATATTTATAGGTGCATAACTGGAAGACCCCAAAAACATCACCAATCACTCTCAGGAAGAAGCCAGCAGCAGAGAGAGAGAGAGAGAGAGAGAGAGAGAAAGTGGCTGTCATCTTCACAGCCAGTGGGACAGGATGGCCTATTACTCCTGTCGTTCTCACATTCCACTCCAGCACCTGGCACAGATCCGCCACCAAATCCTAACAGGCAAAAAGACCGAGTGTTGACTTGGTGCCTTGATCATGCCCAGGAAGTGCGCTCGGGAGTGAAAAACTCTGGTCCTCCTCCTGGACCCAGGAAACTGAAGGGACACTGCACTTGCAACCTCTGCCTGAGCTGGGTGCTCCTCGTCGAATGTAGCAGCAACTGCTGCTCCTGGGCTCGGCATCAGGCCTGGTCTTCCTGCATCTGCCTTCAGCTTCTTAGGAAGGCAGCTACAATGACCAACACGGTGCTGCACTCTCAGCAGAAAAGGCCCGTTTTGGGAACAGAAGGAGCAAAAGTAATTCTCAGGTCTCAGAAGAGTCAGTGGTGACGCACCTTATAAATGAGGGCTGGACAAACGTCTCCATACAGCAAGACCTGTTTCACCCCAATAACAAAGTCAAGGTTTCATTAAGAGCTCAGCTTCAGCCTCAGCATGTGTTTAACGAGATTTTAACTGTGACCCCGTCACATCCCAAACCCACATCAATATTCAATTTCTCGCTGCATTCAGTTGAATCTGACATTAAATCTGCATGGCAGACAATAATGTAATGGCGTCAACCTCCCAACGCACTGTTGGAAGTTGCACAAGTGATGGGTCGCTTTTAGCCTCTCTTTTCAAGTCACTGCCACTAACTTCTGCATTACTGAGACACCAATGTTCAATTTGCAAGTGACAAAGATGACAATGAAATGATTGCAAATGAAATGCAGCTGGTGTTTGTAAAGAGAAAGTGGGAGCTGCTGGTGCTGGAGAATCTGATATGACAAGGTGTAGAGCTAGGTGAACACAGTAGGCCAAGCAGCAGAGGAGCAGGAAATGCCTGTTTCATGCATTTGCACCCTTCAATATCCTTGCATCCAGCAGACAAGAGTACTGTACTTTCACCCATCAAACTAGCAGACTCTGTCCATCCCGGCACTCTCCAGCCATTTTCTAATTACAGTCCGCAACTAGAGAACGGCAAGTATTTCCACACGCTAGGCTCCATCAGCTTGCCAGGTATTTCCCCCAAAACATGCCTGTACCCTTCCACCACACACGACACTGAAAGCTCACTTCCAACCACCTATCTATCTATATGGAGACCTATCACATTGAACTTTGCCTCCAACTGTCCTCTCAAGCCTCAAATGCCATTTTAATGATGTTCACCATGGTCTTGTACAAACTCCCGGTGAATGACAGTTACTGCCAATAACCCATCCTCCTATTTCACGATCCGGTAACGAGCTATGCATTCTAGGCTTTTAGTCAACATGTTCAGATATGCTATAACACATGTCTGGGGTGACTGGAATTTGAACCCAGGCCTGAGATAATGGGAACTGCAGATGCTGGAGAATCCAAGACAACAAAGTGTGGGGCTGGATGAACACAGCAGGCCATGCAGCATCTTAGGAGCATAAAAGCCGATGTTTCAAGCTTTTCTGAAGAAGGGTCTAGGCCCGAAACGTCAGCTTTTATGCTCCTAAGATGCTGCATGGCCTGCTGTGTTCATCCAGCCCCACACTTTGTTATTTTGAACCCAGGCCTTCTGGCTTTGAGGCAGGGACATTATCGTTGCATCACAAGAGTCTTAGCTCTGTATTCTATTGAAGGAACTCATCGATAGATGACAGTCATCTATTTATCTTGTGGAGTCCTTTCTCAAAAGTTAATGATCCATTTCTTATCAGTTCGAACTCTTTCGCAGCTGAGTGGAGCAAAACCTCACAGTTGAGCAACTGAACAATAATAGCATAAATTTAAAATATTGTGTCTGCCAATTTTAAACAATCTTCATCATTCTTTCATCTCCAGAATGAGAAATATGGTCTTGTTTCCACGATTTGTTTTTAAATTAGCCTTCAAAATTTAAGCAGGGATTCTTTGTTCAAAAATGTAGTGCAGAATTCTGTGCCGTCCCTTGTGACAGATTTCATTGTGGACCCATTGCTAATTGAAACTTTAATGTGGGCAACTAATGGGCACCTGATACGTTCATTCCACTGTTGCTGTCATTCATTCAGCATTGGGTTTGGAACTCACCAGCAGTTACACAGCAAGTAAATGTTTGGTAACTTAAGGACTACAGAGAGTACCATTTTCACAGTTGAAGGATGCAGCAAAACACAAGGGGATTGGCCATTAAGACCCAACCCACTGCCTTGCAACTGAGCCCCATTTTCCACACTCAAACTTTCTGCCATCACCCGGCTGTGCTTTGGTCCCTTCTCAATCAGGGTGGCAAGTACCTGATTGGCCAAAGATGTGTTGGGTCTTCTCAAAAAGATGCAATGCAGGGAGCCTAGTCTGTCTCTTCATCAAACAGCCAAAACCCTTTTTGCCTTCACAATATTCTACCCATCGGCCTTCAAGACAAAGTTGGGCAACATCAGTGAGGTCCTTAAATATTCCAGGACTGTAGACCACATTTGCCTGGAAAATCTTAGATCCATGAGTGAAACCTGCCTTGATACACCATCACATTATTGTTGTAACTTGGTTACTCTGGTGATCTGTCACTGAACAAGGTTGCCAATTTACTTTTAACAAAAGACTATGAGTTTATTCTACAAAAGTATTAAAACAAAACAAAGCCATGTATGAGGGGACTGAAAAGATCTTAACACAGACAGCAAAAAGAAGCATTTAACCATTTTCCCAGCAATATCCTTTACAGGGACTCAATCCCAGTGCAGTATCGCTCCTATCTTCACTCTTTAATATCTTATTCAATTGACCATGTCGCCACTATTTATTTTTTGGTGATTTTCTGCACATTCATCAGAAGTGAATCATTTTAACCTTGCTTAAGACTTATCTCCACCACTGTCTATGTGGGGCACCGAAAGAATTCAAGACTTACCTCCACCACTGATGCCTTGGAGATGGACAAAATAAAATACCAATCTAACGGCATGGGCCTTTTCTCTGGAATTCAACTTGCTTTCAACTGGCAGTCTTTCTTTTCATAAGGTGCAAACGTTGGACTCAGTAAACACTTCAGCAATTGTCTCATCAGATGAATTGCTTGGACATTTGACTTAAAATCACATGGTTTCTTGGAAAGGTTGTATGACCCAATATTAAAGAAAAGCTTCTGACCCTTCAAAGAAGTTCATCTTCGCAGAACAAAAAACCCATTTACTTTGATTTTAGAATCTATGTTTTCAAACAATATATTATAGACCTTCAACATCAATATAAATGAAATAGTTGACAGCTGATTTCCCTGGGCCTGTTCCATACATAAGAAGTGCCAATATTATATTGTGCCACTCTTGCGCTTGGGACAGTCTTAAGAATAATTTGATTACACTTGTTGAGTGCTTATCTCAAATAAATTTTGCTTGACGAGTGAGGGACAGGTTCGGAGGCAATTGATAGTGACAGACCTGTTAAATATAATATTAAACCCATCTTTTTTGCCATTTTTGTCACCCCGAAGCAAGAGTGACAAATTTTTTTCAAAAATTGATTGTTCTAAAACGGAAGCAATGCACTACACGCTCCCCTAATTAGGCCTCAAGGGTTTCAAAATGACACATAATGCGTATTTAGTATCCCAAAAGAGTTCATTTGAATATATATAATGTACATTTAATATCCCCAAAGAATCAATTTGTCAGCTTTCTGACTCTGAAGGCAAAATATGCAAATTACCCTTATGTTAAGAAGGCATTTCCTTTCACTCTCAATAAAGTATCCCTTTGGTTGGTTAATGGCACATTACACAGCAGTGCAAATCACAATCTGCAGCTGCCTAAACAGTTTGGGTTACAGGAAAAGCAACAATATGGAACAGATAATCTAACAGATCAGCAGCAGCATGGTTTTTAAGCATTTTTATTTTGTAAGCGATTTGCTGCTTCTACACCAGCAGTAATCACTTCAACACAACGCAATGTCTAACAGCAAGAGTACTTCCTTCCTCCCAGCTCACCTCTATCAAAGGGAGTAGTCTCTCCTACTAACACATCATTTAGCAGGGAGTGGAGGAGAGGATATAAAACCGCATCAAGTTCAAGCCGCTAGTGATTCAGTGACATTGTATTTTAACTCCTCAACAATAGATTTTGAAAGGCATCACTGCATTTTTATTTTAGAAAAAGGCGGAAGCCAGTTTTGAGAACTTTTATTTTAAAATATATTTGACTTGTTAACCCAAATAAGGTAACCGTTTCAGGAGCTGGTTCTGTCACCTGTCCTGTCAATGTTGGCACTGATACTAATCTCCCCTGTGTTATTTTACATTTCAATTAGCTTAACATGTGTCGACTGATGATTCAAATTGTCAGAGAAAAGCTGGATTGGCCGTTTTTGATCTTGGAATATTTTATTGATATGCACTTCTGCAAAGGAAGCACACACCAAATGTAAATATCAAAGATTTGAGGAATGCGTAACAGTTTGGTGGAATGGACAGATAAATGTCAGATGTAACTCACTGTCAATTCATGTAATGTACTGTAATATATTGTGGAAGTAAAATCAAGAATACAAGCACATAGTCAATGAAAAGATGTAGACAGATAGCAGGGAATCAGTTACATAATGTTTTAATGACGTGATTTCAGTTATCAAAACTGATTAAAATAAAACTAAAAGCGTTTTTAAAGAGGCACAGAGAGTAAAGGCATAGTGATAGATTTCTAGAAAACTTTGAATTAGCGGAAGTTATGGTATTGCATTGTTTTGGGGGACTCAATTCTAAAGCAATGATCATATAGAAGGGTCAAGCTGGCTTGAAAGGGTTATTAGCTTACTCCTACCCCTTTTTTCTATATGGTTTGATGTTAACACAAAATGATTTTAAAGCTGCAGAGATCGCACAGGGTATATTCACCAGGAAGTTACTGGAGATAGGCAAGAGGAGTTGTGAAGACATATTTGGAATACTGAAACTACTTGCACTGGTGTAGAGAGGATTACATGATTTAACAGATGCTTGGAAATTATGAAATGTTTTGACAGGATACTAGGGAAAGTCTATTTCTTCTGGCCAGGGGTTTGACAATGAAGATCAATTTTAAAAAGTCTTTCAGACTTGAATGCAAACAATAGTGCTTTGGTTGAAAAGCCAGAGGATGATGGCATCCAGCGAATTACACTTCAGCCAGAAGTTAATACCCTTGGGCAAGTAGGAGAAGAAAGAAAACTGGCAGAGAGCTTTAATGAGAAAAAAAACAAAATGTCCTACACAGGGCTCCTCAGCTCAAGACTCAGCCAAACTAAAATGCTAACACATTCAGCGTTTTAGCTCAATCAATGTGTTTTTTTTTTAAATGAACAAACCACAAATATTTCAGAGTCAGTCTGTTAACATAAAAAAATGATAAACATACTTTTCCTCACAGGCTCTTCAGTAATCAAAGTACAAATATCCCATATACCTCAGTCCACAAAAGTCAATCTCAGCTCTGGCCAACAAAAACTAGCAAATCTGTCCCTTCCTGTGAACTAATGAATGCCCCACATTGATGACTGAGTTAGTAATTCACTGTTAACAATTACTATGTTAAAATGAGCCAGAGTAGAATTTTGTTTCTAGTTCCAAATTCTCATGCCTGTTGTCCCCTCTTTCTCAGTTCATCTAAACAGGTTGAATGTCTCACGTCAGCCAATTAATGTCACCACGGTCACAGCAGAAACAAACTTGGCCAGATGTACGTACGCAAGATTTTCCACATACAAAACTCCTCAGTCAGGCAAAATAAATTTGCACAATTTCAAGGCAGGGAAGGGAGGTTGTGAGGAAAAGATTTTATTCTACTAAACTGTCATCTATGACCCAGTAATCTAGGATAGTCAACTCAAAATTAAACTGATCTACAATAAGAGGAGACTAGATCACACATCTCATTCTCGATGACCAAAAAGTGTGCAGAATTCATTGTGGGGCCAAACTTCATGATTCCAGAATGCCTAGCTGGAGCACAGCACTATTAGATTTTCATCATTGTTATTTTGGAGGAATCACTTGCGAGTCAAATTAACAGAATTAATTCAGAGAGTGGTGTACAATACTCATATCCAGCTCGTATAGTTGGGCTGAAGATCCCCTCATATTAATGACCGCAAACAAGGCCAGTAAAATGTTGGTTCACATCACATCAACCTAGTTTCCTCATGCTCTTGATCCAAAAATCGCAGATTACCCACAAGCAACTGCAAATTGAAACTCACATGGTCACCATAAGTATGACGTGTGCTAGAAATGGAAAGCTTTGCATTAGTTGCCATGATTGAGGATACCAAACTGGATTGGGGTTGGGAACACAGCCTTATTGCAGCGCAGAATGAAACCTCTTGATACATCATCTCTGCATTGGCTCTCTGGGCATTCTGACTGAGCTCGAAGTCTCTGCCATTTCCAAGCAACACTGCACTTTGTTTCTTTTTGAATATGCATCCAATGGCCTCTTGAATGGCTCAGTCGAACTTGCCTCCATCACACTTCCAGGCAGTGCATTGTAAAACCAGGCCACTTGCTGTGTGAAAAACTTCTCTCGCCTTACATCTGCACTCAGTTGGAATCAGCTGAGGGCTATTGCTTTTCAGACGTGCGACAAAGCTACGAGGAAACGTTTAACACCATCAGCCAAAACCCAAATCAAAGTCATGTGCTCCAAAAAAAATAACTATTTTGTAATCAGAGATAATGGGAACTGCAGATGCTGGAGAATTCCAAGATAATAAAATGTGAGGCTGGATGAACACAGCAGGCCAAGCAGCATCTCAGGAGCACAAAAGCTGACGTTTCGGGCCTAGACCCTTCATCAAGAAGAAGAAGGGTCTAGGCCCGAAACGTCAGCTTTTGTGCTCCTGAGATGCTGCTTGGCCTGCTGTGTTCATCCAGCCTCACATTTTATTATCTAACTATTTTGTAAGTTCTTTTTTGCCTTATCATTAGTGTTATTCCCTCAGTACTATACTCCCTCTAACAAGAATGCCTGCTGATATTTTTGAGGTTTTTGTCTCAAGATTAATGTATCTTATTGATGAAGTTGGAAAATAAATACTGCACACCCATCACAATATCCACGTGAGCCCTGACCATTTCTAGATCACTTCTGGTTGATATCAGCTGTATAGCTGCCTTCATTCATTTGGAATTTACACAACTTTATCCCACCCACTTCTTTGCCACTGCTACGAAAACTGAAAGCTCACTAACTGATGTGGGAGATGGCTTTTTAACCTGGTGAAGAGTGGCTTGTCCAAGTTCAAGAAGCTTACTGCTGCTTCTGGATCAGTCCAATGTCTGCAGCCATCATTGAAGTCTAGGCAAGTTACAATGCAGGCATTAGTTCAAAATACAGGTATGTGCAACTAGAAGATTGTCGATGGAGCTATTCCTGCAATCAGTGGCCAGTTCACTGCTTTTGACTGGCAATTAAGCCTATCAGAAGCAAATGCTGGACAGAAACAGGAGGAACAGTGCAATGGAAACAATTTAACTTAGCTCGAGGCCTAGAATTGTGGTGGCAAGCCTGGGATTGAAAGGATCACAGGGAGGTACTGGCATGAGACAAAGAGGAATGACACGGCACAGTGGCTCAGTGGTCAGTGTCGCCTCACAGTGCCAGAGACTCGGGTCTGATTCCACCCTCGGGCAACTGTCTGTGAGGAGTTTGCACATTGTCCATGTGTCTGCATGGGTTTCCTCCGGGTGCTTCGGTTTCCTCCCACAGTCCAAAGATGTGCAGGCTAGATGGATCGGCCATGCTAAATTTCCTGTACTGTCTAGGGATGTGTAGATTAGGTGGGTAATAGGGGGATGGGTCTGGGTGGGTGCCCTACTGGTCAGTGTGGACTTTTTGAGCCGAAGAGCCTGTTTCCACACTGTAGGGGTTCTATGACATGACAGTCAGGCCACCACAGACGGCGGGGGGGTGTCAGGTCAACTGTCAGGAGTACAAACATTCAAGCAGGTTGTCAACAGGTTAAGTAGGGTGGTAGCTGAATATGTAACTAGCTATCAACAAGGTTGAAGGGTTACTGCGTAGGTGAGTAGAGAGAGAGTAGAGATGGGCACCAGGCAGGATGTGGCAGGGATACTGGAGTGACAGTCAGGCTACCTGGGTGGGAGACAGATAGTGTGTGCTGGCTGGCCTCTTTAAAGTTTGCGGGTGGGGGTGCCGTTTGGGAGGGAAGAAGTGAATCAGTAGTTTGTCAGCAAGGCATGTGAGCAAGGCGTGTGAGCACTGGGTGGGCCGTTGAGATGGTGAAGGTCAAGATAAACGTTAGGTGGGCAGTCAGCAGGGATTAGGCTGGGTGTGTGATGTGTGATTGAGGAGTGGGGAAGCTGAGTAAATAAACAACTGCAGGGAATTGGTGGGCAGGTAAGACTAAGCCAGCCACGCACCCATCCTCTCTCAAAACAAAAATCCTGTCTGCAAAGTAGACGAGGAGAAATACTGAAAGGTAACACACTTCTTACCCCTGCTTTCACTTGAATTCAGCTGAGGTCAGAGGCAAATAGTGCTTGTGCTTGTTAAACCTAGCTCTTTCACTTAGTCCCTGCTCCCACCTCACTCCCTGGTAATCAGGATTTGGGTCCCAGTATTTTCCGCTCCGTTTCTTCTAACAGTAATTTTTATTAGTCTGACATTTATTAATTTAGGATTGTTTCTTCCTCCAGAATTCATATGTTTATTTTTGCAACAAACAATCTCCGCTCTTCTTAGCACTTCAGTCCCTGTTATGTAGGCAGCAGAAGAGGAGTGAAAGCATTGTGCAGTTCAGGTCAGAACAGGCATGGAACTTGCCAGCGAAAATTTCTCAATGTTGCAAGGCACACAAAGTGATTCTTGAATCAGCAGATGATTAACAGCACATTAATGCTCCTTTTGTTTTTCCATTTGGAAGCAGCTTGATCTGCACAATTCATTGGGATGGAATGAAACGTTTTAGGGAGTTTAACTGCAGAAAGAAAAATAAACTCATCAGACTGCTACTTTTCCAATAGTGGATCAACAATGGCAGATAATGTTTGGATTCCTGGCCCATTTTAGGTTAACTACAAGGCCCTGACATTGAATCTTCAATTGACCACACCAATGGGATGGTCCATATCATAACAAGAATGTAGGGAATGAAACGTCTGTTCCGTTGTGGTGTGAAATACCTCCGGTGTTTAAATACTGCCCTGCAGGATGCAGCTGAGAACCAGACTCCGTATCAAGTAAGTACTTCAGTGGATTGCTGGCAATATCTCAATTTTGATTTCTGCAAATATTAGCACTGTGCTCATCTACAGCAGGCAGACTTCTGCAGCCTCTCATTTAGTGCCAACACTCAACTTTACGACAGTCACCTGTACTGCTGTTTTAGAATGCCAACATATAAGCTAAGGTTTGTTCTCCACCATTTCCACTGCAGGCATTTTATTAATAGGTAAACGAGAAGGGCGGCTTATTCTAGTGACTATAAAGCGCTGCTTGTTTTGCCCGGTAGTTGTGATATCACTATCTCCCTAATCAGGAGATGGGATCATATAACCAGATTGCCCACGTTTATTCTGAACTGCCCTGCATGTTGGATCTATCCACTGATTAGGTCACATCTAAATGGCCCAAATTACAATTTCTGTGATGGATTACTGAACCTAATTACTAAATAACTGGTGCCAATTGGCTACAGACACATGTTGCCCATTTTAAAACTCAAAAGAAACTCAGAAAGCTGATGCTTTCAAATTACTGTATACGAACCCGGTGTTTGGAACTACAGGACACTGCTCCAAACAGCAGCTCAAAGCAAAGTATTCATACCAGTATCTGCATTCAGGAAGTTTACACTAGTAGTTTTATAGCAGAATTGCCTCACTATTGCTTTCCAACTGTTAAAGGATTTACAAGTCGTAGCAGTCTTCCTTAACGAAGGAAGGACTGTACAAGAAATACTGAAAACTAAATATTTGCTTTAAAATATGTACAGATATATATTGAAATATTATGACTGTATATTTGAAAAGTGTGATGGTTTTAGTACCGTGCTGCATACCCACGTGGTATTTTATCCTGCCAGTTGATAATCAGAAACTCCCGAAGGCAGCTGAAGTGACTGAAAACATAGGCTTAAGGTAGAGATCTACTGGGTCAGGTTGGTACATGACTAGAGAATTTCCAATGTAAATCTTGTGTGAAGAAAATGATGTGTAGGTACTTGCAGCCCATCATCTCATTCTATTAGATCCCCTAAAAATAGCTGAGCACTTAAAACTGCTGCTGTCCAATACTGAAGTGCCATCATTTCCAGATGAGATGCTCAACTGAGGCCATCTATGAACGTTAAAAAAAATCTGATGGCACATTTTTATTTAAAAAATGCTTATCCTGAAGTCCCTACCAGTGTTCTGATCCCAGCCACAAACATGCAAAGAAATGTGGATCATTTGTCTTTTCTTTGTCATGTGCCAATCACTGCAACACATGCTGAACAGTGAAAAGCGTTCAAACATAACTCGTGAAGGATGGAATGTCCTGAGGACATGCAAAATGTTCAATAAATGTGCAAACCTATTAATTATCTTTAATACAGTTTTTAAACATGCAATGGTAACATGAAGTTTGAAACTCAAGTAAATAGAGTGGGTGACAGTGATAGACTTCAAGAAACTGGGCACAAGGCAAAAGAAAATTATCATAGGAAAATTTGAAGCAATATAACTTAAGGTTTGGAAAGCTCTGAAAATCATAGATTCAACTGTAATCTTAAAACAGAAACTGGACCAAAATTTGAAATCCAAAAAAACCCCAGGAATATGGAGAAAGAGCAAGGAGTAGAAGTGCATGGACTGTGCCGTGAAAGAACTGGTGAATATTTTCTGGGCCAAATGGTCTCCTTCTGTGCTCTACTCTTCTATGCTTCTGTTCGGCAAAACATAAACTATTTCTTTCCTCCAACACAGCACAGTCTTTCATGTGTGAGCTGAAAGACCAAGTACCAGAAAATTCCAGGTAAAAGCAAGCCAAGTCAACAGGAAAAGAATAGGCATGATTGAAAGCTTTGTCTCGGTTCTGTTTCTTTTTACCAGGAGTTGAAAGAAAGAACTAGCATTAAAAGTGATTTTTACAATCCTGGGATGTCCCAGAGCACTTCATAACTTGAAGCATATTTGAACTGGAATTGCTCTTATACTGAAAACAAAGATTTCTGCTAAGGAACTTACTATTGCCTTGACTCCAGTCCTAGTCCAATTTATAATGTCAGTACACAGTTTATTCTTCTTTGCTGTTTGGTTAGCTCAGTTGGCCGGACAGTTGGTTTGTACCACAGGGAATGCCAACAGCATGAGTTCAATTCCTGCCCTGGTTGAGGTTACCATGAATGCCTACTTCCCAACCTCTCCCTTCACTTGAGGTGTGGTGACCCTCAGATTAAACCACCTCAGATGTCTCTGTTAAATTAGAGAACAGCATTATGGTCTGCCATGACTATGGCAACATTAACAACCGGTCACTACTCGACAATGAATTCCACAAGCCACGTGTGTCCACTTTGTTGGGCTCCCTAAGCCTTATTTTTCACTCTCAAATGAGGATAGGGGAGTTACGAAAAGAGGGAAAGAGAAACTTTGTTGAGAAATCAATCTCTATTAGCAACGGTTCCAGCAGAAATGAGAGATATTCATCACAACATGTGGAATACTTTCCCAAATGGAAATGAAAGTCCTTAAAAAAAAGAGGGCTGAAAGCAAGTGCTTGGTAAAGATAGTAGAGTGCATTGACAGTGGTTTGCAAAATGTAATCTTTTTTCCTTCAGTGCTCCTTGGCAGCTAGATTAAAGAAAAATTGCCAGTTTGGGCCACAACTTCCACAGAGGTTTCTTTTCCTTTCCTTCAGCAGATCGTCTGTTGGTGTGGGAGGCAGAGGATAACCCTGACTTATCCCTTGTTAGCTTGTCCTGCGGTGGCATTGGCACAGATAGGGCACTATTTGCACCCACATTAACCACTCTCCCAAGTGAATGAAGCACAGTGGTGCTGAATGACTCACGTCAGACGACATAAAGAAAGAAGTGTAGTAAAACTTTTTTTTAATAAAAAGGTAGCCCAAGTGTTTGCTTTCAAGGTACAAAGACTTGAGCTGCTGGGAGGAGAGTAGTAAATCAATGCACTCTACAACTAACCTCATACATAAGAACATTCATTAAGATAATCCCTGGAGTGCTGAAACTGCATTTGCTGCTAGGATTTTATTTTCTCTGGCTACTGATGCTTAGGGTGCTGCCAGCTACAATCAGAATGAAATAGAGATGTGATAAATGTTAGAAACAGTGTGGGATTTTAAGTTACAACTAAACTGTAATAAATCAATGAGTGACAATTTCTCCAACATTGATTAATTTTGACTCCACCTCTGGTGTTTGATGAAAAGTACTTCAGTCAAGGCTCCAGGAAAAACATTGCATCACAGCCAATGTGTCATTTGAGAGGCAAGTACCGAATAAATCAGCCTCGAAATGGGTGGATAAATTGGATTCTTGAATATTCACAGCGAACCTGAGCTTCAAAGCAGTCCCAGTTAATGCAGCAGGGTCATGAAGGCAAAGTATTCCACAAGGCAATTTGCCTTGCGTAGAAACAGCCAGGGCTGTAATGATTTCATCTCCAAACACCTCTTCACCATTGCTGATCTTATACAATGCAATAAGTGATTTTTTAAAAAATACAGCTCCTGCTGCTCATGAAGGGACTAAACCCAGGTTGCTGAACACTTTTTCTTTTACCTGTGGCACATTTTTTTTCATTCCACACTCCACACACCCTCCATCTCCCAACCCAATTTGTACCTGACCATCTTTGGCTTTCCTTAATATTGGTTTCAAGTGCTTTAGATCGGAGTTATATCACCCATTCTCTTTCCATGTGCTTTCACTGCAGAGTCGGCCCCGTCGTCTATAACTTGCTGGATGAGTGGCTGTGTTGGCTGTGGTCGGGAGGGGGATGTTGAAAGTTTAGGTAGTTCAGGGTCTTGAGCAGTGCAGTTGTCGGGAGGGAGGTTGGTGGTGGCGGTGGCAAGAGATAAGCGATGTGTTAGAAACAGAGATGGTTCCTGCTTGGAACTAGCCACATCATTTTAGATGGGAACCACCTGCTGTCTCCTTTCACCCCTTCCTTTTCTTTTTCATTCTCTTAATGCCTTTTTACACCCATGAACTTTTGGCTATTTCCCACCACAGTCCAACTTTGTTACTAAACAATTTGCAGATCATTCAACCACGGTGGCTCAGTGGTTGGCACTGCTGCCTCACAGCATCAGTGACCCAGGTTCAACTCCACTATCGGGCGACTGTCTGTGTGGAGTTTGCACATTCTCCCTGTGTCTGCGCAGGTTTCCTCCAGGTGCTCGAGTTTCCTCCCATAGTCCAAAGATGTGCATGTTAGGTGGATTGGCCATGCTAAATTGCCTGTAGTGTTCAGGGTATGTAGCAATGGGAAATGCAGATTTAAGGAGATGGGTCTGGGTGGGATGTCCTTTGGTCAGTTGGTGTTGACTTGTTGGGCTGAATGGCCTGTTTCCACATTGTGGGGCTCTATGACTCTTTCACTTCCCATCTTTTCCAGGATTGCTTATTATCTGGTTTCAGTTCCAATAGCTGATCATGTAAAACTAATCTCTTTTACAAACGAGCACTTCCAGAATAATTTGGTCATTGTTCATTTTCTTGCTTTTTATGCTTACAGCTGACAGTTGGTCATTGTGGGAAGGGAACTAAATGTTAAATTTCATTCAGAAAGGTTTCCTTTGGTTTCCAAGGTCCTTCCAAAGGAAAGGGGCCAGAAGCGAAAGGTGGAAACCGGTGTTGGTGTTGAACTATAAATTTGCAATAAAGTCCTTCCAAACCACTGAGATCCTTTTGCTGCTTATTTCAACAAATAGAAATCAATCTCTTCAAACAATGTCTTTTTAATGTGTTGTGGGAGGGATGTAGTAAATGTCAAATGGTTAGCAGTGGTCGACTGGACCCAAGAACCTAAGCAAACAAAGCAGCTATGACTAATCCCAAACCTGCTTCTCCATTGTTGACTTGCTCCATACTAGTAAGGGATGGTGGCTCAGTGGTTAGCACTGCAGCCTCACAGCGCCAGGGATTCAGGTTCCGTTCTGCACTCGGGCAACTGTCTGTGTGGAGTTTACACATTCTCCCAGTGTCTGCGTGGGTTTCCTCCGGGTGCTCTAATTTCATCCCACAGTCCGAAGATGTACAGTCTAGGTGGATGGGCCATGCTAAATTGCCTGTAGTGTTCAGGGATGTGCAGATTATGGGGGATGGGTCGAAGTGGGATGCTGAGGGTGGGTGTGGACTTGTGGGGTCGATGGGCCTGTTTTTATACTGTAGGGATTCTGTGAAAGTAGTAGACTATTTGCCTCAATTCACTTGTTTTGTCATTCAATATGACCTAGCCCCATACACTCACCTTTGCTCCAAACTGCCTCAACTTTGAGAGATTTTAAAATCAACAATCTCAGATCTAATAATCAACAACTGACTTAGAATTAACTGCCACGTATGGAAGAGTTCTAAGTTTTGAGCACTCAGAGTCTTAGAAACAATGGAGATGATTCTATCCTTCCTATCAGATCCCTTTAATTTAGAAATAAAAAAAGGGACAAATCATTTCCTAACCTTTTAAATTTCCAAGAATAAAATCTCAGTTTGTGTAAAATCCCTTTGTGATTTAACTCTGAATCCAGGTATTATATCCTTCAATACCAATACACCCTTCCTAAGGTGCACCGCCAAGAAATGAACATACTGTTCATGCATGTGGTTTATCTAGGGCTTTACACCACTGTCGCACGACTTCCACTCTCTTGTCCTTTAATGCCCTGGACATAGAGCCCAAAATTCCATTAGTCCTTTTGAGGATTTACTCCATGATATTTTAACAATCTATATACACAAATCCATTAGACTCTGATTTTAGTTAAGACTTAGTTTAAATTTTCATAAACATGTAAAATTGCTTTATAGTGCATGATCTTACAACGAAGTCCATTTACAACAGTTCTTCCCATTCAGTTAATCCAGCAAAACCTCTGTGAGATGCCACATCTCCATCTACACTACGCTATCATTGATCTTTGTGCCATTAGCAAACTTGGATAGATAGCTCTCTACTCCATTGAATTCAGTGAGAAATTGAGGATCACAACTTCGATCCCTGTCAGACACATTAATGACACCCAGCTAATTAACACATAATTGCTTTTTTCTTTCCCTCCTGCCATTTGACCAATTTCCAAACTGGTAAACCATTTTCCTTTAATTGGATAAACTTCAACTTTAGCTAACAGTCTTTTATGTGAAACACCACTGTAAAGTCCACATAAGTGACATTCATCGACGCTATTATAGAAGTTTATAAAGTTACGAGGGACATACGTAAAGTGAATAACCGAGGTCTTTTCCCTAGGGTACGGGAGTCCAATACTAGATGGCATTGGCTTAAGGCGAGAGTGGAAAGATTTAAAAGGGACCCAAGGGGCAACTTTTACACAGAGGGTGGAGAGTTTATAAAATGAGGTGCCAGACAAAGTGTTAGAAGGAGATATAGTTGCAGCATTTAAAAGACATTTGGATAGGTATAGAGATGTGAAAGGTTGAGAGAGATACGGGCCAAAAGCAGGTAAATGTTCTTATTACTGTATTCCGATTACTCTGCCACCTCTTCAAAACGTTCAATCATTTTGTCAAACATGACCAATCCTTCGCAAAGTCATGTGACCTGATCTCTCTCATCAGCTGAAATAATTCAGTCTTTATTCACAGACTCAAGAAATCTCCTAATAAAGGGATGTTAGGTGTACAGAAACCTCCTTGGTTTCCCTCTCTCATCTTTCCCACTATCAATCATCAGGAAAATCTGATTCACTATTGTCCTTTAGGGAAAGTAGCTGTTGTTCCTCCCTAATCTGGCTCATACATAACTCTAGACCCACAGCAAATGTGATTGACTCTTAAATGCCCATTAGGATGGCAATAAATGCTGGCCTGGCTAGTGACATCAACAGGCCATGAATGAAACAAATAAATAGCTGAGTGACTTATGCACTTCTCCAACCTAATGGGATAGTTCCTGAATCAACAGAACTTGGTGAATTTATAGGTCAGGTTTTCTGCAATATTCTTTGCGACTTCCTTGAAAAACCCTGCAATGGAAAACATCTGGATCTGGCTTTTCCAAGTCTGTTATTTTGTTCATGTGAAATATGATGGATTTCTGTCCTTCATTTTCTTATTTCCCTGGAACCACCAGTAGCCTACCCTCTTCTTCCACTGTAGAGTTTTCACATTTCTTTTTCAATCCACTTCATGAACATCTACTCTGCTGTCTGCTTTCAACCTTCAAAAACTCCCTCACAATGCAAAAGACCACACAGTAAGACTGGCCTGAGTCTTAGTTTAACCTTGCCCCTCTTTTTCAGTGACTAGAACATAGAACATAGAACAAGTACAGCACAGAACAGGCCCTTCAGCCCACAATGTTGTGCCGACCATTGATCCATGTATGCACCCTCAAATTTCTGTGACCATATGTCCGTCCAGCAGTCTCTTAAATGACCCCAATGACCTTGCTTCCACAACTGCTGCTGGCAACGCATTCCATGCTCTCACAACTCTCTGCGTAAAGAACCCGCCTCTGACATCCCCTCTATACTTTACACCAACCAGCTTAAAACCATGACCCCTCGTGCTAGCCATTTCTGCCCTGGGAAATAGTCTCTGGCTATCAACTCTATCTATGTCTCTCATTATCTTGTATACCTCAATTAGGTCCCCTCTCCTCCTCCTTTTCTCCAATGAAAAGAGACCGAGCTCAGTCAACCTCTCTTCATAAGATATGCCCTCCAGTCCAGGCAGTATCCTGGTAAACCTCCTCTGAACCCTCTCCAAAGCATCCACATCTGTCCTATAATACGGCGACCAGAACTGGACGCAGTATTCCAAGTGCGATCTAACCAAAGTTTTATAGAGCTGCAACAAGATCTCACGACTCTTAAACTCAATCCCCCTGTTAATGAAAGCCAAAACACCATATGTTTTCTTAACA
This sequence comes from Stegostoma tigrinum, assembly GCF_030684315.1. Classification (NCBI taxonomy): domain Eukaryota; kingdom Metazoa; phylum Chordata; class Chondrichthyes; order Orectolobiformes; family Stegostomatidae; genus Stegostoma; species Stegostoma tigrinum. Next base: position 19,031,653 of record NC_081380.1, read on the forward strand.
ACCCTGTCCACTTGGGTGGCCATTTTAAGGGATCTATGTATCTGCACACCAAGATCCCTCTGTTCCTCCACACTGCCAAGAATCCTATCCTTAATCCTGTACTCAGCTTTCAAATTTGACCTTCCAAAATGCATCACCTCGCATTTATCCAGGTTGAACACCATCTGCCACCTCTCAGCCCATCTCTGCATCCTGTCAATGTCCCGCTGCAGCCTACAATAGCCCTCTACACTGTCAACGACACCTCCGACCTTTGTGTCGTCTGCAAACTTGCTGACCCATCCTTCAATCCCCTCATCCAAGTCATTAATAAAAATTACAAACAGTAGAGGCCCAAGGACAGAGCCCTGTGGAACACCACTCACCACTGACTTCCAGGCAGAATATTTTCCTTCTACTACCACTCGCTGTCTTTTGTTGGCCAGCCAATTCTGTATCCAAGCAGCTAAGTTCCCCTGTATCCCATTCCTCCTGACCTTCTGAATGAGCCTTCCATGGGGAACCTTATCAAATGCCTTACTGAAGTCCATATACACCACATCCACAACTCGACCCTCATCAACTTTTCTAGTCACATCCTCAAAAAACTCACTAAGGTTCGTGAGGCATGACCTACCTCTCACAAAGCCGTGTTGACTGTATTTGATCAAGCCATGCTCTTCCAGATGGTCATAAATCCTATCCCTCAGAATCATTTCTAACACCTTGCAGACGACAGACGTGAGACTAACTCCCAAAACATTGACTTTTCTTATGAATCAGTCAAGAATCAATGGAAATTTCACCACACTTGCACAATTCTAATCCCCACTCTGAACAGTCAACAGACAGATTATGCTGCTTCTTTTCCTTTGCCATCGAAAGTAACAGCTGGTTTGACAAAATTTGAAGTCACAGTATGATTAAAGCATCAGCACGGTATACCACATTCATACTCCTGCACAGACATTTATCCCACCCCAAATCCATCAGATTTCAGTTCTGCCTCATGGAGTGGAGAATATTGTCCGTCAAAGGGTCAGATGTGAAGTATATTTATTAAGTTTAATAAATTAGCAGAACTAGAACTTTACAAGTGCTCGATAAAGAACTAAGTCAATGCTGGAGCCACAATATTGCTTCAAAAATATAAGTAAACTTGTGAAATTTACAAAGCTCACCATCGTTATAAACATGAACAACTTCATCTTACTGCCAGAGAAATCTCCATTGTACATCCAGTTTGTCTCTTCCATCTTCACAAATGTGCAAAGACTAGGTTACCGTACTTTAAATGTCAGCCCTCTGCAATCTCATCTAGGTGATCCTTCCGCTAAAATAGCAACTTATTCAAATAGTTTCAGTGCGTATCTGACTGACTTGGAGTAGTGGTAATCTCGCCTGAATCAAAATGTTTTGGGTTCAAGCTGCCTCCAGACACTTAATTTAAAATTTAGACTGTTACGTCAATGACTGAATGTTGCCTGGGTCAAAAGTACCATCTTTTGGATGAGATGTTGAACCAGGAAAGTCAATTCAGCAAGGAGTGAATTACCACTTGGCACTATTCAAAAAAAGTACAAAGAAGTTCAGCCAGTGTCCTAACTAATATTCAGTCTTCCGTCAACAACACTCCAAACAGATTAATTCTTAATTGTTTGTCAGATCCTACTGTGTATGAAATGACACTCATGACAGACCACAGATTAAAGAACTAAAATGCCATCGTATTTTACAAGGACATGAGATGCAAGACATAAAAGGGGGTTATTTTTGTTTAACTTTTGCTTACTCATAGATCAAGTGTTCTGATGTGTTTCTGAGACTGATAATTCCCTGCTTTGTTACATTTTCCAATATCCGCTGGCTGCATGTTTTAACAAAAACAAAAGGACCAGAGCGAGAAGTAGAAAATGAGGCTTTGATACCACTATTCAGCATTGTCTTCATGTGATTGATCACAAATTCTAAACCTCGTGACAATCTCATCTATTGTTAGTTCATAGTTAGCCTCTTTTGGCTTAAATGAGGCACATTCATTTCCAGTGAAAGCTATTTATCAGCATAATAAACTAGTAATATAAATAAATTGTTAACTGTCTGGGTTTGCCATATCTGCCACAATTAGAACGGGTTCCATGGTTGTTTCGTAGAGGTCTGAAGGCATTGTGCAGTTTTTTTTAAATTTATGAAGGAATTTTTTTTCATTTTTACACTGCATTCTAAATATATACTGAAGTCTTTCTCTTTCTCCATAACTTGCAAGGAAATGATCAAACTTTGTCAAATTTGGACAAAAATTAGCCCCAAGTATCAGTTTCAGGAAGTTTTAGGGACAGTTTCCTTCTATAAGCCCCAGCAGCATTTTCCATGCAATTTTACAATGCCCAACTCATCAAGTATATACCATTTTCTGGATGTGAGTTTGCTCGATGAGCTGGAAGGTTAGTTTTCAGACGTTTTGTCACCATTCTAGGTAACATCATCAGTGAGCCTCCGACGAAGCGCTGGTGTTATGTCCTGCTTTCTATTTATCTGGTTAGGCCAGATAAATAGAAAGCAGGACATAACACCAGCGCTTCGTCAGAGGCTCACTGATGATGTTACCTAGAATGGTGACGAAACGTCTGAAAACTAACCTTCCAGCTCAGCGAGCAAACTCACATCCAGAACCTCAACCTGAGCTACAAATCTTCTCAAAACTCGCTAATACCATTTTCTGTTCTTATGCAATCTTGTGCAAGCAGATGTACTCGCTGATGCCAGCATTTTCCTCAAAGGCCCGCATGTGCCCAATCCCTTCAAACTAATAAGGCTTTCTGCCTCTGGGTTTCCCACTCCCCCATTCAGCGCACCTTACCACCTTTCCCAAGGATGTATGAGCTTCTGACTGACCGCAGTCTCCCTCGATTGTGGTAAGGTCTACTCCCCTAAGACTTTGGGACATGGCCATTTACTACACGGACCACATGCAGGGTACGTGCTGCATAAGTTGTTGGCACATGCTATAGGTGTAACGTTGGCAGAGTATGGTGTCGTACACCACCATGACCACTCCCTTGGCAGTTAATTGCCAATAAACATGACAAGTTTTCTTTCTGCACTAAAAAGCAAGGCAAAACAGAGATGCTGTGAGCACCCAAATAAGCACAAAATGAGTGACTGAGTGTGAAGAAATCAAGCTAACAGCCATTCTTAAAAGCCATTTAAAACAAAAATCACAAGTGGTCATCCGTTGTAAAAATATTTATACTTCTACATCAAAGGCAGATGGTTACTAAAAAGCACTCTTTAAAATAACAGAACGTGAACCCAGTCTTTGACTGAGTTAAACAGATCATTTCCTTTTGAAACTCAGCCAAGTATTAATAATGGGCTCAGCTATCAGGAAAATCTAAACAATACAGTCTCTGAAAATGGAAAGAACAATTTCCTACTAAGTGACACCAGATGTCCTGTCAATCAAAGAAGCCCAGGTATACTTGGCCTTTTTCCTCCAAGTGAAAGCTTTGTGTTTTCCTTTCTAATATTTTTCTATGCAGATAAATAACTTCAAATTATTACATTGGGGAACAAAGTATTGTCTCCTTCACTTTTAAATTCAAAACAGCATGTTTCCCAAAGGGAAAAGTACTCTATTACATCTTAACAACTAAACAATTTAGTTGTCAAGATAATAAAATATGAGGCTGGATGAACACAGCAGGCCAAGCAGCATCTCAGGAGCACTAAAGCTGACGTTTCGGGCCTAGACCCTTCAGAGGGGGGGATGGGGTGAGGGTTCTGGAATAAATAGGGAGAGAAGGGGAGGCGGACCGAAGATGGAGAGAAAAGAAGATAGGTGGAGAGAGTATAGGTGGGGAGGTAGGGAGGGGATAGGTCAGTCCAGGGAAGACGGACAGGTCAAGGAGGTGGGATGAGGTTAGTAGGTGGATGGGGGTGCGGCTTGGGGTGGGAGGAAGGGATCGGTGAGAGGAAGAACAGGTTAGGGAGGCAGAGACAGGTTGGACTGGTTTTGGGATGCAGTGGGTGGAGGGGAAGAGCTGGGCTGGTTGTGTGGTGCAGTGGGGGGAGGGACCGAACTGGACTGCAGTTGGGGAAGGGGAGATTTTGAAACTGGTGATGTCCACATTGATACCATTAGGCTGCAGGGTTCCCAGGCGGAATATGAGTTGCTGTTTGTCAATTTACTTTGTAGGTCAGAACTTGATTTTGAGGTACTGAAGCTAAAGCGTATCTACACCACAGTACAGCATCTTTGGGGGACCATGAAACTACAACTGAAAAAATGCTATTTAAGCTGATAATATAAATCAGATTGCTCCAGATTATGCATTGCACTTGCATTGCCAGATTTGTACTTATGAGCAGCAGTCCATAGAAAACTTGGCAGGGTAACTGCCTCTCTCCATTTCCCCACTAGTTCCAATGCAATATAAAACTGCAAAACTGGAGGTGTAAATTTCATCTCGAGAGAAAACTAATATTGTGACAGTATCAAAACAGGCTTCGCTGGTCACCCAAGGGACCCATTGATCTGCTGTTTGTGCGAGAGTGTAAATGTAAATGGGCAGTAAAGAAAAAACAGCACTCACATTCACTTAATAGATGTGCTCTTGGATTGCAAAGGCTCAAAGTCTCCAATATTGTCAATGCTGAGAATCAGCAGGCAGAGGAATCTTATTCTCAAATTGCTACTCAGGAGCTGCATACATGTTCGTTCAGAAAGAATTCTCATTTTGAAGATCACCACTGTAACTTATAAATTTGAAAGGTTGCTTGATGCTGAAATTATCCTCGATGGAACAAATAAGTAACAGGAAGTGAAACAGACTCTTCTATCTCAAGTGATTTGTGCAGACTTTTCCCACAAGGGAATTTAAATAGATGTTACAGCAAGTAATGTAAAAGTAACAGGACTGCAATCCAAAAAGTTTAAACATATCAAGGCCTTAATTTCTCTTTTATAGGGGAAAAAAACTCCGACTGCATTGAACTCCATGAAATAGGAGACTGGTGCCGTCATAAATTTTTTACGCTGGTGTTTCCAACTTGCCATAAAATGACAAAACAGATAGTGAATCGTATTGCATCCTCTACTGCAAATGCAACAGGAGTGCACCAGTTGGTCCACATTATTTAATATATTTTGTTGGAAGATGTTTTAAAGAATGGAAAATGTCACCTAATTATTTTTGAAGGGATAACCATTTTTTTAAAAACTGTTTTACTGGCTAACCCAAATTACAAACAGTGTTTTTATCTACACTTCTTTAAAAATGTGTGAAAATATAAAGAGGGTTTACCCTAAAAATACATATTCAGCAGCAGACATAGAGGAAAACCAAAACCTCCATAGCATTGAGCTTGGATTGGTCTGTAATTAAACATGACTGCGACTTAACGTAAACTGAGTGAAGGGTTAGGACAAGCATCTTCAATGGTGATTAATCTCCACAATACAGTGAGGAGGTCTGCCAGATCAAGTCACTTAACTTCTAACTAGTGGGCTTCTCAGTTATCAAATGCCTTGCCAATCGCATCCCACCAGGTCTGAAACTGCCAGCCAATTAGGAGGCCTGTCAAAGCTTGCAGATGGAGACCCAGGCTGCACAGCCATGGAGACTAGGGCAGTTGGGTTTTGGAAGGTGGGGATGAGGTTGTGGGGTGGGAGTGGGTGTTCATGGCTGAGAGAGTCGTGGGGTCTGAGGCAAGGGCTGGGGTTGAGCCACAGAATGTCATTTTCCAGCCTCACTCTGTTTTCCCAGTCGGCCTCAGATTGGGGCAAAGGAAAGTTCCCCCACCCTAAGCTGGCAGCCCTGGCTCCCTGTCCAGAAAGCAGCCACTGTTCTCACCTGTTAAGCTGGCAGTAGTCTGGCCAGTGACGGATTGAAGCCCTTAGAGTCACAGAGGTGTACAGCATGGAAACAGATTTTTAGGTCCAACACTTCCTGTGGCAGTTCATTCCATACAAGCAGCATCCTCTGCATGAAAAAGTTGGGCCTAACCTTTTAAATCTTTCCCCTCTCATTTTGGATTCCCCTACCCTGGGGAAAAGACCTTAAGCCGTTATTAATCAACCACTTAAGGGTCTTAATGGTTGAGGATCAAGGAAGATCATCTATGGACCTCCCACCCAGAAACTTATTTTTGAGATGGCAGAAAGGCGGGGGGGGGGGGGGGGGGGGGGGGGGGGGGAGCGGGGGCTGTGAATATCACTCCATTGTCGGCTCTTTCCTCCATCTTCCTTGCCTCTTCTAGGGAGGGGAAAGTCTCATCCTCAGCTTTGGAAAGGCTCATGCAGTTTGCTTGTAATCCTAATTGCTCATTGCTGTGTTAAATAAACAGCTAAATAAATTGAATGTGTGAATGGAAACGAAACCCCATTCTACTCTAGAGGAACAGATCTTCAATTGAGAGTGTAGGTCAGCTCAAAAAGGGTTTCATATACACACAGCAAGTGAGAGAAAGTGAAAGTTATCAAAAGGATGCCTTCTTAATGTATTGGAGCTGCATATTATCTATGACTTATTATCAAACGGCAAAAACTGATTTTTATGAACTTCATAGAACTCTAATAAATATAAAGGGAGGCAGTAGACCATTATCCCTGTGGTACTAACTGCCTATACAAACTCCCTGCCCACACATGGCCAGAATGTGAACTAATATTGTGATTTGATTGAAAATACCACCAATATTTCTCCCAAATGAAAATATTCCTCACAGACATCACAGCTCTAGTGTTCACACACATATAATAAAACACTTTAAACAAGCAATCTCTTGTGGCTAGGAGTTTGGCTCTTTTCCAGCTTCAGGCTCAGACATTCAATTCTCTTTTGCTTTTCAACACCTCATCCACAGGAATTTGCCAGACAAAATGTATTTGTTTGAATAACTGCTATGACCATACTATAATTTTAGTCTTTTGCGTCTCCCTAGTCTATTAAAATCAGGCATGAATCTAGGAAAAGTCACTGCTGAAGTCAAACTCAATTAAAATCCACCAGATTTTCAACGTGGCCGAATCCAAAAAAGTTCTACTTGACACATCCATCACTCTGTCAAAGAAATCGTGAACTAAAATGCATCTGAAGCATTCTCACCAGATATTTTGAAACTAATTCAAATATAACATCCATTGTTCATGAGATTACGTTCTTGAGAAAGGTTTAGCTACAATTTACCTACAAAGGATCTTACTCATTCTTGTACCAGTCCAGTCACCCAGTTGCATTACAATAAGGACCACTTCTTGTAAGGATTCCATTCTTATCTCTCTAAACTATCAAAACATATTTGGGCTGTCTAATTGCCCCTCAGTTCCAGTCAGAGGTCATTGATCACATCCACTCTATTCTCAATTCAACTCTGCGTGTCTCTTTTGGCGTGAATGGTAGTATCTCCACCTCTGGACCAGGAGGACCAGGTTCATCTGCTCTAGAGATATGCCATAACATGACTGAATTAGAATTAGAAGTAGGTTTATTGTCACATGTACTCAAGTACGCAAGTACAGGAGAATAGTGAAAAGTTTACAATGCTGCGCCAACTGGTGCCATCTTAGGTACAAAGTACCTAGACACAAAACAGAGAAAAGTTCATGACCTTACAGTTATTTGTGGTACAAGCTAGAAAAATAAGAAATAAAGTTAAAAAGATAAACATTAGTGTCTTTCTATAAAGGGCCTGCGGTAGATCAACATATGGGCCTTCCACATGACCTGGCCAGACTTGCAAGCTGGTGACAACTCGCAACAGTCCCCAATCCAACAACCGTCCCCGCTCCATTCCAGGCACGCTGGCTATCCTGCTGTGCTCAGGCTGATTGATCACAAAGTACCTAATATTCTGGAAATAACTTTGTCATCTTCAGCTTCAGATAGCATACTCAGGAAGCTCCAACAGTACCTCACGGTTTCCTTGGACACACTGATGGTCTCACTAACTTAATTCTTAGCAATGCCTCCCACTTTGACAGCAGCAGGGAGTTCTGGAGTACTCGTTGGTAGGGATTTTTGGTTTTGTCACTGGATAGTATGTAAAAAGAGCCATGATGACCATTAATTGCCGAAGTGCAAATCAAGACACAAGACGACGCTGAACTAGCTTTTATACGGGTTCAATAAATTATGATAAATATCACCTGTCCTTTCTGCCTTAATGCTACAATCATCTAATTGTTGTTGCACACTTTTGTGTAGACAATCTGCATAAAATCTTGAAGACATTGCACATGTTTTGACACTTTTTTTGTGATGTGGCATAATTATAACTTTCTGAAATCACAATACTGAATTATAATTTTAATTGTCTGATCTTTCATATAGTTTGCCATTCCATGTAATACATTCCTGTAATAACTTAGCTGGCCTGCACTGAGATTTTCATTGCTCTTTTTGCTCCAACAGTCAGGAAGGAATGCCTTCTCTCCTCTGCGTCATATAGTGAGACTTATAGAGGTGTGCTGAACTCAAATACAATGACAAACATATCTTGGCTTTCTTCATGACAGACCCAGGTCTAAATGTCTTTACCTGGGTTCATTAGATCAGCTGCACTGCGGTGCACTGTACGTAATGAGCACTGTGCATGGTTTTGGCACTAAACAGATTCTGCTCCCTTGCTTCGAACAAAAGACACAGAAGCACAACAAGAACATTTCCCAAAGAAATGTAGAAAACTATGCTTCCCTAAAGATTCAACATTATTACAAAGATTGTGTCATTCTCTCCAGATCAAAGTGAGAAATCGATGCATTCTCATGCCAGTGGGAAAATGTTACAATGCAATAAAATTCTCTACATGCTTCAGAAGGACATCTATTAGAATCTTGCTAGTGAATGGTTTTTTTTAAATTGACTGAAGAATTCTTTTACTAATGAATGCTTACATCATTGTGCAAGAAAATTATCTTTTTCTCTAATTACCTAAAGTAAATGCAAGAAAAATGAACCCCAAAAGAGAGTGAACTCTCTCAAATAAATTAATGTCACAATATGAGTAGAGGTTTTCGATGTCATTGATTCAAAACAAATCTTACAAAAAGGATTCTTGAACTTTTACATGCCAATTATTCCTGTTGATATCCATTTTAAGAACCATTGGCTCGTCAACCACAACCTACACCAGATTATCACATCAGTTTGTCCAAACATGGCTCGCAGCTTCCTTTCTGAAACTCAGCCATTTGCCTCCATGCTCACGCATAAAAGAGAACAGAAAAGGGAGAAAGTAGGAAAATGATCCTAAGCTGGATGATCAGCAGGCTCGAGGGGCTGAATAGCCTACACTAACTTCCGCTTTCTATGTTTCTCTGTTTCAATGCCCACATTAACCAACAGTTGACTGTGTCATTAACAAAACAAACAGTAAATAATTTCAACCAGAGAGGTATCAAGGTTAATTCAGATATTTTTCATTATGAAAATCTGGTCTTCTCAACATCTCTTCAAGTTTCCAAATAGACCAAAACGTGAGGCTTAAAACTCTAATCTGCATGTTAACGAATGAAAACTTCATTCCGACCTCAAAAGCTCATTTACATATAAGCTGTGACATTGGCCTGAAGTTGAGCATTGAGGAAGAAATCAAAAGATCCGTGAACAACAGAAGCATGTAACAGGAACGAACAGTAATGAAGACAGCCAGAGAAAGCAAAATTGAAGTTAATAAAGTAAACTGAATGAAATTTATAGGTTATTAAAGTTGTTTTATGGGCTTGTAATACATTAAACCAGTATATGAAACCTCTCTAAACATACCTGTTTTCAGCATGGCTATGTTCTATCCGAGTCAATCAGTTTAATAAATACAAATCTGAGTAATGAGATCTGTTACATGAGACTGAGTTACTCAGTTTGCAATTTGCTGCTATGGATCAGCCAAAAATACCCCCAAACGCTTTCATCAAGAGAGCAGCTGGTCCCTGCAGGCTTTCCCTACGAGAAAAGCAGCAACAATTTTGTACAAAACAGAATCTCTGGATTCCCATTCTTCAAAAGCTCACAGGATTCCTTTACTCACTAAAACTCCTTTCTGAAAGGGTTGGTCCAAAGTGATGAGAGCTCTCTCAAACGAACAATGTCACCACACATTACGTCAATGCTTAGGATCTCTTTTGAAACAAGTTATCCCTCTGAGCGCAGAAGGTGGCTTTTCAGCTATTTGTAACTGTGGCAGTTCTTTCATACAACAATTCAACACATCCTTACTCTCCACTGTCCCTCTCCAACACTATACTCCCATATTTTCCACCTGTATCAAATAATATTTATTCTTTTCCCTTACCGATTGCAATTAACTCTGTACTGAGCTTGAAGCAGGAGCTGTTCCAAAGACCACCTAACTTTATTGAGGATAAGACAATAAAAACTTGACCAAGATAACAAAGTGTGGAGCTGGATGAACACAGCAGGCCAAACAGCACCTCAGGAGCACAACAGCTGACGTTTCGGCCCTAGACCCTTCATCAGAGATGGGGATGGGGAGAGGGAACTGGAATAAATAGGGAGAGAGGGGGAGGTGGACCACTTAACCAGCCCAGCTCGTCCCCTCCCCCCACCGCATCCCAAAGCCATCCCAGCCTGTCTCTGCTTCCCTAACCTGTTCTTCCTCTCACCCATCCCTTCCTCCCACCTCAAGCCACACCTCCATTTCCTACCTACCACCTCATCCTGCCTCCTTGACCTGTCCGTCTTCCCTGGACTGACCTATCCCCTCCCTACCTCCCCACCTATACTCTCCTCTCTACCTATCTTGTTTTCTCTCCATCTTCAGTCCGCATCCCCCCCCTCCCTATTTATTCCAGTTCCCTCTCCCCATCCCCCTCTCTGATGAAGGGTCTAGGCCCGAAACTTCAGCTGTTGTGCTCCTGAGATGCTGCTTGGCCTGCTGTGTTCATTCAGCTCCACACTTTGTTATCTTGAATTCTCCAGCATCTGCCGTTCCCATTATCACAAAAACGTGATCATTTCATTTTGCTGAGTTTATATTCTGCGTTTTAGTTTATTTTCTGTTTTAAGATGGCACCAGAGATTGTTGACACTAAAGAACACTTTTCACTGTATTTCGAATTAATACATGTGACAACAATTAAATCAAATTAAATTGTACGAATAACATGGCACCTAAAACTGCAGCGTACTATTATTATAACTTAATTATTGCCTTGCATAAATTTACCATTATTGAGACGTACAGATACATGAATTGGAAAGATTTGGAGGGATAAGGGCCAGGAGCAGGCAGGTGGGACTAGATTAGTTTGGGATTACATTTGGCATTGACTGGTTGGACCGAAGGGTCTATTTTCGTGTGATGAGATCCCAAGGCATAGTTTTAAGTTGTTTCCTTCATTTATGAAACTCAAACACTTTTCTTTTTTTTCTCAGAAATAAATTAAATAACTGCAACTGTTGGAAATCTGAAACAAAACAGAAATTCTTGAAGGGTCACTGGACCCAAAACATGAACTCTGCTTTCTCTCCACAAGTGCTGCCAGACCTGCTGAATTTCTCCAGCAATTTCTGTTTTTGTTTCCAGCTTATATTCTTCTGGCTTCGTCTACCTACATCTCAACCTTAGGTTCATTTACCCTCTGTTTATTTAGAGCAGGCAGTGTCTTTCTCTTGACTATATGTCCCAGTCCTTGCTCAATCCCACCAAAAAACACAGTCTTCTACCTTCAAAAAAGTGCATCTGGTCCTTTTAAAAGCTCAGTGGATTCGAGCTCAAAATCTTTCCCCCTTTTTTTGCCTTGCAAGGAATCAACTGCGAGGAAGGGTACAGGTAGGTGGGGTTGGTAGCACTTGAAATACATTCAAAATGATTTGACAGCAGTTTAAATTCTGCTTCCTTGGTTTGGCTGAGTGCCACATTAAATCACAAGATAGCAAGGCAACCTGCCTCAAGTTTACAAAGTCAATATGCAATCTTGACTCTGTTTGGCAACACAGGGGATTGAGGCCCGAGGCCCGAGTATGGGTGGCGATGATGGGTTTGCCATCAGGTCAGCAGGTGGCAAAAGGAGCCACATGCATTCCTAAATTAATACTCCTTAGCTTCCTTGTGCATCCACAGCTGCAGGGTGCTCCCCTGGGACTTGCAAGGCCTTCCGCTAATCCTGGCTTTTCCAGTCTCTTCTAACCTCTCTGTCCAGAAAGACAATAAGTGGCATGTTAACAAGGCTCAACAGTTAAAATCAGATGGCAACAGGCTACTGCCACTCCTGCCCCAGAGTTAAAGTGAAGGTCACAGTTTCAGCAGTTCCACCACTCATTGCTTCTTCCTGCTGACTCTTATTCTGTGGGTTATATTTTTATGGTGATATGCGATATCCTCCACTCACCTTTTTTGCTAGCTGATGAAATTCTACACTCTGTCAAACTCACCACCACCTTTTCCTAACTCCTATTCACATTAATGTTGTGTTTATAACTCATTTGATCAAATTTTCATAACGTTCTATTCCATTCTCTTCAAAAAAAAATTTGCTTTTTTCCCCTCACTTTTCCAACCTACCTACCGACCTACTTGCCCGCTTTCCACCATTTCATTTCCCCCAAATAACCAACCCCACTGCCATTTATTACTAACTGTTAGCGGTGAATAGATTCTGTAACCATGATACATATCCATAAACCCTGAATGCTAGTCCTTACAGCCTCCACTTCCTCCATACATGCACCACCCTCTGTGTGAAAAAGTTGCCCCTTAGATCCCTGTTAAAACTTTCCCCTCTCACCTTAAATTAGCAAAGAAAAGTTTAATTGAAACAGGAATGGGGCTTGAAATGGAGAGAAGGCAGTGTTGGGGGGTACAAGAGACGTGGAGCTGGTGTGAAAAATAATTAAAAATCCAATTAGAAGTGCTAGGGTTGGGCAAGTATGTAAAAAAAAAAGAAACCATTGTAAAGCCAGTTTATTGCTAAAGAGAATTTTGGATAAGAACAGCATACTGGAGCCGATTAAGTAAAACATCAGACATATTGAAAAATTAGGCAAAATGGGAATAAACTTTAGAACTGTTCCAGGGATGAAAATGTGAAATAAATGGGAAAATAAATAACACTAATCTAAAGGAGAATTGAATGTTCAGCAATGGCATAGGGAAAGTGAGAAAAATAATGGTGAACGGCCAAGCGTAATAAACTAGCATACCACTAGACTGAAAGAACAGAAAAACTAAATTTTTAACAAATAGAACAAAACTCAGAGGCCACTGAAAAGAATTAGAAAGAAAAAAAATTGTTTACTTTTTCCTTTCGTTCAGCAAGACCCTGCTCTTCAGTTGGATTTCACTCCATTGTCTTTAGAAAGCAATCTGGAAGTGACTTCAGGCAGAACGTTTGGCGCTGTAAAGGCTGGGAATGGAAGTGGAAGGACCTTGGGAATAGCAATGCTGATCAGCATGATGGTGCCTCAATGCTGCCCGTAAGCCTTTGGCTTATGGAGTTGGTGGAGCATTCTAAGCAGTAGAGCTGTGAGGCAGGCAGCCAATTAGGCTCATTACAAACCTCACTGATCGGAATTGAAGGGCATTGAGTTGATTTTTCAGTTGGCCTCCAGTTTTCAGATTTCTAACAGTCAGGGGACTGAGCTCTCATGAGGGCTCGACCAATGCTTCCCAAAGTCTTTCCCACTGTGATTCTAATTCGTGGCCTGAAAATTGTTAGACCTCTAGTGAGATCTGAAAGAGCTAAAATCTCTTCTGTTTTAAAAATGCTCAGTTCTTCCCCAGCAGGGAGCTGGTTTCTGAATGGGAAAAGGCTAAATAAGGGAAAATTGAAAACTCATTTCGAAGGTCCCCAACATCTCCTTGGCTCTGCAACAGTCTAGGGCACAAGGTGAGATTTACTGTATGGCATTGTCTAAAGTTATTTCAAATATTACTCCCGGTCTTCCACACCACACACCCTCTGATGTAACCAACTGACTAGCTTATAAAGAATAAGTTGTGAACCATATATTGTTCAATGGATAACTGATTATTTTGGTCTGCCCTGGTCAAATTGTCTCCTGCCTTCGTACCGCACTTCACCTGAAACCCCACATACAGGAGAATAAGTATGCAGCAAGTGAATACAGAATATTAAACAGAGCTGAAGTATCACTCAGATGGTAACTGGTTTTGATAGGCTTTGCAACTCTTTCTAGGATATCTGGTTATCTGGTAAACACATGATATGCAAATAAGCCATTAGGGCCGCTCTTTTTAAGATGGCTACCTTTTCTTCCAGCCTTGTATCAAAACCGGTCACAGCTGATCGCGAGATAATGGGAACTGCAGATGCTGGAGAATCCAAGATACCAAATTGTGGAGCTGGATGAACACAGCAGGCCTAGCAGCATCTTAGGAGCACAAAAGCTGACGTTTCGGGCCTAGACCCTCTGAAGAAGGGTCTAGGCCCGAAACGTCAGCTTTTGTGCTCCAAAGATGCTGCTTGGCCTGCTGTGCTCATTCAGCTCCACACTTTGCCATCAGCTGATCTCAATCCTGCACCACAGGCAGAGTGTGGATCGAGGAAATCACTCACTATCAAAGCTTCACTTGTGTAAGTTGCCATTGGAATAACTGAGGTTCCTCAAATCCAACAAAGTGCCCCAAGTCAATTATTGGGAATACAAATATATTCGCTTGTTGGATTTTATTTACCAGCTCTCAAACCATAGCAAACCAAGTCAGGAGAAATGGGCATCTGCAACCATACCAGCAATCTTAAAGCTGTCATGTTCCCTAGAGTAGCAACTCACCAAGACACCTTTGCCAGCACCAAGAAAATAAAACTGGAAAGCACAATGCTGTAGATGCTGTGACTCTGAACTAAATGCAGAAAATGCTGAAAATACTCAGCAGGCCTGGTAAGAGATAACAAGGTGTAGAGCTGGATGAACACAGCAGGCCAAGTAGCATCAGAGGAGCAGGAAAGTTGACATTTTGGGCCTAGATCCTTCTTCAGAAATGCCTGGTAATACATGGACTTGAAACATGAAATATATTTCTCTTGCCACAGATGATCTGCTGAGTACTTAGAGCAGTTTCCGCTTTTAAAGCTACATGTTAAAACCACAATGTCACAAATCCAACTTCAATGGTAGCTTACACCCCAAGTGGTTATGATGAAAAAATCTTCTGAGTTCACAAAAATGCTCCTCATCCACCTTTTCAGTCAATGCATCAGGTGGGTTTTAGCGAGATCTCAATTGTTCAATAAGGGAGCTACTCTATTGGACCTCAGTTATTCATGAGGGGTTCCACGAGCCATTTTTCACAAGTGTACTTTCCAAAAGTGTCACACAATTATTCTGACCAAAACTCTTCCAACCATCATACCAAGGAACTGGCTGGAGTAAATTTCACAAATTGCATCAGCATCACTTGTTTCACTTAAAGTAAAGTAATTTCTTCTTGTTCATTTTATTTAAAAGAAATCATGTCATCAGTTCAAGTCTGTAAACAGAACTACTGTCAATGATTTCATTAACTGTGTTTGGATAGATTGCAAGAGAAAAATGATTGATTCTGACTGGGACAAATTTGCTGATTTCCATGCAATCACACAGAACGTCGGGTCTGAATTTAACCAGAAATTGGCAGTGTCAATTTTCACAAGTTTAATGAAGGATATCTCTCTGAGAACCCTTGTGGGTTTTCTCACTATTTTCTCTGAGACTCACCTCATTACCTATACGCATCTAACATCTTTTTGATGTTCCACTTGTCCTATCTACCCTCTCACCACAGAAATTCATACTTGCCACAACCGGGATATCCATGATTCCGCCACCTGAACATGTACAAAGCCTGGGTTTGAAAAAAATAATCAAATGTTGCTAGCTCGGAGTCACTGTACACCATCTATTTATGGGGCAGAGGGGGGGAGGTTGCAAAAAGAAATGCTTCCCAGGACAGACAAGTGGCATGTCTCTCACTTCATTCCAAATGCAAGTGCACATTCACACTGACCCCCATCAAAGTGCTGGTTGTGACCATCATACCAACTCCCCTGCCTGCCCCCCAACATTGTATTGAAGGGCAATGCTTAATAATCACTATTATTACCACTTTATATGCTCGGTTGCCCCCATTTACAATTCTTGCCAGTCTGCATCTCAACATGCTGCCTCCAATCACCAAACGGACTTCCCCAAATTCCCCACTGCAACAGTGGCCCTGTGTAATCCTCCTTCACTTTCATTACATTGACCCGCAGGACAGACAGGGGCTACCCCCTGATTTCAAAGGACAGCCTGACTGATGACTGGCCAGGCATGTGACTGGTCATACTGGACCTTCAGGACTGACTGTGGCTCACTACCTATTGTAAAAGGTAAAGGCATCCTGTCCCAAAACACCCTAAATAGCTGACTAACCACGTCCAAGACTCCAAGCAAATAATGTACTTGACAAATAGAGATTGCTTGAGAAACTCAGCAAGTCTGGCAGTACCTGCGGGGGTTAAAGCAGAGTCAATGTTTCGAGTAGAGTGATCCTACGTCAGAATGTCTGTCCTCGACTTTCTGTGCTGGGACCCACCTGACTGAAGGTTGTGTACCTTGGACTGGCGATTACTTCCCATTGACTATGAGAGATGGCCATTTGCTGCAGTGTATTTACTGTGTAAGCTGCCAAAACATGGTACAGGTGTGAGATTGACATAGTATGTTGCCACACAATTAAATGTCCACCCACTTGCCAACGTTACAAACTCCCTGGTATTGGACTGCAATAAGCAGCAAGGCAGAAGTCCTGCAAGTCTTTAAGCTCTGGTTGGAAAGTCAACGTGCAAAAAGGCGAGGCAAGGAAGAGATACTGTGAGCATCCAAGTCAGCACAAAGTGAGTGAATACCAACAGAGTGGCCGAGGAGACTTCAGAAGCAGCCTGGTCTAATCCATGACCCGGGTGCCTGTACCTGTGTGCATAGTGTCCTGGCTGAAACATTGCCACAAAATAGCACAAAAATACAACACAAAAGTGCACGACGGTTAATGTAAATGGATTGGAGATGTACCTTGGGGGTGCAGTAAGGCTGGTACATTTGGTGCCAACAGTCATGAACAATAGGGAGGTTGCGTGATGAGTTGAAGTGTGCCCAATGACATTTGGGATTGCTGCCTGAGATCAGGGTCCAAAAGGAGCAAGTTGTGAGCTGGACTTGCCAGGCACCCGCTCTGCCTTCCACATGTGGAATTGTCACTGTCTGGTTTCTATCCAATGGATGGCAGAATTGAAAATGCACAAAAATTGAGGTGCGACGAGACAATAAAACCATGCCGAGGCAGAAAAAAACAGATGCAAATACAACCCTTGTCTGTCAGATTTCATGTTGCCCCTCAAAACTTGTTTGGACAATCAAATTTAACATCAAGGATCTAATTTCTGCTGATCCCATCCTATTTTCCCAACAGACCCACGTATCAGAGGTTGGAAAGATTCTATCTGAACACCCTGAAACAGGTCGGTTGGCCCAACTAATCTATACCAACACTGGGTGGCTATTAGGATGAAGTAACCGAGGTGCTGAAAGAAGTTTCCGTTTTTCGAAGAGAAGCTTAAAAAAAAATTGGAAACAGCCTTTGTAACTTTTGTGTCATGTCAAACGTCATTGTATCCTCATTTTATATGCAATATAACCACCTTAGGATTTACAAGCCATGTTTACATTCTCCAACTGTTCCCACTCCATGTACAGTAAAGTACTTCAGTGCAAACACATTTTCAATTTCATAAGTGATACAAATGTGCTGGCACTATCCAAAGTGCAAAATCAGCTTAATTCTGCATGGTCTGACCTACTAAAATGAGCCAGAAAACAATTTGAGCTTTATTATAGACCATCTAATTAGCAGGATTTATTGAGGCTACTTAAAGTTGCTGTTTAAAAGAATATCATGGGGATTCCAACACTTAAGAACCCCATGATTATAAATAAATCAATGGTAAAAAGTAGATATCAGGTTTTACGATCTGGCTTTTAATCCAGTAAACCTTTAGCGTGTTGAACAACCAAGGCATGAAAAGTGCATTCAAATCAATCTGTGAAGTCTAACATAGCTTCAGAAACAGAGAATACTGGCAGACTAATAAGAGAGGAAATTGTGGTTTTCTAGTATAAAATGATGAAACTGTCTCTTTTCAGAGATCAAAAACTTACTCCGATTACAAACTGCAGTTCAGATTGAAAGGCGTCACATGTTTAACATCAGTGACATTTGTAAATGCCTTTCCTACTGAGAGGGTTTGCTCTCATCTTGAGAACTAGAAACAAAAAGTTTCCCTTTGCAGAGTGCTTTTTTTGAATGCAATTGACAGAGGAATCGATTCACCAAACTGCTGACTCGAAGAGGGCCCACATAAGCTGCAGAAATTTCAGCTTTAAATTCAAAACAGATAAAAACAAGGCACAATCAGGGAACATCCCAAAAGCACAAGATTCTGCTTGGTCTCAATCTAAATCAGCAATTGGATTTCAGCTCCACCCCGCAATAAAGAGTTTATTTTTTGATGCCTTTAAGGTTATCAAATTGGAATTTCAACTATCTTTACAGATCAATCAGCTTTGCAGAGCTCCACGTATTTCATGCTCCTTCAGACCAATATAGTCTGTTAAAGCGACTACAAATAGTCTGGGCAATGGTACCGTTCAAACATGTGCATTGTGAACTTTTAGATGCAAATGTCTGGACAATTACTGCAGCTGATCAGATCTATCTGTCGTGGTATCAGCTTAGAAAAAAAAATTCCCTCTTGTAGCGTCAATCTAATTCTTGCTCTTGCTTCTGAGGATGAAAGGAGCTTATGCTACAAATTTAGATGTAAATGCACGGCGTACTCACAGCAGCTGAACCCGGAACGCGGTGTGTTTCACGCCACGCACCACACTCACAAGAGAAGCCTATTCCTCTCCATTAACAATCAACTGTAGACTGAACGATCTGAAGCAAACATTCAAAAATCGAGAATCTTGTTCTGCGGACTTGAAGTCTTTATTCGATTTTCAAATGGGGCTCTCCGGGCATGAAATTCACAAGCTGTGTGCCTTCCTCCCACGTGGTGTCGGATAACACGCCGAAGAGTCCCCAGGCCGGTATCGGTTTAAAAGCTGATCTTCAGTTTTGTAAGGAGGTATGCACCATTGGCACGCTGTAGTCAACAGTTTGATCCGACACTATCAAATCAAGCTGCTTTAATCGAACTCATCCTCAACTGCCTGTGCTTTGGCTGTTGTTGCCCGAGGTGGGTTTCTTTTCCCCCCCTCCCCCGCAAAGAAACAGCGTGGACGGTACAGTCCTAGCTGAGCGAGAACACAAGGCTTCGGTGGGGATTAGAATTTCACGCAGTCATCAAGGAAGGAAGGGCCGTTCGCTAAAATAAAATGTCACTGGAGATGGCTGCAGTGTGCAAAGCTTCATGGACTGTGGGACGACAATCAACACTTCGAATGAGTGCTCGATTTGCAATGGGACCCAGTTCCTGGCCTGAATAGTACAGAGCTGTTTATTTTAACTGCACTAAGAACGGCAAACAGACAGCCTGTCTTGGAGTTCTGCAGACCCAACTGCGGCAATTTAATAGCCTCCAGACCTCAGTCAAGGATTCTGTTACCAATAAGAACAATACTGAGACTATACTCCATTTCCTCCAAAAGAGGTGTCTGGACACACATGCACACTTATGTCAGTCTAACTGGGATGATTTACACTTCCCTAGTGCGTGAGCTTAAATTAGACAGCTCCCTTCAAGCGCAACAGGGTCGATATTGCATTACAGTCACGGCAGAGCATCAACTTCCCTAATGCCTGTCCAGGGCAGTCTGTTTTTTTTTTGTCCTTTTAACGGAGATTACTAAAGTTTAACCACTTTTCTCTTTTGTTGCCATAACATGCCGTGGGGCGGGTGGGGGGCGTTAAAAGCTGCTCTCCCGACTTCATCATTACAAACGGCAGGTTGTTAATACAGCCCTTGGGTCAGGCTTAGTTTATCTTTACAAAGTTCAACAGGCAAAATATACAGTTCGTTCCCCCCCGCCCTCCCCCCACAAAAGGAAGGGACAACATTTCTTCAATAAATCAAGATGCTTGTTGTTGCCAGCTCCTGTCTCTGGTAAGCCATTCATTTCATTTTTCTTTCACAACGTTAAAACCGTGAGGTCAGGTATCAGCCCTACTGAGGTTTGGTTTCCACATGATAACTTTTCTTAATGGGATGGCCAGGGACAACTTGACTGTGAAACCAACGGTGCAGGAGCTGCTGGAATGTGTTTGCATTATGGCAAGCAGAACATCTGCCATAGTGGTAACTTCTCAGTTTCTGTTTCAGCTTTGAATGCAGAATATTCTTGAGGTGATGGGGATCTCCTTGGACACCTGGCGAGAGATCCATACTGACTCCTTTAGGTAGCAGCTTCCAAATCAACTGTCACCAAGTTACTAATACACCCTCTCTTGGGATCAAGAGCCCGCAGGCCAGTTCCCTAACCAGGTAAGAGATGTTAGCCAGAGGCCTGCAAAGCCATGGAGGGGAGTTGTCTGTCTTGTTGGAAGACCATCCAGCATCAGGGTGGGGATCAAGGAGTCAGGTTTGTGGAGGGAGGGTTTCTAGAATTCAGGATAATAGGGAGAGAGGGTGGAGTGTAAGAAGTAAGGGAAAGAGACTGGCTCTCAGTGGACAGATGTCCAGTTCCTCACTCGTGCACTGGTTGCCTTTGATGCAGGGTGTTCCCCCTTCCCTCCTCTGTCAGGCACACCGTATGTCAGGCCCACTTGTAGCTGGGTTAATCCCAGCAGAAGCAGGCTCAGACACTTGAGTGGGCTTTTGGGCTGCAGTTAGCAGCAGGACCGGAAGCTCAACCTTAACCTTCACACCTCCAGACAACTGAAGTGGATGCAAGAAGGTGATGTTGGACTCTGGCCCTTTCTTGTCCTCTGAAATGGCTTCGAAAGTCAAATAAAAAGAACTCACTACCACATTCTTATAGCTTATTAGAGTTATGCAATAAATGCTGGTCTTATCAGCGAAGCAAAGTTCCATGGACAACTAGAGAAGCGGAAGAAATTAGAACAATTAAAAGTAAAAATGAAAGCCGTACAGTTGCTATTGCCACCCAAACTGAAAACAGGACAAGGCAGTTGTGCGTGATATCATGACTCATGTTCTACTGCAATTCTATCCTCCCACCATTTCAGAGATGTTTAATGCGTTCATATGACATTCCTCTATCTCACATTTTAGTGCCACAGTCATTCCTTTTAAAGTAAACACCCACTAAAACAATGGACAGAGAAATATCAGACCAACATGTTAAATATTTTATCACCACTGGTTATTTTTAACTTTGTGCTTTAATAGCCTAAATTTAAAAATGTTGAAATGCAGCAACACATTGGTCAGCATGCAGAAAGGAAAGACTAAAGTATTTGAATTCACTCATGGGACATGGGCATCGCTGGCTGGTCAGTATTTATTGCCTGTTCCTCAAGAAGGTGGTGGCGAGCTGCCTCTTGAATTACCGCAGTTCATGTGCTGCAGATACACCCACAGTATTATTATTGTTTTGATTGGGGATACATAACCTTCCATCCCAAATCACTTCTAAGATTCTGGTTAGAATGACATCTATGTCCCTGTCCCTAAAACGTTGTTGACTTAAAACAGCTGAATAATCATTTCTTTTATCTATTAAAGCCCTAAAATTGCTGAGCAACTGTGTGGCCTGGAATCAGGCAGAGTCTTGAAAGTCAGTGAGTTATGTATGTTCAATATATTGGTAATTAATATTACTACTGTATGTGTGTTTTTGGTGGGGTTGGGGTGTGAGGGTACAGAGGGGCCAAGATATGATTTAAACAGGAACACCAGAATTTTACATTTGAGGTTTCTGGAGAATCAGAAATTGATACACTTTGGACAACATGTTGAAGTTTGGAAGAGTTGACAATTTTCAGAGTCAGGAAACAAGAAGCTGGATTGAGATACATTAAAACAATTGAGTGGGAAATCCAACCACTGCTAAAAGCAAAAGCTAAACATTATCACTTATGTACCGATTTTGACAAATTGAACAATTAGCAATGCATGATGGGATACAATTAAAGAGCTCAATTCTCTCCATTGAGCATCTCAGTGCATCAAATCAAACTAATTTAACATCATGGCAAATCACTGTCAGGGTCAAATCAGCGTCATTTTTATCTTAATGATGTTGTAGATAGGTTTTACATTCAACTGGATCATTTAAATTATTCAGAACTACGATAAGCTGAGTGAATCCCTAGTGGGCAATGCTTGATGTGGCTGTCACAGTTTACAAGCCCACACATTAGATATTTCCTCAAGGTGAGCACTTTTGGTTATTCTTAACGGAGTATTTCTACTCTTTTACAACTCATATTGCACGCTTTTCTGCACTGTATCTGCGAAAGCATTTAAAGTCAAGAATGATAGCAGAGAATGTTACTTTTCAGTATTTTCTAAGACATCATGTCATTATATTGCCTTCTCTGAAAACAGGAAAATTAAACAGAAACATCACTTCAACAAGACAGAGTATAGCTTTAGACTATCAACTGGTTTACTTTCATAGCACGCAACAACAGTAGATATTTTTTCAGTGGTTTCTTTGCTTTCCACAGCCATGAGAAATAACACTAAGGAGGACCTCCATAATGTGTTCAGCTTCTTGAGTTTACATTGCAATATTCACGTCAATGAGTACTGTCGCATTGAGTCCAAAGAGAGGTGCAAAATGTGGACAGAGAGATAGAGGTGGAGTTAAAAAGGGGATGAGGTGTGGGGGGAGTGGGGTTGCTGGCTGGAAGGACATCCATAAAAGTCTTCTTTTGTGCTCTCTCATGTCCACAGGATGAGAGTCAGGCCACTGAAGTGTCAACCAATACTACTAGCGTAAACAGGACCTCAGATCTTTCATTTGCCTTAAGTACCAAACGAAGGCTCCCCTGCTGTACAACTGTAGTTGAGTGACTTATTGAAAACCTCAGGTATCGCAAGCAGCAATCCTCTCACAATGGTCTGAAATGCTGGCTTGCTGTCTCTCCATGGATGCAGACTGACTTGCTGTAATTTCCAGCAATTTTTGTTTACAGACTGAATTGTTTACAGATATACATAATTAGTCCACCTCTGTAGACAAATTCACGTGCCAAATTTTTGATGCTGAGACAAGCACCCAATGTTGAATTAACATGCCGCAAAGTAGTCTTGGGATTTAACTCCTGATAATATTTTATATTAGATCCACCTAAAGTTTACAAAGTTCAACTCAAACAACCAATGCAAAATCCAGTCAGTTATACACAGCAACAAGTTCAATTTCAGTCCTTTGATGACTTAGATGCTCACAGCTGAGGCACCAGTTCAAATCTCTGAGCTAAAGAAGGTTAAAATAGACTACAAGGTTGAGGTTGTAGACATGCTCGTCAAGCCGTTGGGTTTGGTTGCAAATATTTCATCACCCTGCTTGGTAACAACGTCAGTGCGGTGCAGTGGCATTTTGGAACACCAGTCGGACCCCCAATATCAGGACTGATTGCAGAAGCAGTAATGCAACAACGCTCCCCACTATACAATGTCAACTTTGGGTCCGATATGTAGACGACACCTTTTTGACTATCAAACATGCAAAACACAAAGAAACCCACAAAAAAAAACACCAACAACATCCTTACTCGGATAAAATTCATGAAAGAAGAGAACAACTACCACCCCTCATGGACATAATGACAGAAAACAAAAACAACAGGGAACTCCAGACTAATGTACATAGGAAGACCACACATACAGACCAGATACTCAATGACACGAGCAACCACCACAATGCTGAGAAACAGAACTGCATCAGGATACTATTTAAATCAGCCACGACACATTGCAACAATCCAGAACTACGCTAAGCAGAACAGGAACACTTACATGGAGTCTTCAAAAAACAAAATGGACACCCGAAGAGTACGATCTGCTGTTACCTCCGAGACAGACCACAACACAAGGCCATAACACGACCAGACTCACTAATCACCCTACCATACATCAAGGACATTTCAGAGGTGACCACAACATTACTCAGACCCCTAGGTATCAGAGTGGCCCACAAACCGATAACCACCCTTTGACAGCTACTGACAAACGTAAATGACGCCATATCCAAAACTGGCAAAACCGGTATAATATACAAAATGTCATGCAAGAACTGTGAGAAACACTACATAGGCTAAAACGGAAGAAAATGACTATATGGATACACAAACACCAACTAGCCACCAAGAGGATTGACCAGTTTTCACTTGTCTCACTACACGTGGAAAACGAGGGACACAAATTCAACTGGGACAACACATCGATAATCGCACAAGCCAAACAGAGACATACCAGGGAATTCCTGGAGGCCTCGTATTCCAACCGGAACTCTGTCAACAAACACATTGAATTAGACTCTATGCAGAAACCGCTGAAAAACATAACTGGAAGTAATACTGACCACCCCAGCAAACCGAGGCATATAAATAACAAGTGGGACAGAACACCGACACTTCACTGGAGACGCACTGACGTTACCTTGCAAGGTGATGAAATGTTTGCAGCCAAACACAGTGGCTCGGCGAGCATGTCTATAACCTCATCCATAACCCAAGCTAAGTGACTCTTGTTGTAAACTGCACATGTAGTATACAGATGCGATGTCTTCCAAGGTCAAGCAGCCTACTGGCAATTATCTATCACTAAGTTGTCAGGAAAGAAAAACAGACAGTTTCCAAGTTACGAGAAGATTTCAAGCACCGGTGAAACAGTACACGGGTTGATGTCTTCAGAAAAGGAGAACAGCAACTAGGTACAATGACTTTTGCATTAGCCCCTTGGAGAAGGGAATTCCAAATTTCCGTTGCTCATTGTGTAAAGAAGTGTTTCCTGATGTCACCTGTAAATGGTCTTGGTCTTATTTTAAGACTTTGGTTCCTTATTCTGGAAATCACCAACCTTATTGAATTCTTTATCAATTTAAACACCTGAATTGGATAATTGATAAACCTTTTGAAGTTAAGTTAAACTTGTGAAATTTGCCCTTCTAATTTATAACTTCAAATTTTGATATTAGCTTGCCAATTTACCTTTTTTTGAGGTCTGGAGTCTAATTACCCTTCACAACATCTCAATAAGTTGAAGTCAGTTTACCAGCCAACTCCCATTTCTCATGTAGGATAAATTGTTGTTCCTTCTGAAATCTGGTATTCTTTCAGTTCTGTCCTAATACATTTCACCTTTTTTTGTAAGACTGAGAGCAATATCCCACATGGTGTCTGATTAAGACAGTACACATTTAAAGTATCACTTCTTCATATCCAATTTTGGACACAGACCACCCCTTTAGCAAAATATCAACATTCCTTGAGCCATTTTGATTACATTTTTGTGATCTGTATACAAACACATAAACCACTTTACTCTTCTATGGCTCCTTGCCTGTTATTATTGAGAAGATATCCTGCTTTGTCTTTTCATAGATCCAAAATGGATAAGTTAACACTTCCCTTCCAGCAACAAAAAATCTAAATCACATAATTTGTGTGTCAGCCGACACAGTGAAGACGATGAATAGTTTCTACTACATATCAGGTTGAGTTAGTGAATAAGATACAATGGCAAATATTTTCTAACACCACTAACATTATTGTCAACAATTATGATCTTGATGCCACCAGCATTATCAAGGATAGAAACTGTAAACTAAATTCAGAAGGCCATTACCCAGAAAAGACTAGGGAAAGTGAAGCAGCTGTCCTGACTGACAAAATAAAATTCTTCATCTGAATACTTGTAACAGTCTACATGATTTGCTTGTGGTTATTTCACATTTGAAACTCTTTTTACTTAACCTTAGTGGTTTGCTGCACCTATATGTATAATCTAATGTATTTATCCATTGAACTTGACATCAATTTTTTTTGTAATTTGACCCTGGAACAAACACTACACATTTGAAAGACTTTTTACCTCGTCTTCGGGTCAGTCAGTTCAGCATGATGTGTTATTATACTCGAGGTGGCCCAGGTTTCAATGTTTGGCCTACATTGCGATGTCTATATTAATTAATCTCAGAGGCAACAACAGCTGGGGGTTGGCTCATCCAAACGCCCCCAGAATTCTGATGCGATTTGAAGGTATATAGATTATTGTTACTGTTCCAGTTCATCACTCTGCCAGTAAACGGCTAAATATGGATGAGGCTGCAATACCGGGTGGCCAAACAAACCCATGGATACTCAAAATTGAGACCTGTCAGTCAACCTTGTTTGAACCACGATGAGGTGGTTAAGGCAGCCATTAACATAACTTCACTATGCAAGCTGACACAAATTGTGGGTATCAGGATGGCTACTGAGAGAAATACCCACAGCCAAACTATTGCATAAGTCAACCATGACAGCAGACATCTGCTTTCTTACATTCTACCACAATCAAACCCCTTTAGAGCAAAACAGGCTGTTCTCCTATTCTGCCAATCAGTATCAAATTTAGTACCTCTAAAATATTTTTTGAATCAATAGTTTTATTCATAATCGCATTGCATCAGACGTCAGTCTTTTCATTGTCAATGTGAAGAGTCCAGGTTCCAAAACTGTTCTCTTGCGTATTATTCTTTAGCTCCTCAAATATTCCAGCTCTGCATCTTCCACAGTTCAGCTACACCTTTCCTGTCGTGAGAGGTCTGAAACTGCATACAATAATCCACTGAGATCTGACCATCATCCTGTACAGTGGCCAGAGGAAATCCCTCAATCCACACTCAATCTCACCAACATTGCTTGCTTGACGGGTAACTGACATTGATTTAATGGTCGAGCAAACAAGCTCCTACGTTTCCAGATCCCTTTCAGCTTTTATCAGTATTTTTCCATTAATCCTATAATCTCTCTGCTTATTTCACATCCCCGAGAGCATTGTTCTACACTTATCTGCATTAAATAGCATCTGCCAATTGTCAGCCCACATAATTCAAGATGCCCTGCAGTTCATTCCCATGTTTTACCACAGAAACCACCCTGTTATTTTGCCATCATCCACAAAGATCGAAGCAAAGCTACTGACCACCTCTGAGAAATTGGGAATGTCGGGTGCACTGAGATCAGATCTTCAATCCATAATCCTGGAAATGCAGCTTCTCATGTCACAATATTGACAGTATTCAGACAGACATCAATGCACAGACAACAAGAATTGGACAGCAACACAGTACAGGGAGTATTGATAATCAAAAAGCAACATAGCATAGAATGAAATGACAAAACTAATGGCTAATCAGCCACATCGCTGCAAATGCAACAATCAGCTCTATAAACATTTATAATACAAATATTTATTCATGGAGATGGGTGGTATTGTTGTCATGTCACTAGACAGGTGATCCAGAGCCCTTGTTTAAAATACCACCAGAGCTGCTGATGGAATTTAAATTCAATGAATGCATCTGGAATATAAAAACTAACCTCAGTAAATGGTGATAACGTTCATTGGCTTTCACAAAAGTTCACCTGGTTCCTTAATACCCTTAAGGGAAGGAAATCTGCCATTCTTGCTTGGTCTGACCCATATCTGACTCCAGATCCACTGTAATGTGGTTGACTCTTAATTGCTCTGTGGAATAGCCTGGCAAGCCAATTAATTCTTGGGAAGTTAAGGAAGGATAACACATGACACCCACAGCCATGGAAGAATCAAAGAAAAATCAGTTCACACTTGTTAAATATGGTTACAAAGTTTCATCTCTCACCGTTGCTCACATCCATTGTCCTGTGCTAGTTTTAATGCACTTAAACAATTGACAATTTGAGCTTAGTTTAAACAACATAATGGTACACACCATATTCTGAAGCAGTGACATAGTTTCTAGTTTATCATCAACTCAACTTAACAGCAAATACTGCATGCTGTCAGAAATGGAAATCCTAGTATCTCACTGGATTCACAAAATATTTTAGACTAGAAAATTTAGTCCTTACAGTTGTCCTCTAAATCAAATGGTATTAGGTGGTAGGGCTAAACTTGAGGATCATCTGTACAACAATAGCCTTGTTAACAGAAGTAAGCATGTACTCAGGGTAAGGTCCTGTCGGGCAACTGTCCTTAATTTCCTTGAGAAAGTGAAATACCAATTAGATTGTGATAAGCCCAGTGATATGAAGTACTTTGAACTACAATCGGATTAAAGGTTCTAGACAAAAGGCCATTAAGCAAAAACTGGAAAGGGACATGTTCTGTGTTGTAGTATAAACAACGAGTGGTTTATGGTTGTGAGAGAGTGCAAATAACAATCCTCTTTTGCAATCTTTTATGAAAAATAAACTTTAGACATCCCTAGGTGGGGCATTGTAAAAATAAACAAAACTCAAAATGGTCAATGGAAACTTACAGAACTGTAAAACTGTAACCAACTGATCTAATGAGTGCTAGTAGTGGATAAGCCACTACAGAGTCTTAACAAAAAAGGCACTTGTCTTACACAAGAGATAGTAATACGTACAAGTTACATTGATGAGTTAGGCATAATTACAAAGACTATCAACAGCCAGCGCTGAAATATTGGTCTCCATTGGTACCTTGTGCTAGACTGCTTCTCTACCCGAAGACTGTGTGACATAGTCAGATTGAGCAGAGCTTACTGTAACTTCAACATTAACACTTTCAGAATCACTACCTCACACAACAGGAGGAAGGGTTAAAAAAAGTCACTGAGCATTCACTAGGAGAGCTAATTTAGAGAAGAGTAAGGAGGGAATGGGGTGCCTCAGGGCTCAGGGCTGGGATGATGATTATTTCTAGTTTATGTCTGTGAGCTGATTAAGCAGCTCAACGTGAACTCGATGGGTTTGCAGATGGTAGTAAATTAGGCATGGTGGTGAATCAAAGGAGCTGTGCAAAATAGGAAAGTTGGCAGAAAAATGGCAGATAAAATTGAATGCAAACAAGACAAGGTATTACAGGAGGACATAATGGACAGCTTTCATACTTTCTGGATGACAATGAAGTAGCCAAGGATGAAGCTAATAGAGACCAAGGCTTCTTAGTAGATTTGCAATTTACATGTCCAATCAATGCAGAGCAGCAAGGTAGAAAGTCGAGAAGACGTTGAACTGCATAGCAAAACAGTGGAATACAAATCAAAGGAGGGAATGATCAAGTTTCAGCATCAGACCGCATCTTGATTATTTCATCCAGTCCTAGTTGCGAAGAAGTGAGGTTGATGTTCATGCACAATTTAAACAAGGCTTAGTGAATAGGGTGACTATTATAGATGTGCCAATCATTCAACATGTACAACTTGTGCCAGTGAACTAGGAAAACATGACGATGAGAGATGCTTCATAAAAACTCACTAAACCTGACTAACACTGAAGTGCCTGGGTGTTTTCATGGTGAGGGGAAGTGAGGTGGCTTTCTGCACCTTTAAATTGGCCCCAGGGCCCAATCTATACAATTGGCAGCTAGGAAGCTATCCATCTGTGAAAAAACAAAATTGAGCGTGTTGATAGGAAGCTCTTCTGAATGACTGGCTTCTTTCATGGCAGCGGTAATGAAGAGAATGATAAAGTACACCTGTGCACTGATCCAAAACCACTTAACACAGCCTTCAAACATAATCATTACCCATTTTGACCAACAGATGACATTCTGCCTGAACTAGCAAAAGCCAAACTATTCACAGTTGCAAGGGTAAAGATTTGCTTTGGTATGGTACGAGAGATTAGGCGGAAAGGCTCCCATAACAATGTAAACAATAAGCAAATCATTCCAAACAACAGAGTCCAAGAATAATGTTTGAAACAAAGCACATAATGGGAAAGTACAGTAAACTTGGGTGAAGAATTCAAACTTGAATGATTGGACCTAAGACATAATCCTTATGGCTATTAATTCAGAAAATATTCTTGTCTGTTCTGGAATGCATGACTGACAGTTGCACAAAGTCCAGTTGTAATTCATGAGTCATAAGCACAGTCTGAAACTGTTTTTTTTGCCTTGTTTCATTCAATGAGAACGAACAGGTCCTACAGAAACTGTTCAGCACTGCACAAGACAGAGGATAGTTAAGCTTCAAGGGCTAATTTCACGATTTGAGCATGCAGCTGCATTGCCAGACAGCAAGCTAACACTACCTGCTGATGAAATGATATAAAGCTTTCAGTCTCCATTGTTCTGGGTTCTGATGCTTGCAGCAAGATACAAAGGGAAGCACGCTACAGTACATCCAAATTGTTTAGCATGAGTTCATGCAAGTGCCTGTGATACTAATGTACATACGTGAATACCGGTATTACTAATAAAAGCTCGTTGAATTTTTCCGTACTACATGATCCGCATCTCATTCTTGTGTTACACAGCTAACATAAGAACCTCTGTAAGATAATGCCAGATCATTTGTATATCACACTTATTCTCACACCATCATGGCAATGCTGTAGAATGAAAAAGTAACTGCATATATCTTAAAAAATCCTCACTGAAGATTAGAGATAACAAGGTGTAGAGCTGGATGAACACAGCCGGTCAAGCAGGAAGGCTCATGTTTCGGGCCTAGACCTGGGGTTTTGCACCTACGTTCCTTAGTTTGACATTGCTGTACTACTAGAAACATCTTTTCAACGTCTATATTGTCAAGCTTCATCCCCTCAAAATCATATACTTTTCAACAGGATCAACCCTCATTCTTCTAAACTCTCACGAATAAAGGCCTAAACTATGCAGGTATTCTCAATAAGCCAATCTCTTCATCCCAGTAATCAGTCTGGTGAAGCTCTTTCAAACTGCATCCAGTGCCAACATATTCTGTCTGCACAGTGCTCAAGGTACAATCCCACCAACAGCCTACAGAGTTTAAATAAGATTTCTCTCCTTCGAAATCCCAACCCATAGAAATGATGGACAAAATTCATTTGCCTTCTTCATTACTTGATGCGTCTGTATAGTGACTGTCAATATTTCATGCTAATACCTCTGCGCTGCATGTTTTAGAATTTCTCTCCATTTAAATAATCCTGTATTTAGATTCCTCTTCCCAAAGTGCATGATCTCACATTTACCTTTATTTAACTCCAACTGCCAAGTTGTTACCCACTCGCTCAAGCTACGTATATATTGCCTTCATCTCAATGTGTTCTCCCACATATTTTTGCATCAGCAGCAAATTTGGATACATTATATTCTGACCCCTCCATGTCATTACTATAGATAGTAAATATTGAGCCCAGAGGAGTGTTCCTTGTGGGCACTTCAGTCGTTACATCTTTCCCCCCCAGCTAAGAAAGACCCATTAATCCCAACTCTATGTCGTCTGTATGTTAATGAATCCTCAATTCATGCCAATGCTGGTAGCTCATATCTTGTACCTTTTATGTGGCACCTTATTGAACACCCACAGGAAATCCAAACATAATTCACCTACCAGTTCTTGCTCATCAACTCTCTTCTTTTTTATCTACCAACTTATTTCCATTTTTTTTTAATCTGTTTTCATTAGATTTCTCATCATGTACTGCTGATTTTGAAAAGATTCCAAATCCTCTGGTCTACCAGAGGTTTTCACCACTTTATATGCCCTAGTTTTTGTTTGGATACTTGTGTTCACCACGGGTGTATCATCCTTCTCATGGAGTCCTTCTGTTTGACCAGAATAAATATTTGCTGAGTATTAGGAAATATCTGTTCAAATATCACCCGCTGCTCATCTACTGACCTTCTTAGTCTATTTTCCCAGTCAACATTAAACAACTCTTTCCTCAAACTGCCATAATTTCCCTGATTTCAGTACAGTCGACTGATTTGAAACCTGAGCTCAAACTGAATTTGAAATTCTACCACGCTGTGATCACTACCCCTTTGAGGATCCTTAACTATGAGGACTTTTCTTAATCCTACCTCATTACACATTTCTGTTCCCATGATAGGTTACGCAACATACAGCTTTAAGAAATAATCCTTGCTGCACTGTACAAATGTGTGTTCCATGTTACCATGACCCGCGTGATCTTCCAGTCAATATGCAGATGAACATTACCATTGCGAACTATAGAGCCCTCCTTCCACACCTTTATTATGACCCAATTTATACCTTATCCTGCAGTGAGGCAATACCTTGGGAGCCTTTAGACGAGTCCAAAAGTCAAACCAGATGTTGGAACAGAATCTAGGTGATCCATAAGATGCAGCAACACCACGATGCTGGGAGCACAATACTCATACAAACATTCAAAAATATATCAATGAAGCCAATAAACCAAACAGCAACCTTTGGAAGGTGACCAAGATTTCACATATCATGTCAGTGTATAGGATAAACATACATTTTCATGGCCATCAACATCATATGTCCCCCAGAAGGCAGGTCAACACAAACTCAAAGCTAAAATTGATACAGGAGCTAATGCTGACATATTACCACTGCAAATCCCAAAAGACATGTATCTCAACAAGTGGCATTCTACGGTACAACTTACAAAAGATCACTTCTCAGCACATAATGGATCACTAACTCTGTGCAGTGCCACTGCACATCACATTCTCAATATGAAAGTTCAGCTTGGATGCTCAAAATCTTCTGCCCACAGTTCAGCAGAGGCAGGACTTACTACATACACAGATCTCAGCAATGTGACCATTCATGAGATTCAAACCACAGCCACAGTGCTGAGAGTGAAAGAGCCACAGGCCTTTCCTCTTCAAAGAAAAAGAGATTGAAGTAGATACATTACAGTGAGGTGAACTACTCTACCTCAGGACCAGACAAAGAGTGTGAATCAGAAATCCTTGGATGCATCTGTTAGCTAATTCCTGGATCTTCCCTGTACTTAGAAAGATATGCTAATGCCTTAGGGAACAGGCTAACTTGTCCTTTCTGTAGTTGTGCTATCTGGGCTGTCTACTATATGCTCTCCGAGCAAAGATTACTAAGATCTGCAGTCATCCCAGGTTTTATGAAGTCACTACCGATTGTAGAGACACATTGCGAAGGAACAGGAGCCAGTCCAGACCAACATTCACCAATTTATGCTCTCAAAGTGAGGAAGGGATCTCCAACAACAATAACTGTGCAAAGATGCTGAGCAACAGCAACCAGCAGGAAGAAAATCCAGTTGTCAGCCTAAAGCAACAAAAATAATGCTTACCTCTTCAGGTCAGTATATGATCACTCGATCAGAATGAACCGTCAAATCTCCAAAACTTTATATTGAAGATTGCATTAGTTATCTTGTTAACGTTATTTAAATATGTCTACACAGCTGTTGTATTAAGACGTCTATAACAGTATGTATCTGGGATTCATTTTCTTTGGAAAATGGGGGATGTTTGTATTAAGTCTCACAGCAGACACATGATATACCTTTAAGGGACATGCCCGTATGTCATGTGACCCAATGGTAGAAAGCTCTCAGTCTCCATTTTACTGAACTCTGCTGTCCTGCGGCATGATACATTGAGGGAAATGTGCTACAGTTCATCCAGATTGTGTAGCTTGAACCCAGACATGCAAGTGCCAATGATTATAGTATACATCTGTAAAAGCCAGGAGCTGTAATAAAATTTCATTGAATTCTTCAGTATTATGTGTCTTGCATCTTATCCTGTTAACATGGGAATTAATAGAAGTATCACAGAGCAATAGTGGCAGATCATCAACATATCA
The DNA here is from genome assembly GCF_030684315.1 of Stegostoma tigrinum. Classification (NCBI taxonomy): domain Eukaryota; kingdom Metazoa; phylum Chordata; class Chondrichthyes; order Orectolobiformes; family Stegostomatidae; genus Stegostoma; species Stegostoma tigrinum. The sequence goes on from NC_081380.1 coordinate 19,065,324, forward strand.
CACTTATTATCACGTCAAGTACGCAATACTGTGGATACGTAGAGGCCAAACAGTACAACAACAAATAGTCTGCCTAGTTAACACTACAGCAAATGAAGACAGAACGCACGATATCACAGTGAATTGAGAGACAAGAAAGAACTATGATAGATAGCCAAGGAAGATCTACAGCAGAGAGAAAGCACAGTTAGCACTAAAGCAGATAAACAGCCCAGAGAGCACAGCCACAGAAAGGTCAAGTTAGCCCATTCCCTAATGGAATTAGCATATCTTTCTGAGTGCAGGCAGATCTAGGAATTAGCGAACAGATGTTAAGTCTAACAGCGGTGCTCTAAATTTTTGTCAAACCAGATGAATAGCATTAATGTATAATAAATAGGGGACTTCTTTTTGGCACTAAATTTTAACCTTTTCTCGTTACAGAATGCATTGCTAGGTTTACTTATGTGAATGTAAAAATACCAATTTTGTTTTAACTTTAAAAGCAACATTTTTATCAGTTGATTCCTTAATTAATATTGCAGCAATATCATGGCTAATTATAGCCTGTAAAGTAAGATGGACATAAAGCCATTTTGCTATGTGTCTATATAGCTGAATAAAATTTTTTTATCGTGCATCTTAACAAGGATCCTTCAAAAATTTAACATATTATGTACAGAGACAAGCTATGAGGTAGTAAATCTTGTTAACTAAGGTTCACTGCACAGCTGTGAGCAATTAACAGTGGCATATTGTAGAAATGAGTAATAAATAAGCAAGAAGTCTGTCTGAAGCTAATGCCAAACAAAATGGAGTCTCCACAGCCGTTTCTATAATTGAGCCAAAACTTTTCGGTTTCCAACTCATTTTTTTCTTTCCCCACTCAAACAGGCATCTTTCAATCCTTCACCAAATGGGAATTCAAAACCTCTGGGTGCTTTTGGCTCAGATTTCCCATTAAAATGGATGCCAAAATCCAACTAAACATGATCCTGGCCTTCCTTCACCAGAAATGTGTTTTTTATTTCAATGTGCTGTGCAGTCAACAGCATGAACTGGTGATGTTGAAAAATGAAGCTCTTTCCCCTAGTGACAGTAGCACAGATGGGTAACTCAGTAAAGCAGGTGATATCATTTGACTTTGTTGTAGAGCAGATTCCATAGCACAAAGCTGTCTTGAGTTAATGGCAATCTCTCCCCTCTTTTAACTTCACAGTCGTGTGCTCAGAAGGTCATGGAAAAGGCACAAAATTTCACTAAAATGCAGCATAGAGCCAAGGCACACTGTAGATTTGCAACATAAATGAATCACACTGTGGTTCATGGAGGGGAGAAAGGGAGTTGCACCATGATATCAAACCTGAATGTGGTGAAGCAAGTTTTGAATGACAAACTGCAATAAGCTCAATCAAAATCTTGGTGTGAAGTGAAAAGAGAATCATCTATTGTGAAAACTGTTGCAGAACTGCTGGAAGAGCTGGATGAGTGGGCCAAGGGGAACCAGCAACAAGGAGCCACAGAATTTTCACGCTGTATTATTCTGACACTGACTCTAAACCAAGGGAGCAAGGGGAGTACACGAAATGGTGTCTCGAAAGTCAGTGATGCAGAATTCAGAAAGCCATGAAAGAGAAACCAGAGGAGTTGGGGAGGCAAGGAACTTGGGAATCAGGAGAGAAAGAATCTACAAGTGAGAGAGTTGGGGAAAGCTGCTGGGGAGTCAGATGTACTGGGACTGGAGGATTGGGAGGCAAGGAGAGTTGGGAAGAGTGGCCTGGGAGCTGTGAAAAATGGGAGAGAGTTTGGAGAGTGGGATTGGGACAGCTGAGGATAGAGCCTGGGGAAATCAGTAATGGGAAGGAAGCTAGGGGACAGGAACCAAGGGAATTCAAGTGGGGGGGGGGGTGGCAAGGGAATCATGAAGAACATTTTTATTACTCATGATCACTATCTGCAACAACAAAGTCTGGATTTTGTTGCTGGCATGTTATCCTACCCTGCCAGACAGATCTCATTTTCACTAACCTTAGGCCTATGCTTATGCGTACTAGCTTTTATGGGAAGATACACACAGGTGGTGGGCAAATTTCTCTCATTGATAGTTCCCACTGCTTAAATGGAAATAGTGGGACCATGTGCCGGAGCTCCCTTACAGGTCATTCAAATGCATACCAATTTCAAGATTTCACTACCAGGCAGAGGGCCAAAAGTTGCTGTACCTGGTGTCCTCCAATAGCAGAAACCTCGCTGCAATCACTGATTCAAGAAAGGAAAATCCTGACCATGATCTCTACCGCCGGGCTTTTAAACTTAACAGGCCTGATTTTGTGAGAATTGGCAAACTCATGCAGATTACACCATGGAAGCATTTCAGGTCAGCAATGAGGAGAGGGTGCGTGTGGGTCAGGGTTTGGATGCTGTTGGGGGTCTGGGGAAGGAGTGGTTGGAGATATGAGAGCTAAGTTGGAAGTCAGTTAAAAAGTCACTCAAGAGTTAGATTGAGTACTCAAGTATGATTTCAAATGACATTGTCAAAATGAATGACTATTTACTTGACTCCAGAAGAACGCTCCAAATTCTCCAATTTAAACGGATACTCTTAGGTCGGTTCCATAAAGAGGGTAATTCAGCGAAATCTTAGATTTCCCAGGTAGCTTCTTCACTATCTGCCACAGTGGGGATTCGGAATGGTTCCCATGTGCATCTTTCATCTACTCTGCCAAAATGAATATCTGGCCATCTAGAAACCTGGCTAATATTGCTGCAAGTGTAAAATTAATTTCCTTGTGATATTTTTGAAAGTGGGTTTTCCTTTCTAGCTCTAATTTTTAAACCTTTTTTCAAATATCAACCTGTGTGAGCAATGTGTGACTGAGCTTTTAAGTGTGCACTCTACTAGTCTAACCTCTCCGTGCCCAGTTAGTGGCAGTCACCAGAGTCCATCTGGCCATAAACAGCAAGACTGCATTTCACGTGTATACTTCATGCTATTATACTGGATGATGTGCAGCAAGGTCCCACAGTCAATAAAAGCGAATCCAGTGAATCTCCATTTTGGTACTTCTGGTCAAGCAAATAACGTTGACCTGGATATACAGCAATTTACTCTTCTTCAAATAATGTTTTGAGAAATTTTACTTTTAGCTGAACATTTCATTGGAGGGCCATGAGTGGATGGAACTCCAGAACAAAGACAACAAAGAACAAAACAGCACAGCAACAGGCCTTAGGGCCCTCCAAGCGTGACCGGACACATTCTGCCCTTCCCATCCAGAGCTGTCTTCACTGAAAGGATCCATATCTCACTATTCCCACCCTCTTCACCCATTTGTCCAGGTGCTTCCTGAATGCTGCTATTTGTCTGTTTCCACCACGTCCTCTGGCAGCATGTTCCAGGAGCTCACTCACAAACCTTTGTGTGAATAATGGGCCTCAGCACATCGCTGCTACACTTTTCCCCTGTTGCACCTTGAACCTATGTCCCCTAATAACTGACCTCTCCACCCTGGGAAAAAGCCTCATACTTCCTACTCTATCCATGCCAGTCCCGATCTTATAAACTTCTATCAGGTTGCTTCTCAATCTCTTGCGTTTCAGTGTAAAAAAAAATACAGTGTATCCAACCTTTCTTCATAGATAAAATCCCCTGCACTAGGCAACATCCTGGTAAATCTTTCCTGTACCCTTTCCAAAGAATCCACATCTGGCTGGTAGTATGCTGGCCGGAACTGTATGCAACATTCTAAGTGTGGCCTAACTGAAGTTCTATAAAGCTGCAGCCTAACTTGCCTATCCTTATACTCAATGCCCCTTCTAATGAAGGCAAGCATGCTATAGGCCTTTTCTACTACCTTATCTATCTGCACTGCCCTCTTCAGTGATCTGTGGACCTGCACAGCCAGATCTCTCTGCATATCAATACTCCTGAGGGTTCTGCCATTCACTGTATAATTTCCACCTGTGCCTGACCTTCCAAAATGCATCATTTCACATTTCTACGGATAAAATCCAGCTGCCATTTTTCTGCCCATGCCTCCAACAATTCTTCTCACTTTGAACAACTCCACCAATCTTTGTATCATCTGCAAATTTACTAATTAGCCCAGCTACCTTTTCTCCAAATCATTCACATAGAACACGAACAGGAGGTCCCAGCATGAATCCCTGTGGAACACAACTTGTCACAACCCTCCATTCCAATAGCATCCTTCCTCCATTACCCTTTGTCTCCTATGACAAAGCCAGTTCTGTATCCATTTTGCCAGCTCACCCCTAATACCATATGCCTTCACCTTTTGTACCAGCCTGCCATGAAGGACCTTTTTGAAGGCTTTACTGAAGTCCATGTAGACAACATCAACTGCTTTTCCCTCATCAATGATCTTCAATTATCAATCATCCCTCTTTGACACTTGGCATGGAGGGTGCATCGAGGAACATGAGCTATGGGGGCTGCTTGACTGTACTTAAGCCTGTTCAACTTAATGGAGAAACATAGAAAATAGGAGCAGGGGTAGGCAGGTCAGCTTTGTGAGCCTGCCATTCAATATGATCCCTTCCGATCATCCACATCAGTGCCCTGTTTCAACTATTTCCCCATACCCTTTGATCCCTTTCATCTTAAGGATGATATCTAAATCTATTTTTAAAATATTTAATGTTTTCAACTCAACTGCTGTCAGTGATAGAGACTTCCACAGGCTCATCACTCTGCGTGAAGAAATTTCTCATCTCAGTCCTGAAATGGCCTACCTCCTCAAACTGTAACACCTGGTTCTGGACTCCTCAATCATCAAGAAAATCTTTTCTGTGTTTACCCTCCTAGTCTTGATAGAAATGTGTGGGCTTTCACAAGATCCTCTCTCACTCTTCTAAACGCCATTGAATACAGTCGGAACTGATCCAGTCTCCCTTTAGATGTTAGCCCTGCTATCCCAGGAACGAGTCTGGTAAACTTTTGTTGCATGATCTTCATAGTCAGAACATCCTTCATCAGATAATGAGAACAAAACTGCATACAACACTTGAGACATTTTCTGACCAAAGCCCTGTACTATTGCAACAAGACATTCCTGCTCCAGTATTCCCATTCTCTTGCTATGAAGGTCAATGTACCATTTGCTTCCAAAACAACCTGATGGCTCTGCATGGTTATTTTCAGTGATTTTCGCAAATACAAAGACATCCTGGTCTGGTTGCGCTGCCACATTTTCCAATCTATCATCATTGAGACAATTATCTGCCTTCCTCTTTCTGCTAATAAAGTGGATAACCTTACATTTATCCACATCTGCTGTGCATTTGCCTACTCACTGAAGTCGCCCAACAACAAACATTTAAAGTTTAAAGTTTGCACTAATAAGTGGCAAGAAACATTAGAGTCGCACGAGTAACCCTCACACAATCACCATCTTTGTCTATTCATTTTCCTTTGATGTTCAATGGTACTACTTCAACCATTCAATTCCTTTTGAAGAATGGAGATCATCAGCTATATAAAAATATGGTTTTCAGAGCAGGTCAGAGACTGGGAATTCTGTAGTGAGACTGAGAATAGCAACTATATTTATGTAACACATTTATCGCATTAAAATATTTCAAAGTACTTCATGATAGCATTATAGATAAAGTACATCACCAAGCTATGTAGGAGATATTAGATCAGGTAACCAAAAGCTTGGTCAGAGGTAATTTTAAGAAATGCCTTGGAGAGAGAAAATGATAGAGAGGCAAAGAGATATAGGGAGAAAATTCCAGAGCATGGGGCCAAGACATTGGAAGTTTTACCCCATTGAAATCATAAACTTGGAATGTAAAATAAAACTAAATCTCAAACTAATGGCAGCTGTAAAACCATTTTCAATTGTTGTAAAAACATACATAGCTCACTTATGTCATTTTGAGTGAGAAACCTCAGGTCTTTACCTGGTCTGGCCTACATGAGAATCCACACCCACCGCAAAACGATTGACACTCCACTGCCACACAAAATAGGCTAGAAAGCCAGACGGTTCAAGGGGGATTAAGGATAGGCAATAAACCGACATTCCTTGAAACTATAAAAAGTTAAGTTTAAGTAAGGGAGGGCTTCCTAAATATTGTTTGTGACTGTATGGAATTTGGTTGCTCTACTTCCCTATTGACACTGGGTGACTTCTTTGTATCATATTCAGCATGACCATTCTCCAACAGAACCAAGCACCTTGGTTGAGAAGTTAATCACCACCTTTGGTTAAAGTGAAATTTTTAAAGACATTATGAACTTGTTTTCTTCCCAAGAACATACCACTTTATGCCAATGAAGAAGAGAGAACAGAAACCTATCTAAATCACAAGTAACAGCAAAGAGTTGTAAACAAAAGCTGTTGGAACGCAATTATAAAGTGCCATCTGGAAACTAAATGAAGTGGTACTCGAAGGGCCACTGTTAATGTGAGGGTTTTTTTTAATACAATGTGTTGCAATTAGAGGTTTGGAAGGTAGAAATTCCTAAATGTAACCAAATCACCTGTTGCAGTCTGTCCATCACCACTTGCGGATTGAAAGCACTGTCAGAACCTTTTCAATAGCACCTTTCTTAAAGCATTTAAACACTAAAGCTTCCAACTGAATGATGCACAGTTCCAACACATTAGAAATAGTGTTAGCATGAGGATTATTGCGGACTAGCAGTTTGGCAGTGAACTGAATTCCTGCTGTTGCTATCACTAACAGATTCAGCTGTTCTAACTTGTATCTGTATTAATTCACCTTTCTACCCTCCCCAAGAGTCTAACATGGTCTGTTCATGTAGGAGAGGTCATTAGGGGCTAGTACAAGCTGTCTTATGATGTCATTTTCATGGCCGTTGTCCAAATTGAAATCTCAGCTGGCTGACCATTTGAAAGCAATCTCTCTCACTGTGTAAATACTTGGTGGTCTGAGATCACAATGGATCAAGTTCACTCCCCACACTCTGCTAATCTTATGCAGGGCATTATAACTGACCTTAGAGTCTCCTGGGTCAGGATAATAAGAAAGTATATAGCTGACTTGTTTAGGCATCTTGTGGTGCAGTGGCAGCGTCTCTACCTCTAGGGGAGGAGTTCCAGGTTGAAGTCCCACTTGTCCCTGAGCCGTGTCACAACATATTCAAGCAAGTTGTTTAAAATAATTATAGCAGCCTTGCTAACTGTTCCTGATTATTATCCAGAGACCACTACTAGAAGTCCACTTACAAATATTGAGATCATACAAGAATGTGGTGAGTTCTGATGCTTTCCAAGGATAATTACCTCACTCAATATGTAGGCAACTCATGGAAAATGGCTGCTTTGGCCAATGTACAGCTACATTTGCTAATTAGCTAACACCGAATGACTGTAAGGCCTCCGTGAAGGTGCCTCAAAGCTGACTGTCAGTACTCTGGTAGCTTGCATTCAGTTAGAGTTTTGTGCCAGGAGGCAGATTTATCCAGATTTCATGAAGCAAGTGAAAGGGCTCTATTAGAGTAAAGACATTCAATAGAATTATTTAATACAGCAAGTTTGTTTTGACTTCAGGGAACAGCTTGGCCTCCGCTTGGCATCTGTGTGGAGGAATTACAAGAACAGATCCACATCCTATATTGCGAGATGCATCAACATTCCTGTGAGTGGCCCTCAGGCAACATATTTGTTGGATATTTTGCAGGTAGCCTGTAACTTGGATCATACAAGCTGCTCCTGCTCTTATTTCTTAAAACATTCCACCACTGCACAAATCCATTTTAAAATCATTTCTGACACTGTTAATCTTTGGGAGTTAACTCAATTTGGTAATAATAATCATCATCATAACAAGACACTTCAGTTTACAGTAAATGGCTGGATTATTTTTAATACAGAAAACATATATAAATATTATGCAGCTCTCCAAGAAGTCATATATTCCTAAGAAATGTAATTATGATGACTTTTTTTTGATCCAAAAGAAATGGACATCTTTACAAACGTAGAAGACATCTTCTTTCTCATTTACAATGCCAGTGGAAAGAAAACTGTAAAACCATCATATCGCATAGTATTTTTCCTACTTACAGGTGGGGAAATGATACAGTTGCAAATGACAATTTATTGAAAAGTTGCTGCATCTTTCCCATGTATACAATGCTGAGTAGTCAAGTCATTATCATTGTTTCAAATTAACTGCTTCAGTATAAATGGGTTGTCAGTGAGAAGAATCAATACAACCTTGCTTTATAATTGCATCCAAATGAAGCAGTGATTTGTGCTTCAAATCTCTCCGGATTTAGCAACAATGTGTCCTTCTGTATTCATCTGAGAGATGTGTCTGCATGTTCTAGATTAGCATCAGTTAAAGCAATTAGATTTTTTTTGGACAAAAGCTGATTTCTTGTTACATATGTAAATTTCCATTTATTAATTGGAAGCATTTAGTTTGAACTAGGCCAGCGTTAGAAGACAAGTTAAACCAGGCTTGATCAAGTCTGTACTTTAAGTCATGGCTTTCCATTCTTTAAAGAAGAGTACAAATTGAGAATTTGCCACATAAGTTGCTTCAGAGGTAGATAAATGTTAAAAAATGAAAGTTATGTAAATATAGAATTCCTTTGTCTCTCAAAACAAGAAATACATTTTTTTAATATCAGCAAACACAAAAAATAGTGGTATATCCTTTCTCACATATTCTTAGTACTTGTCAAAATGATGACGCTTGATCGATCCAAATTTATAAAGTAAACTGAGGTGTTCATGATGCAAAACATCTGCCATCTTCACTTGACTTTGTATTAAATCTTCATACTCTTTTTTTTCACTGCGTATTAAAAGCAGTTGCTGTCGCTCCTTGCCTACAGTCACTCCCATTGCCATCGTGCTAAGTTGAGTAAACTAACCGTAATCTAAAACCTTCCCTGGCTGCTCAGACAAAATTTTCCACCATCTGACCTTTCACAGTGTATTGAGATCAACCTGACAGCTTGGCATCCACCTGAGGCCCTTATTAACTCATCTTCTTGCATTAGACAAGCCATCCCCAAACAATCCCAACCAGAGGCAAAGTCTCTGATTGACAGCAGCATAATTGAGAAAGACAAACCTTATATTCAGAGCAATACATTATGGCTCTTCAGAGTGCCCAGCTTCCCCTGCTGACGAACCCCACCCCCTCCCCGAACCATTCCCCAACTGCCAGCACAATCCAGTCCTGCAAAAAAAAAAGAAATTTTGACCACTGCACGTTACTTCAAATTTTCCAACATGGCCTGTTGCTGGTAATATAGAGCCACAACAAATCCATAAATATCATAACATTTGAAGAAAAGAGCACACACAAGGACATGGCTCAGCTCGAGATTCCCATTATAAAATGCTGACAGGTGTAGCATTGGCAGCTGAAAGCAGCTGCTACACATTCTACAGGTAAAAATATCGACTCGAGCACGTTGATATGATGCAAGGGTTACTTTGTCAGTGCCAGTTCAGGAAATGCTGTTGAGCTGCAGACACTTGGAAGGTTTTAAAACAAAATGAATCAAAAGTTACTCAAAAATGATGCATAAAAATGCTATTAAAATCCAGCACGTGTCAAACCAAGTAAAGCTGCAGATTAATAAACTGACACAATACTTTGAAGATTTCTGGGACTGAATGCTGCTCTGAGATGAAATAATGGTCTTCTCCATTTGTTTTATGTGGAATGAATCTGCACAGACTACATCCATTTTCCTTGCAGACATGGACCAAGAGCAGATACTTTAGCATTAATTGGCAAGGTCACTCAAACAACTATGGCTACCAGTCCATTGCAGCAGGGACTGTTCTTTTGTTGATGAGGTTAAAGCACTGGGTAAGAAAAGGGAGCATTTTACACCACCCTTCATTTTCCTATATGTGAGCAGGAGTGTGCCATGCAACCATGGGTCCCTAATTTGACAAAGTGCCTCAGTTTTCAGCATTAATACTCCACACGCACAAATTTAAGTTGAGCATCTTGATTTTCCAGAAATCAATCCTCCTGTCCATTTTAAGATTGCAGGGAAACAAGTGTCAAGATCGAAAACCAAATGAAAATCATCAACAAGAGTTGCCTGGACAACGCAGAGATATCTTTCAGCTATTGGAGAAACATAGCTGCCGATGTACTCATGATATCTTGTTCATCCTCTAGTGGCTTGGGGAAATTTGCAGAAGCCAGCAAATGCAAAACCCCTGGTCTAGATCCAAGTCCTGACTGTCATTTTCTTCAATCTTCTATTTTAAGGACACTTATATATAGCTTTTACCCTGGTTTGTATATGTAAACTAAAGCTACAACTGTTGTGTCCATTCCAAACTCCAGCTCATTTAACATAGTACTGGTCACTTTCCAGCAACACTCTATTCCCTCTATCTCCTGCCATCTCTCATCTCTGCCAGATTTCCTTGCTTGAAATGGACTGGATTTGATCCATGGGCTGGCTCCCTAGGACCTAAAGGATGGGTCTGGCTGTCAGTGTGATTTATCCGACCTATCCTTATACCATCAAAGCTTAAAATACACCAGGCAACTGACAGTTACACTCCAAAATGCCCCCGGTACACCTAGGAAATACCATTCACAACCGTGATCAACGGGAGACGTGTCCTAAGTAAACTGGATGGAAACAGTGAATAAGCTGCTGCTCCAATCAGAGGCGGGTTTTCTCCCAGGCTTACTGCTGAAAGGTTGAATTCTGAAGTTAACAGTAATAAACACTGGACAGAAACAGCCTGTGACTGGAGCGGCAGCGAGCAAGGAAGGTAGTAAAGATTGTGGAAGGGGGGAGGGGAAGTGAGGTGAGGGAAGGAATGGAGACAGAGAGGGAAAGGTTGGGAAGGTGGAAGGGAAGTGGAGGAAGTTGGAGGGGTGAGGAGAGGTGGTGAGTGGGAAGTGGGAAAGGAGTTTGGGGGGGCGAAGAGTCGGGGGGGGAAAAAGAGACTGTGGGGGGGGGTGAAGAGGAGAGTGTGGGGGGGAAGAGAGACTGTGGGGGGGGGGAAGAGGAGACTGTGGGGGGGGGAAGAGAGACTGTGGGGGGGGGAAGAGAGACTGTGGGGGGCAAAGAGGAGAGTGGCGGGGGGAAGAGGAGAGTAGGGGGGGGAAGAGGAGAGTGGGGGGGGGAAGAGGAGAGTGGGGGGGGAAGAGAGACTGTGGGGGGGGGGGAAGAGAGACTGTGGGGGGGGGGAAGAGAGACTGTGGGGGGGGGGAAGAGAGACTGTGGGGGGGGGGGAAGAGAGACTGTGGGGGGGGGAAGAGAGACTGTGGGGGGGGGGAAGAGAGACTGTGGGGGGCAAAGAGGAGAGTGGCGGGGGGAAGAGGAGAGTGGGGGGGTGAAGAGGAGAGTGGGGGGGGAGAAGAGGAGAGTGGGGGGGGAGAAGAGGAGAGTGGGGGGGGGGAAGAGGAGAGTGGGGGGGGGAAGAGGAGAGTGGGGGGGGGAAGAGGAGAGTGGGGGGGGGAAGAGGAGAGTGGGGGGGGGGAAGAGAGACTGTGGGGGGGGGGAAGAGAGACTGTGGGGGGGGGGAAGAGAGACTGTGGGGGGGGGGGGAAGAGAGACTGTGGGGGGGGGGGAAGAGAGACTGTGGGGGGGGGGAAGAGAGACTGTGGGGGGGGGGAAGAGAGACTGTGGGGGGGGGAAGAGAGACTGTGGGGGGCAAAGAGGAGAGTGGCGGGGGGAAGAGGAGAGTGGGGGGGTGAAGAGGAGAGTGGGGGGGGAGAAGAGGAGAGTGGGGGGGGAAGAAGAGAGTGGGGGGGGAAGAGGAGAGTGGGGGGGGAAGAGGAGAGTGGGGGGGGAAGAGGAGGGGGGGGGGAAGAGGAGAGTGGGGGGGGAAGAGGAGAGTGGGGGGGGAAGAGGAGAGTGGGGGGGGGAAGAGGAGAGTGGGGGGGGGAAGAGGAGAGTTGGGGGGGGAAGAGGAGAGTGGGGGGGGGGAAGAGAGACTGTGGGGGGGGGGAAAGAGAGACTGTGGGGGGGGGGAAAGAGAGACTGTGGGGGGGGGGAAAGAGAGACTGTGGGGGGGGGGAAGAGAGACTGTGGGGGGGGGGAAGAGAGACTGGGGGGGGGGGAAGAGAGACTGTGGGGGGGGGGAAGAGAGACTGTGGGGGGCAAAGAGGAGAGTGGCGGGGGGAAGAGGAGAGTGGCGGGGGGAAGAGGAGAGTGGCGGGGGGAAGAGGAGAGTGGGGGGGGAAGAGGAGAGTGGGGGGGGAAGAGGAGACTGTGGGGGGGGGGAAGAGAGACTGTGGGGGGGGGAAGAGAGACTGTGGGGGGGGGGGAAGAGAGACTGTGGGGGGGGGGAAGAGAGACTGTGGGGGGGGGAAGAGAGACTGTGGGGGGCAAAGAGGAGAGTGGCGGGGGGAAGAGGAGAGTGGGGGGGTGAAGAGGAGAGTGGGGGGGGAGAAGAGGAGAGTGGGGGGGGGAAGAAGAGAGTGGGGGGGGAAGAGGAGAGTGGGGGGGGAAGAGGAGAGTGGGGGGGGAAGAGGAGAGTGGGGGGGGGAAGAGGAGAGGGGGGGGGAAGAGGAGAGTGGGGGGGAAGAGGAGAGTGGGGGGGGGGAAGAGGAGAGTGGGGGGGGGAAGAGGAGAGTGGGGGGGGGAGGAGAGTGGGGGGGGGAGAGGAGAGTGGGGGGAAGAGAGACTGTGGGGGGGAAGAGGAGAGTGGGGGGGGAAGAGGAGAGTGGGGGGAGAAGAGGAGAGTGGGGGGAGAAGAGGAGAGTGGGGGGAGAAGAGGAGAGTGGGGGGGGGAGAAGAGGAGAGTGGGGGGGGGAAGAGGAGAGTGGGGGGGGGAGGAGAGTGGGGGGGGGAGAGGAGAGTGGGGGGGAAGAGAGACTGTGGGGGGGAAGAGGAGAGTGGGGGGGGAAGAGGAGAGTGGGGGGGGGGAAAGAGGAGAGTGGGGGGGGGAAAGAGGAGAGTGGGGGGGGGGGAAGAGGAGAGTGGGGGGGGGAAAGAGGAGAGTGGGGGGGGGGAAAGAGGAGAGTGGGGGGGGGGAAAAGAGGAGAGTGGGGGGGGGAAAAGAGGAGAGTGGGGGGGGAAAAAGAGGAGAGTGGGGGGGGAAAAAGAGGAGAGTGGGGGGGGAAGAGGAGAGTGGGGGGGGGAGAGGAGAGTGGGGGGGGGAAAAAGAGGAGAGTGGGGGGGAAGAGGAGAGTGGGGGGGAAAGAGGAGAGTGGGGGGGAAAGAGGAGAGTGGGGGGGAAAGAGGAGAGTGGGGGGGGGAAGAGGAGAGTGGGGGGGGAAGAGGAGAGTGGGGGGGGAAGAGGAGAGTGGGGGGGGAAGAGGGGACGGAGTGGCGGGGGGAGAGTGGGGAAGGGGAAGAGTGAGGAAGGAGTGGGGGGGGAGAGTGGGGAAGGAGTGGGGGGGGAGAAGATTGGGGACGGAGTGGGGGGGGAGTGGGGAAGGGGGGGGCGAGAGTGGCGAAGGAGGGGTGGTGCGAGTGGTGAAGGAGGGGGGGGCGAGAGTGGCGTAGGGGGGGGGGCGAGAGTGGCGAAGGAGGGGGGGCGAGAGTGGCGAAGGAGGGGGGGGCGAGAGTGGCGAAGGAGGGGGGGGCGAGAGTGGGGAAGGGGGGTTAGAGGCGAAGAGGGAGAAGGTGAAGGGGGTACAAAAGGAAGACGGGGAACGGATGGTGGGAGGAAGGGCTTGGAGGGGGAAGGGAGGTTTTTAAATGGAGGGAAAGGGGGAAAAATGGTGAGAGATGGGGAAGCGGTATGGGGAGGGGGGAGTAGGGAGGAGGAGGAGGTGGTAGGGGATGTTGGGGGGCGGGGGGGGTGCAAGGGCATGTTTGGACGACCAGCGTTTAGAACCATTTGTTAGGAGTTCCATTTGCTGGTGGGGAAGAAAGAGGCTGAAAGTCTTATGGGGCACAGGGAGAGAGCGAGCATGTGGAGAGAGGGTGGGGGTGACTCTAATGGAGTGTAAACAGAGAGAGAGAGACACTGAAAAGAGGAGTGGAGAAACTGCACGGTAGGAGAGAGAATGGCATAAGCAGAGAGAGAGAACAAGGATACAGTCAGCAGGAGTGAAGGGCAGACTGGGGGAGATGGAGAAGAGCTGCAAAGAGAGAACATTTTAAATCTGTCAACAAAGGAAGACTGAACGAATGGGGAAAGGAGGGTTTTGAACTTCCTTGAAATTTTGAAATAGTGAGATAAAGAACTCCTTGCAAACAAATGTGGGACTTCTTATGCAAAGCTGTATATGTTCAGGAGCTCTTATACAATGGATGCTGTTGGAATGAACATACATTTAAATTTAGCAATTGTCAGACAATGTCTGAAATTTTAAATTAAGTATAAAATTGGTAGTGATTACATTGTTAAAATGTTCTACCTTTGCACAGATGTGATAGCTTTGCACTAACTATGACCTCACCAGTCTATCAGAGCTACGTTCGGGTCACAGGTCTTCTTTGTACATAGAAGTGTGTCTCAGTTCTTTCGGAGAAATGGTTTTGTCGCTAACATATGCCTATTGTCTTACGCAAATTTAAATATGGTGACTAAAAAAAATTCTTGCTTATTATTGCAGCTTTAACTTTGATGGGGGGGAGGGGGGCGGCAGGGAAAGTATGTGATTATAAAAGAGAACATTGATGAATTCTTCCCATTCCACAAGCAACAACCTCCTGCCACACCCACATACCTACACATCCCCCTGAGACCTACTCTGAGCAATCATTCATTTACCTGGCACTCATATCAAACCACCCTAACAACTTGGCACATTACCTATCATAACCACCTGGCATCCTACCCTACTTTACCTTTCAAAGGAGCTGCCAAAGTGGAATCAGAGAACACAGGCTCACTGACTGCAGAAACACAGTGTGATTTCTCCAGAGATAATGGGAACTGCAGATGCTGGAGAATCCAAGATAACAAAGTGTGAAGCTGGATGAACACAGCAGGCCAAGCAGCATCTCAGGAGCACAAAAGCTGACGTTTCGGGCTCTCTGATGAAGGGTTTAGGCCCGAAACGTCAGCTTTTGTGCTCCCGAGATGCTGCTTGGCCTGCTGTGTTCATCCAGCTTCACACTTTGTTATCGTGTGATTTCTACAGACACCTTCGTCACTGCCGGATTCCTGGCTGGATTTATAGCAGGAAGTCACTGTCCAGGTTATCACCAGCATAGAAAACATTTAGAGGTAAGTGTTGAATCCTTAATCTGATCAGGTTCAGAAATTGGGTTTCTGACCCTGATCAGAATATCTGGGCCATTATTTTGCACTCTGGTTATCATGAAGTGGAACCAAACCATAAATATGAAGTTACTTAGTTACTTGACTTGGGTTCAAGCAAGGCTTATTTGCATATAATCCAGTCAGACAAATCAATTACCTTCAAACTACAAATTGAAAACTTGGAACTAGAGGAGCTGATTTTCTGGGGTATTGGTACAAAGAAAATGGAAACAATATGAGCACATCATCATGAAGTCAAGGGAAAATACTTGTAATATTCCAGCGATTCTGAAGAGCTCACAGGGACTGTGGTCAAGATCCAATGGTAATTTAAACATTTGGCAAACTTGAAATCTCTTTTCATTCAACAGAACCCAGTGTTCCTGTTAAAAATGTAATTGGAAAAATACCCAAAATTGTTTAAACTTTATGATATTTCACTATTTGTTACAAACACAAAGCACAAAACAGTAGCACTTAACACAAGTCAAAGACCTCCTCTGTTTAGTGGTCACAGTTGACAGCCTTTTATTTTTATTTCTTTTATCTTTAATCCTAATTTCTGAAATGCTGAAAAAGCTGAAAGAAAAGATGCATTCTGGGCTGTTCTGCCATCAAAATGCAATATGACTTGGTTTCTCTGATAAAGAAGTGATTTTCCACTACATGTCCTTTAGTTTCAGCTGTCCTTCAACTACTTCAAACCTTGTCATTGAGATCCAGTACAAATTAACAAACTTAAGTACTTGAATTGTCAATCTGAGAATTCTCTTGTTTGTTTTAGCGTGTAATCAAGTGTGAAATTAAATGTGTGGCACTGTAATGCTGAAACGAATGACACAATGCATTTATAGTTAAAGAAAAGACTTACGCTATGCATCAACTTATCTTGATTTCTGGTAATGTCTGAAAGTGGGACACAGTAACCACTTTACGTGGCAAGGTTCAGCAGAAAGCCAACACAATAATTGACTATTTAGTCAGTCTTTGAATGTGTTGCCTAAGCAACCAAGAAACAATACTCTTGGATCATTTGTTAAATTGGACATTTTTCATTCAGTGAAGGAACACTTTCCCCACAGAATTTTTGTAATTACCAGGACAATAGCTGTGTGATTGAGAATATCAAAACATATTATCAGTTTTACCTAAACGATTAATAAAAACTAACCCAACATTGCAAATACTGAATATGGGGCATCGGTAATAGAAGATCTTTTAATGCTCAGGAAAGGCTGTCCAGATGGTAGATGACGAATATTGAGACTCAATAGAAATACTTAGCTATGATGTCCCACAGAGTCCATTAGCTGTTTAGGGTCACATCTGAGTGACTACTTGAATGAGATGCCAGAA
This sequence comes from Stegostoma tigrinum, assembly GCF_030684315.1. Taxonomy (NCBI): domain Eukaryota; kingdom Metazoa; phylum Chordata; class Chondrichthyes; order Orectolobiformes; family Stegostomatidae; genus Stegostoma; species Stegostoma tigrinum. The sequence continues at coordinate 19,081,820 of NC_081380.1, forward strand.
GGACTCTAGTGCCCATGGAACTAGACATTAACATGAAGCAAGAATAGAAACAACATGGGGAGAAAATCGATTGCGTGGTTGGGAATGGCCAGAAGTAAGGACTGGTTTGCAATCAGGGAGCAGAAAGCAACATAAAAGTCAATTTGTCTGTTGCCAAGTAGTCACGATCAAGCTACTGACTTTATGTTACATTGAGGAGGGCCCTGGTTAACATTAACCAGGTGCATTAGATATTATCTGGAGCAGTGCGACATCCAGCTTCATTCACAATCAATTAAGATCTACACTAAAAAGCAATATTAAGGGTCCTTCAAGGGTTTAGTGGCTCTTTTGTTTGTAATCTCCAGAGAAAGTTAACACTAAGCATTCAGACAGCTCATCCAATACTGAGCAATGTATTTACTGAAGGTGTGTCGTAGAGCCAGCTCTTACTTTGACACATCAGTATGTGTTTGCTGAAGGGAGCTTCGCACAGAATGTCGGTTTGCTGATGCAGTCCAGACACTGAGCTGTCACCTATTATCAAGATCACTTTGTAAGGTCAGGTCATTTTTCAGGCTCAGGTCTGTTTACTGAACGACTTTGAATTTAAAGTGAACCTTTTAAGCATTACACTATCCTTTAGCTTCCAAATCCAAAAAAATTCGATAAATGTTTTGTGCAGAAGGGAACAGTAGGCAGATCAAGCAAAAATCTCTCAATGATTTTTCCTGATACAAGAGTTGTGATTTTCACTGTCTGGATCAGGAAGGGGGTCTGGTTTCTGAATTGTTTGCCATGAACAGCATAAACTCGACTGTTTATAAGGTTATCTGTCTGGTCTGGGCAGAGATAGGGAATGTAGAACAACATACATTGTAAAACATAACGACAAAGTTGATCAGGATTTCAGCTCCACAACTGCTTCAGCAACTTTTAATATATTAGTTTCTATGACCAGCCTAACAATAGACCATGCAAAGAGAAATCTGAATTGGCACATAATTATAACAGTCATCTCTCTAACTGATCCCAGGACATCACTCTCAAGTGTGAAGACTGTCAAATATCTCCAACATCATCTCTTTGCTTCAGATTTCTAGGATTCACTTTTCACCCGTCAATTTGGGACTGTTCAGTGTAGAAACAAGTTGTTTGATGACATGTCGACCTTTCTTAATTATCTTATTCCATTCAATCTGATATCTGCTCTTCTTTTTAATCTGGATTGTAGTAAGTACGCCAAATTATTTAGTGGTCAGTTCATGATTCCAGTGGTGAAAATACAGCAGGCACTGGCAATAAGGTCAGTTGATTAAACACTTTACTCACATCCCAACTGAGATTGTGTACAAGGTAATTGGCTGTGTCATCTTCATTCTTTAATTCCTACAGAAGGGTTTCTGCCTACTGTATTGTATTTCATTAACAAATTGCATGAAATAATATGAGATAGGTGGAATTTCCTATTCAGACCATAAGATGTCACAACAGGAGGAGACTATTTAGCCCCTCTCTGCTCTGGCATTTAATGAGAACATTATTCATAGAATCCCTAGTGTGGAAACAGGCCATTTGGCCCAACAAGTCCACACTTACCCTCCAAACAGCACCCCACTCAGACCCAGTACTCCTGCATTTCCCTTGTCTAACCCACCTAACCTAAACATCCCCAAACACTATGGCCAATCCAACTGGCCAGCACATCTTTGGACTGTGGGAGGAAACGGAAACTGAAACTGCCAGTGGAAACTTACACTGACACAGGGAGAATGCACACAGTCACCCGAGGCTGGAATTGAGCCCAGGTCTCTGGTGCTGTGAGGCAGCAGTGGTAATCACTGTGCCACCATGCTGCCCCTGAATCTTACTGATCTGATAATTGTCAACTTTTCTTTAGTCCCTTTGTCCAATAACCTCTGATTCCCTTCCCGGCAGCATGGTGGTTCAGTGGTTAGCATAGCTACCTTAAAGCACCAGGGACCTGTGTTTGATTCCAGTGTCTGGCAACCATGTGGAGGTTGCACAATCTCCCTCTGTGACTGCGTGGGTTTCCTCCAACAATCCAAAAATGTGCAGTTTAGGCAGATTGGCAATGGGAAAAGCAGGGTTACATGGATAAAGTAAGGGGGTCTGTTTGGGGAAATGCTCTTCAGAGGGTCAGTGTGGACTCAATGGGCTGAATGGCCTGCTTCCACACTGTAGCGATTCTATGATTCAAATACAATCTCAGCCCTGAATATTCTTAATAGCCCAACCTTTACAGCCTTCTGTGGTAAAGAATTTCACAATCTTTCAGCATCTATCATGTCAAGTCCCCTTCAGAAACCTGTATGTTTCAAAAAGGTCATTTTTCATTCCTCTAAACTCCAGTGAATACAGGTCCAACCCCTACTCAACCATTCTTCCTAAGAAAATCTCTCTCTGCACAGGGTCAACCTAGTTTAGACTGTCTTCAGTGCTAGGACATCTGTCCTTAGATAAGGCAACCAAAACTGTTCATAGTAGTCCAGCTGTGATCTGCTTAGTGCCTTATATAGTTTTAGCAAGATTCAATTATTTTTATGCTTCATTCCCTTTGAAATAAAGGCCAACATACCATTTGCTTTCCCCATTACCTGCTGAACTTGTGTCAGCATTTTGCAATTAACGCATGTGCTGAAATTATGAATGATGCTGTACTAAAGCTTCCTGCAATATTTTTCCATTTAAATAATATCCAGCACTTCTATTCTCCATGCCAAAGCGCATAACCTCACATTTTCCTCACAACAGATTTTAAATTTTTGCCCACTCACAAACTGTCTAAATCATCCCGATGCAGACTCTTTGTGCAATTGCCATCTAATTTTGCATCATTTACAAACTTGATGATAGCACATTGGCTTCCCTCATCTAAATCATTGTATATTGTAAATAATAGTGGCCCTGACACCAATCCCTATGGCATATCCTGAAAAAAAATGCCTCCCTTCCCTTACCTTGACTTGTCTTCTATTAGATAGCCAATCTGCTGACCTTGCTCATATTATACACACAACACCACAGGTTTTCATCTTATTATAGATAATGGGAACTGCAGATGCTGGAGAATTCCAAGATAATAAAATGTGAGGCTGGATGAACACAGCAGGCCAAGCAGCATCAAAGGAGCACAAAAGCTGATGTTTCGGGCCTAGACCCTTCATCAGAGAGGGGGATGGGGAGAGGGAACTGGAATAAATAGGGAGAGAGGGGGAGGCGGACCGAAGATGGACAGTAAAGAAGATAGCTGGAGAGATTATAGGTGGGGAACTAGGGAGGGGATAGGTCAGTCCAGGGAAGACGGACAGGTCAAGGAGGTGGGATGAGGTTAGTAGGTAGATGAGGGTGCGGCTTGGGGTGGGAGGAAGAGATGGGTGAGAGGAAGAACCGGTTAGGGAGGCAGAGACAGGTTGGACTGGTTTTGGGATGCAGTGGGTGTGGGGGGGGGGGGGGGGAGCTGGGCTGGTTGTGTGGTGGGGGGAGGGGATGAACTGGGCTGGTTTAGGGATGCAGTTGGGGAAGGGGAGATTTTGAAACTGGTGAAGTCCACATTGATACCATTAGGCTGCAGGGTTCCCAGGCAGAATATGAGTTGCTGTTCCTGCAACCTTCGGGTGGCATCATTGTGGCACTGCAGGAGGTCCATGATGGACATGTCATCTAAAGAATGGGAGGGGGAGTGGAAATGGTTTGCGACTGGGAGGTGCAGTTGTGTGTTGCGAACTGAGCGGAGGTGTTCTGCAAAGCGGTCTCCAAGCCTCCGCTTGGTTTGCCCAATGTAGAGGATGCCACACCGGGTACAGTGGATGGAACTCCCCACCTACGTCCGTGACACCAACCATGCCCTCCACCTCCTCCAGGACTTCCAATTCCCTGGCCCCCAACACCTCATCTTCACCATGGATGTCCAGTCCCTATACACCTGCATTCCGCATGCAGATGGCCTCAAGGCCCTCCGCTTCTTCCTGTCCCGCAGGCCCGACCAGTCACCCTCCACCGACACCCTCATCCGCCTAGCTGAACTCGTCCTCACCCTCAACAACTTCTCTTTTGACTCCTCCCACTTCCTACAGACTAAGGGGGTGGCCATGGGCACCCGCATGGGCCCCAGCTATGCCTGCCTCTTTGTAGGTTATGTGGAAAAGTCCCTCTTCCGCATCTACACAGGCCCCAAACCCCACCTCTTCCTCCGGTATTGATGACTGTATCGGCGCCGCCTCTTGCTCCCCAGAGGAGCTCGGACAGTTCATCTACTCACCAACACCTTCCACCCCAACCTTCAGTTCACCTGGGCCATCTCCAGCACATCCCTCACCTTCCTGGACACCTCAGTCTCCATCTCAGGCAACCAGCGTCTAACTGATGTCCATTTCAAGCCCACCAACTCCCACAGCTACCTAGAATACACCTCCTCCCATCCACCCTCCTGCAAAAATTCCATCCCCTATTCCCAATTCCTCCGCCTCCGCCGCATCTGCTCCCACGATAAGACATTCCACTCCCGCACATCCCAGATGTCCAAGTTCTTCAAGGACCGCAACTTTCCCCCCACAGTGATCGAGAACGCCCTTGACCGCGTCTCCCGTATTTCCCGCAACACATCCCTCACACCCCACCCCCTCCACAACCGCCCTAAGAGGATCCCCCTCGTTCTCACACACCACCCTACCAACATCCGGATACAACGCATTATCCTCTGATACTTCCGCCATTTACAATCCGACCCCACTACCCAAGACATTTTTCCATCCCCACCCGTCTGCTTTCCGGAGAGACCACTCTCTCCGTGACTCCCTTGTTCGCTCCACACTGCTCTCCAACCCCACCACACCCGGCACCTTCCCCTGCAACCGCAGGAAATGCTACACTTGCCCCCACACCTCCTCCCTCACCCCTATCCCAGGGCCCAAGATGACATTCCACATTAAGCAGAGGTTCACCTGCACATCTGCCAATGTGGTATACTGTATCCGCTGTACCCGGTGTGGCTTCCTCTACATTGGGGAAACCAAGCGGAGGCTTGGGGACTGCTTTGCAGAACACCTCCGCTCAGTTCGCAAAAAACAACTGCACCTCCCAGTCGCAAACCATTTCCACTCCCCCTCCCATTCTTTAGATGACATATCCATCATGGGCCTCCTGCAGTGCCACAATGATGCCACCCGAAGGTTGCAGGAACAGCAACTCATATTCCGCCTGGGAACCCTGCAGCCTAATGGTATCAATGTGGACTTCACCAGTTTCAAAACCTTCCCTTCCCCAACTGCATCGCTAAACCAGCCCAGTTCGTTCCCTCCACCCACTGCACCACACAACCAGCCCAGCTCTTCCCCCCTACCCACTGCATCCCAAAACCAGGCCAACCTCTGTCTGCCTCCCTAACCGGTTCTTCCTCTCACCCATCCCTTCCTCCCACACCAAGCCGCACCCCCAGCTACCTACTAACCTCATCCCACCTCCTTGACCTGTCCGTCTTCCCTGGACTGACCTATCCCCTCCCTACCTCCCCACCTATACTCTCTCCACCTATCTTCTTTACTCTCCATCTTCGGTCCGCCTCCCCCTCTCTCCCTATTTATTCCAGTTCCCTCTCCCCATCCCCCTCTCTGATGAAGGGTCTAGGCCCGAAACGTCAGCTTTTGTGCTCCTGAGATGCTGCTTGGCCTGCTGTATTCATCCAGCCTCACATTTTATTATCTTTCATCTTGTTATGTTGTCTTATGTATGACATCTTAACAAATGACTTTTTGTAGTGCATAGTGAATTCATACACAAAAAAAGCTTACATGAGTGAACAATTTGTATGATGACTGGGTCAGAGGCCTAAGGCGTTTGAAGTTTTAGTTCAACTTTTCTCTATTCCCTGTTAATTTCCATATTAATTATCCTCAAAACAGGTTAGAATTGGCCCATGCAATGTTATTTAAAACCTGATAATTAAGGCCACAGCCGACAGACATGTCACACCCACCCTTGCATCTCAATGACTCTGCAAACAGTGCATTACACACAGTCACAAAAATTCCGTCATTGCATTCAATGGGTTAAGGGCCACACAGCTCTGTTGATTCTTAATTGAATACAAGCTTTCGACACAGTATGTTGCGTTTTTGTTATTGTAATTTAAGCAAACAAATGATTACCCAACACTTTCTGTCATACTAATTGGCCTGTTAATTGGTGCTCACTGAACTTTCTCCATTTCATTGAATGATTAGGCTTAATGTTGACATGTCTGTGGGCAAGAGACTACTGTCTATAATTACTGTTAATGCTAAATAAACGTTAGTTAATTGGAGGTTTCATTGAATGTGCTATTCTCTCAAATACTGGCTTAAATTAGTTATTTAATCAGCAATCTGATTGTGAAGAAAAGCTTTTACATGTACGCATAAAATCTGATTCCTTTTATTTGATTTGATTTATTTATTGTCATGCGTACCTAAGTACAGTGAAAAGCTCTGTTTATGAGCAGTACAGACAGATCATAGTAAGCAAGGGCAGAGGTCACAGGGTGAAAAGAAAACTTAAGACAGAGGCATACAGGGCATGCACGATGCAAGATCAGTCTTACTTGAAGTTCGAGAGTTAATTCATCAGTCTAACAGCTGGGAAGAAGCTGTTCTTGAACCTGACACAACAAAGTGTAGAGCTGGATGAACACAGCAGGCCTGCGAGGTCATATGTTCACACTTCCGTATCTTCTGCCTGACAGAAGAGGTTGTAGGAGAGCATTACCAGGATGCAATGTGTCTTTGATCATGTTGGCAGCAAGAGATGTAAGCGGAGGTCATAGATGGAGGGTTAGCTTCCGTGATGGTCTGGGCTGTGCATATAACCTTTTGTAGTTTCTTACGGTCCTGGGAAGAGCAGTGGCCTTACCAGGCCCTTATGCACCCAGACAGTATGCTTTCAATGGCGTATCTGTCAAAGGTGGTGAGGGTCCTAATGGACATGCAAAATTTCCTGAGCTGTATGAGGATGAAGAGGCATTGTTGTGCTTTGTTGACTGTCTCATCTGTGTTGGAAGTCCAGGACAGGTTGTCAGTTATCATTAATGATCAATGATCAGCTCTTTATGTCAGTCTCTGTGCCTGAATGCCCCTCAACTCATAGTAATACACTACATCACCTCCCCAAGGAAAACTACTCACATTTATCCCATAACCATGCCGGCAAGAGCAGTTGGCAAGTTTCAAATTTCACACGCCATACGTCCCTCCTCTCCCTGCACTTGGTATGCTCGGAACTTGAGTGAAGTTACTAAACTTGTGCTCATTATAATGCGTGCAATTTTCTATGTCTTGGTACAAGAAATAGTCTGTTTCTAACAAGTTACTTAACGTACATTACTGTACATCAAACTGAATCAACGACAAAATCAAATCACTGCTGATACTGGATATCTAAAATTAAAGAGAGAAAATGCTGAAAATACCCAGCACATCTAATAGCATCTGTAAAGGGAGAAACAGAGCAAATGACTTTTCACAGATCCCACCGTTTTCTGTCTAGTTTGTTCTTAATTTTAGGTCTTCTTGATACTTGAAGAACAAATTGCAAAAAAAAGCTAGAATGAATAAATTGCTCCAATTAATTGTCACACCACAGCCCGAGCAATACAACGTATTTCTCCCTTCACAGAGCTGTCTTTAAAAAGACATCATCTGAAGGACTATCCCCTATTCCTTGACCCTGCCAAAAACTTCGCATCCATCAAGTATCAATTATTCCACATTCCGTGGATTTTCCAGTCTTTCTGAATAACACTAAATACACAATGGGCAGTTTTAATTTGGTGTTCTTAGGGGTTTGTATCTGGGCAAGTTCCAAATCTCGCACAAGGGAGAAACAAAAATGTTGTTCTTCAGACATAGGCTTTCATCAAAATTGGCAGTTCAGTTGAAGGGGTGTGCCTGAAGCATCAAGTTATCATTCTTCTCTGCTGATGCTGTGCCCAATTTCCTGAGCATTACAAACATTCTTCCAGTTTTACTTCAATTTCCACTATTTCAGAGGGCAGCTATGAGTCAGGAGTCATGTGTAGTTCAGACAGGCTAAGAATGGCAGATGTCCTTCCCTAATGGTTTCCTAATCATCATCACCGAGTCCAGCTTTCAGTTCCAGATTCAGGAAATCAAATTTAAATTCTACTCGTGGCCATGTGGCCTTTGAACACTTGTCCCCAGAGCATTTCCTTGGAGGACTCTGGCTTATAAGTGACTTTATCTGCAAGTAAACGGTGTCAAAATAGGTACGATTCAGACTCATTCTAGATTTTGTGCATGAAAAGCCTTTTTCAGTCAGTTGTTTAGTCTGCAGGAAATGGGAAAGAGGACTACTTGCAGTCGACTAAGACAGTAGAATTCAAACACAAATCTAAGAGCTTCGCTGAAATTTGAAACAAACACCAAAGTGGGGCACATCCATTATGTCAATAGGTGAGAATCTTATTGGAATGGCTACACATCTTATTGGAATGGGACCTACCATCAAGAAGTTGAAAGGCCAATTAAAAATAGAGAGCAATGTTGGCAAGAATCCATAATGTCTCACATTGTTTTTTTTCCAAGACAATTTAACAAAATGAACCAAAGGGAGTAGCAAATATGTCCCTTTGGCTAAAACATATTAATTACTAAGTTGGTTGAGTGAATTTGACAATTAGCTGCTGCACATGGCATGACTCCCAATGGCAGCCATCAAATCCCCAGCTGCCACCTCGTGCTAAAGGCAGGTTAATTGCTCAGTGACCTTTACTGCAATGGAGGAGTCCAGTTTTTGGGAAAATCTTTTAAAAAGAACCCTCGATCTACAGTGGAGCAAATCAATGTTTTCGAAGTCAAGCAAACAGATTGAGCCTTATTGTTCCAAAGGTATAGTCACACTCTAAAAAATATTCCACTGACATAAAAGTATTCCACTGTACTAATTTTGCAAACAAAGTGCCTTGCTACCACATTTATTTTGAATTGAATTGAATCATTGATTTTGAGTTGCATTTTACAGTGAATGATAAAGTAAAATACAGTGAAAAGCTTCAACTGTCATCACAGTCCTTTAGCATTTAACCTTGATGTTTTGCTGATGCTTCCAGTTGAAACACCCTTTGTCAATACTGACAATGATGACTATATTGTAATCCTGCTCACATTGCCACAGAAGCAGGCAAGAGCAACTTGCCAACACCTACTGAATATTAAGGGGTTAAATCCGAGAATCTGTGAAAACTGGTACTTGGATCAGGACAGTCTTAACTTGCAGTTGTACCTTCTTATGCAGGCACTGTGTCAACTTTGCGCTATCTAAGAGCCATTGTTAAGCACATTGTCCAGTGACTGCACAGCTCAGGTAAGGGACCAGATTTTTGTGAGAACTACTGAAGCCCATCTCCACCACCTGGCCCCTTAAAGAGGAGCTGCATTCTGATGGTGCAGAGCTCACTGAAAGAAAATCTGAGCTGGAAGAAGAGTGAATTGTGGCATTACTGGAGAGTGTTTCTCTGACATTTCAGTGCATGGCTTGTGCAGAAATAGGTTTTATCCACATGAACTCATAAGGGCCTCCAAATAAAGTGAGCATCGGGAGCAAATCATTGAGGTGGGAAATAAACTATTAAGACTGGATGCAATGCTACAAGTAGTACCCCAACATCACTCAACTAGTCAAGGGCAGTGAATTCACTTTATAATCCCTAAGTCTTACAACTGAACAACTAGTCTCATACCTTCAGAGATAATGGGAACTGCAGATGCTGGAGAATTCCAAGATAATAAATGTGAGGCTGGATGAACACAGCAGGCCAAGCAGCATCTCAGGAGCACAAAAGCTGACGTTTCGGGCCTAGACCCTTCATCAGAGAGGGGGATGGGGAGAGGGAACTGGAATAAATAGGGAGAGAGGGGGAGGCGGACCGAAGATGGAGAGTAAAGAAGATAGGTGGAGAGAGTGCAGGTGGGGAGGTAGGGAGGGGATAGGTCAGTCCAGGGAAGACGGACAGGTCAAGGAGGTGGGATGAGGTTAGTAGGTAGCTGGGGGTGCGGCTTGGGGTGGGAGGAAGGGATGGGTGAGAGGAAAAACCGGTTAGGGAGGCAGAGACAGGTTGGACTGGTTTTGGGATGCAGTGGGTGGGGAGGGGGGGGGGGGGAAGAGCTGGGCTGGTTGTGTGGTGCAGTGGGGGGAGGGGACGAACTGGGCTGGTTTAGGGATGCAGTAGGGGAAGGGGAGATTTTGAAACTGGTGAAGTCCACATTGATACCATATGGCTGCAGGGTTCCCAGGCGGAATATGAGTTGCTGTTCCTGCACCGTACCCGGTGCGGCTTCCTCTACATTGGGGAAACTAAGCGGAGGCTTGGGGACCGCTTTGCAGAACACCTCCGCTCAGTTCGCAACAAACAACTGCACCTCCCAGTCGCAAACCATTTCCACTCCCCCTCCCATTCTCTAGATGACATGTCCATCATGGGCCTCCTGCAGTGCCACAATGATGCCACCCGAAGGTTGCAGGAACAGCAACTCATATTCCGCCTGGGAACCCTGCAGCCATATGGTATCAATGTGGACTTCACCAGTTTCAAAATCTCCCCTTCCCCTACTGCATCCCTAAACCAGCCTAGTTCGTCCCCTCCCCCCACTGCACCACACAACCAGCCCAGCTCTTCCCCCCCACCCACTGCATCCCAAAGCCAGTCCAACCTGTCTCTGCCTCCCTAACCTGTTCTTCCTCTCACCCATCCCTTCCTCCCACACCAAGCCGCACCCCCAGCTACCTACTAACCTCATCGCACCTCCATGACCTGTCCGTCTTCCCTGGACTGACCTATCCCCTCCCTACCTCCCCACCTACACTCTCTCCACCTATCTTCTTTACTCTCCATCTTCGGCCCGCCTCCCCCTCTCTCCCTATTTATTCCAGTTCCCTCTCCCCATCCCCCTCTCTGATGAAGGGTCTAGGCCCGAAACGTCAGCTTTTGCGCTCCTGAGATGCTGCTTGGCCTGCTGTGTTCATCCAGCCTCACATTTTATAGTCTCATACCTTGTTCAATTCACCACATCTACTTAGTCACCTATCACCAACTTTCATCAATCATGACCCATACACAACAGTGATAACTTCTCCTAATCATAAGTCACCAAGCACTGCTGTAAGCGTCATGGCCATATCTCTCAACCAACACATGCACTGTTTGCTATTCACCTGTAAAACCGCACGTAATCTCAACAGTTTGCACCACAGTCAGTGACACACGCTGCCCTTTCTTGCAGGTCAAGTAACACACTTAGAGGTAGCAGCTCACCCTGCTCTGTGACACCAATATCCATTCTCACTGCTGTGTTTTAGCACAAGGGGAATAGATACCACTAAACACATGTCTGTATGCATCTGGTGTGTCCAGAATCCCTGAAGTTAGACAAAAGCAACCCTCAGTATGTGTCACATCACTTCAGTAACATTTAAAAAAAAACTCTGCAAGGTACAAAACATTTGTTGAATCACAACAACAGTCAGGAGAGATCAGTCATCAACCAACCTGTAAGTAGATAATGATGCCTTGAGTTAGAACTTTGGTGGGTTGCAGTAGGTTGGTAATGGGTGAAGTTGGCGGGGGGGGGGGGGGGGGCGCGGTAGCAGGGGGCTGGGTGGTGGTTGGGGTGGTGTTCTCTTTCTGCTGCTGAGCACTTCTTCTGCTGTGTGTGAAGGAATGGTATTAGAGGAGCAATGAGTTCCATAGCTGGTATCACAATGTGTCCACTCTATGTATACTGGCAAGACCTTCTTTGCACACTGCAAAAGCCTGACCAGAAATATACATACACTTGCCATGGATGCTATCTTGAAGGGCTAAGAAAGCACATGTAATGGGGTAAATTTGTGGCCTGAGTGTTTGATAAAACTTTCATTCTATTTTCAAAGAATGATTGTTCATGACATAGGCAGATTGTTTTTAATATGTGAAGTTCAATCTCCTTGGCAAGTATGAATTAAGCTAGTAATGTGCAGGCACAAATTGACATTATTTTCTCTTTTGAAGTATTTGCTCAGAATTTACTTTTCTGATTCATACGACGTAATAAAGCAGTCAGACACATAAGACAGGCACACAGATAGTATGATGATATTATGGCTTCAAGAGGTGTATTTTGCCCTTTCTCTGTGAATGTTGAGGCAGATGTGAAGAGCAGTCTGCTCAAAGTCAACAAACTAAACAGCTTGTGAGGGCTTGGAGATTTTTTTTTAAAAAGCTTAGAACAACAGAGGCAGCCTGAATGGCTTTTTAGTTTAAACTTTCTGCAGTTGCTGGTGTCTTGAAGCTGGATGTGGAAGGTCTTATTCCTCTCTCTGTTACAGCTAAAACCTGAGTCTCCCTTCCTGCTGCTAGAGTTGCACATGGCACAATCTATTTTACTGAATTTTCCTTTGCCAAGTTGTTTCTATATTGGAACATTTATCTAGTAACAGTTTACAAATATACTATTTTGTTAAGCATTTCAATAGAGTTATAGTTAACTAAGTTAGTTTCTTTTATTTTTATTTTGTCTGCATTTTAACTGAGGAAAACACACTTTAAATGCAAACTTGAGCAGTTTGACCGTTTGAATTGCATCTGGAATGCAATGTCTTATACTTGCCTTTAAAACAGCAAAAAAAATAGGATCTAGGCTGTCTTCTTTAGGGAGGGGGTTTGGTCTGATCTATAACAGACAGTTGTGGCTTATCGTGTATATAGGTACAATTGTTGTGTAGGAACACTTAATGATTGCTCTGTAAAAGCATGTAGCATATGTACTACACAGACATGAGACTGATACTGGATTTTGGCTGGCAGCCAAAGGTTTGGAGCTTGCAAGTCAAGACATCATAATAAATGAAACCTTTGCAAGCAAAACATTTTAAGAAATAAGTATTACACATCAAATCGCTACGAGCAGAACCCCAACCAGATTTTGGTAGACAATTATATTGAACGGATACTTATCATCATTCTATATTCTTCTTGATGCCTCTCCATACATTCTTTTAGCATAATATCTTGTTTACAGCTATTGATAGCCCTGCAACTCCCTGTATTTTCCTTTCTTCACAAAGACCACATATGCCTCTCTGCAGTCTCTTGATACTACACTCCTATTTACTGATTGAAAGTTCTGCTTTTTAAAACCAATTCCAATATTTTATTAAGTTAGGAATATAAAACCCAGGGCAGATGTTGGGCCTTTCAGCAATTATTTCACAGTTTATAAACAAGTCTTTGGTTAGTTAGGTTAGGTAGCTGATGTTAATTTGAGGGGATTCCCAAAATCCCTTTTGCTGGTTTACACATGCCTTTGCAGAAGGTAGAAACTAGTTCCACAGGGGCCAACTAGAACCCAGTCTAACTGACAGGCAATCATGTTCAAGCATCAGCAGAGTGTGCTATTAAGCACAGGAATTACAGCTGTGGGTACACTAGTAGTACTCTCACCTCTGAGTCAGAACGTTGTGGGATCAAGTTCCATTCCAGAGACTTGACCACAAAACATCAGCTGACACACCACCACCAGGGTACCATTTTTTTGATGTTTGTTAAGTCAAGGCCCTGTCTGCCTTTGAATGGCACTGTTTCAAAGACGAGACCTGGCCAATTTTCAAGCTTTAACCAACAACGTGCATACAGATTTCTTGGTCATTACTGCAGGACTACAGGTTCTGCTATAACCACGTTTCATTAATGTGAATTGGCTGTAACGCCATTGATGAATAGTGGGTGCTGCTCGGATAACAAACTTTCTGCTGTACAGGTATAGCAATTTTCTATAGTGATTTCCCTCTTGTGTGAATTTCTACAGCACGAGGTCACAAAGGATTGCAACCATTGCATCCTAGGAGATCTTAATGTATTTGTACTTCAAGGTCACATTCATTCACACTGCTGGCCGCCCTTTTGAGGCAATGGTGCTTAGTAGAACCTGAGATTGGGCAAATCCACCTCTTGCATTTCCTACATCACAATGACAACTATATTTCAAAAGTAACATAACAAAGTGTGAAGCTGGATGAACACAGCAGGCCAAGCAGCATCTCAGGAGCACAAAAGCTGACGTTTCGGGCCTCGACCCTTCATCAGAGAGGGTCTGATGAGAGCTCTGATGAAGGGTCTAGGCCCGAAACGTCAGCTTTTGTGCTCCTGAGATGCTGCTTGGCCTGCTGTGTTCATCCAGCTTCACTCTTTGTTATCTTGGATTCTCCAGCATCTGCAGTTCCCATTATGTCTGATCACTATATTTCAAAAATATTTCATTGACTACAAAATGCTTTGGGATTTTATGAAAGGCGTTAATTCATTGTGATTCTTTCTTTTAACCCTACAGCTTTCTGCAATTAATTTTTCAAGCAGGGTCACTGAATGGCTAGTTAAACATGGAAATTCTGGGCACTTGTATTATCTCTAGCTGAAAACACAAAATAATTGCCATGTCCTGATACGGTGCTCAATTAGCTTAGTACAGTAATTGACTTAAAAACAGAGATTTCATGAATGTACAGCCCAGTTTGAATTGTTACCATACACGGGTTGCATAGAATTTGGACTGAGATTCCAGTTCCTATTAACTAATGGAATAACAAGGTGGAGGAAGTATAAACAATTATTCGGGAAATATCACTCTGAAAGGAGGGCCATCCGGATACAAGGCCTCAAAATATAAAACAAAATGGGGCTTTTGATTGACAGACCTGATAACAGCTTCAGTATAGGGAATAATCAACGTGAAAGCAATGTGGGCTCTTATATGTACTTTAAAAAAGTGGAACTCGGGAAGGCAGCAATAAATGTAACAGAAAATATTATATAATGAGATTCACATATTCTAATTTGGAATTGAGGTCAAGTGCAGTCATTTGCGATATTCAGTCTTTCTCTTACCGAAACATTTCAAAGTAAGTGCTTAATTGGAGTATATAAATGGCACAGTGACCCAGTGGTTAGCACTGCTGCTTCACAGCACCAGGGACCCAGGTTCGATTCCAGCCTCGGGTGACTCTGTGTGGAGTTTGCACATTCTCCCTGTGTCTGCGTGGATTTCCTCCGGGTGCTCCAGTTTCCTCCCACAGTCCAAAGATGTGCAGGCTAGGTGGGTTGGCCATGCTAAATTGCCCGTTTTGTTCAGGGATGTGTAGCTTAAGCGGGTTATCGGGGGTTGGGTCTGGGTGGGATACTCTAAGGGTTGGTGTGAGCTTGTTGGCCCAAAAGGGATGTTGGGATTCCATGATCTATATATTATGTATGTATGGAATCTGAGAACTTAAATAAAAGTTAGGTATAAACACCTCGAAACAAACAAACAAACAAACAAACAAACAAGAAAGCGTGCCTGACAATACTAGTGAGATATAAAAGTTTAAATGCAATACATAACTGATAGAATGATCCCAGGTACAAAAATGTTGTTGCCTCATGCACCTGCCTTAAAGCAAACATTAGGATTATTTTTCTCACAGTAATACACCCACTAGAGCACAATGCTTTCAAAGCTTAAGGCAGTGAATACAAGTTCCTGAGGACAAATCAGCTGCCTTATATTCGCTAATCTCCACATCCCCAATAAAAATTCCTAGAGTCTAACCTTTCAACACCTGCGTTTACATTTATCTCTTGTCGCTTATGCTAGCAACATAAATTAACGCATGCCATGAGGAAAACACTCATGAAGAGAAAAGGTTATTTTCATGGTAATAAGGGCAGAGGAAAATATACCAAAAGACTATTTGTGTGTGTTTCCTGGCAATGTTTTTTTTGTTATAAAAAGCTGCTGTTGATTTAAGGCCACACAAAGAAACCTTAATCCTTTCACAGGAACTAAATCACCTCAAAAAAAAACTGCAGTAGGATAAAGAATCTCTGTCAAGCATGGCCATTCAGAACTAAATGGATGCCACAAATCAAACTGTATGAGTAAACAAAGATGAGAATGTGGGAAATACATTCAAATCTGGAAAGAAAGCAGGGGCAAGAGCGAAAGCCCTTTGTTCATCAATCATCCATTGCTTCTACAACTTGGAGTGCCCTTCACCCTAGTTACCAGCAATGAAGTAAGAATGTTGATTCACTGGTTGCCCTCTTTTGTGCAGACGGCAAACAGAAAAAAAAGGGAATACTCAATTCTGAACGCTTTCTCTGCAATTAGCCAGTTAAAAGTGCCACTTTGCATATGTCTTAAGGTTGGTCGGCCCATTCAGTGGACAGCTGATAACAACATGGGACAATGGCCTACCTTTACTTGTGGCAGTGTGGAAAAGTTTCTCTGAAGTAGCATCCGAAACCTAGGTAAAAACAAAAAAGACAGGTTATATTTTGGTTTTTAAAAAAATTATAACTCTAGAAAAAAAATGTGCAAGTTTGTGTCTATGTAGTTACTACAACCTTCCACAAGATAGAGCCAGAGTATTTTTTTTTAAATAAACTGCATTTCAAAACTATAATTTAAGGTAATCTTCTATATACATCTCTGGGCTACATACTAGAATCTAATTCTCAAGCACAGAGTGCAACAAATATAATTTTATTGCAGGCTTTTTCTAAAAATTCTGCTGCATCTTGTACTTTGCCAACCACCATTTTTGTTTAACAGGATAGCTGCACAATGTTTGAACATGATGGACATGAACACCTCCTCACCCAGTTCACAATTCCATACTTAGAGATTTAAGCTGTACCATTTCCTGCCTTATTTCATTGACTCAATCACTTCTTCAAGCATACATAGTTACAATTTTTAAAAAATTGAAAAACCTTAAACGTTATTAAGATCCATGAATATTTTATGCATGAGAATCACAAAGCAAGTTCCAGGGATAATGGGAACTGCAGATGCTGGAGAATCCGAGATAACAAAGTGTGGAGCTGGATGAACACAGCAGGCCAAGCAGCATCTTAGAAGCACAAAAGCTGACGTTTCGGGCCTCGACCTCGCAAGTTCCAGACATGTCTATATCAGTTACAGTTCTTGTCTTCCACTCTTTCTGCCTGCATTCAATTTAAACCTTTAACTTAATTCATTGTCACAAGGTCCCCACGTTCAGAGCAACTGTGCTCCTACTGCACCTTTTCACAAAGAAACTCACTTCCAAATATGATGCAGTTCAAGAAACAAATGATTAAGTTCTTAATTACAAGTGTTTTCAAAAATAATTGAGAGAATATGGAGTTAAACTGCTCAAAATTAATTATAAACTCAGAGTCTTCACTCATCTTTAAGACAAATGTTAATGGTGAGGCTCAAGGATTTCCAGCTGCAAAGATTTCATTCAGTCAAGATTTGCTTTCATTGCAATTCAAGCTCCCTCTTCCTTGACCCACTCTTCAGGAGCTGTTTCAAGTCTGTTGCCCCCTTGTGTATCCAACTGTGTAGAAAAGTCCATGGTGCAAACTAGACAAGTCCACACGTCAAAAAAATTAAGCTGCCCTAGCTGGCAAGAGGGCAGGAACAGGAGAACAGCTAGGCAGTAGGATGATAGCTGCCACTTGCAAGACATGTTAGCTGCTAATTATTTCCCAGTCCCTGCAGTTCAAATGGCCGATAAGTTGTCACTTAGAGCAGTGTGGCAATTGAAGTGGTGCAGTGTTCTTGATCATCCATTATCAGCAACTGCCAGGGTGCAGCAGTATCAGGTTCTGTGATAAAGCACCCGACTGACACAAGAAAATCATCATCCCCTTGCAAGAAGGTTCTTTTCTCTCATTAAACGTAACCTTATCACTTGAACACTGCAATCCTTTGCAAATGACAACGGCATTTAATCTAATTTCCCAACAAGCAAACCTGACAGCACTCTCATTTTGTTTTGACTCCCGAAACACACAGCTTCATTTCTGCTGGGCTGTCATTCAAAATGTATGAAACGGGATGAGAAAAGACACCTTCCCGAACTCCCCACGTCTGTCTGCACGTAAAATATTGAGGCACGGAATGAGATAACCAGCTGAAATTCAAACTAGAGCACACATGCTGATTACTGGATTCATGGCAGCTTCTCAAGAACTTAAACCAGCCTCTGAAGGTTAAAGGTAAGGGACTATTAAAGCTGTTGTGAACAGTGTTCAATTACATGCACAATTGACTGGTACGCCGCCGTAAATCAGATTTCTTTCTTCAAAGGGAACACAGATAGGCTAACAGAAATGTTACTTGCTGATGTAAGATCTAATTTCCTTTCTGTCCTGCTTTTGCACAATACCACTGCAGTTGAATCACTATTGTCAATCCCTCACTGACTGCTGTGCAAGCATCAACTCACTCTGCACTCGTGGAAATCAGTTTTGAGACACTCTAAAGATCTAATCATGTGGCTAATTTTGTGCGTAATCATCTGAATCTGGGCATTGTGTTTTATACTTGTGATTTCTGCCTTTTCCTTCACTCCGAAAGATGTTGAGTTGTTGATGCCTGTATGTTTCTCCTTCTCTCTGTCTCTGCCACCTCGACCAAGTGGGTCTATGACAAATTGGCAGTGGTCCATGGAAGTCAACCATGGGAGGGGGAAACTGCAGCAACCTGATCATAACTGGTGATGACAGGGGCAAGGTCCAGCCAGCTTCCAACATCATTATTAGCATCAGTAGTTTGTATAAGTAGAAGTAATAGTCACTAGAATTTGAAACTGCATACAGTAGACGTTCTGTTGTTGCACTAAAAGCCCACAGTCATTTACACACAGTTTAAAAGAAGTCCTATCATACCTATCTAAGGAACGACTCTCTTTGCTTGAAGGTAAATAGTGGCTGCCAACAAGCTATTCCTCATGATGGATATTGCAGTGGAACCAAGACCTGAAAAGATTAGCAGCTTACTTTATCCTTTCTCCAAGCAGCCAATGGCGGAAAATGAATCTGAGGATTTTCAGTGGCATTACATTTTCTGTGCATTTCTGCTTATATATGAGGTTATGTAGATGAGAAGCATATGACCAGGATTAGACTATTTAGCCCTTCTGGCCTGCACCACCGTTCCATTAGATCATGACTGGTCTGCATTTCAGTTACATTTTTTGGCCTTTACTCCACAATTCATAAAAGGTTTCTATTAAGAGCGAATGACATCGGTTTTTAAAGCTGCAATTGGCCCATCATCCACAGCCTCTTTAGCGCAGTGTGCTCTACGTTTCCACCACGCTTTGAGAGAGAGAGAGAGAGAGAGAGAGAGAGAGAGGATTTCTGAGATCTGCTTATTTGTTTGTTGACACAGAAGGATTTGCTAATTGGCTTTAAAATTTGGAATAAATAATTTGCATGAATGGCGGTTAGATTTTGTTGCATTCCAGCCTTTTGACAGTAATATCTAATTTTTTTGTCAAGAAAAACAACCTTAAGATGAAATCTGATAACTACATTTTTCCTACACACAGGTTCTCAATTTCAGTCAGAATGCCATATAATGGGGTAGAATATGTTGCATGGCTACAAGAGCTAGAGAAGTGAAGAATATAAAAAAAAGCAAGCAACAGACACTAGAATTGCCCCTGATTAGTCCTTGCTCCACGCTGACTTCCACTGAAGCTGCAGTGAGAATACCATAATTTGTTTCAGTGTCCCATTCCTAAACCAAAGACACCAAATGCAACAACTTATATTTATATAGAGCCTTTTCACAGTAACACATCGCAAGGCACTTAAGAGGAGTGTATTCTAACAAACAATTGCACTGAACCTTGTAAAGTAATATTAGAATAAAGATGTAGGTTTTAAGAAGCATCTGAAAAATGGAAGAGAAGAGAGGCAGAATGAATCAGTGCAAGATTTCTTGTTCTGGGTGTTTTGAGCAAGCCTTGGTCACCAGGAATGCAACAACAATTAATGACAGGCATTCTCTGGAACACATGACAACTGTTGCCTCCTTTCAGATTGACCATCCAATTTTCCTCTGGACATGGAGAAAATGCTGTAAAATGTACAAACCCCCAAAGAGAACGTCTGCAATAATACTGGAGCTGAAGAACTGACAGAATAGATTCAAAAATCAAAACATGAACAAAATGCACAGCCACATAAAATCTGTAAACTACAACTGAACAGACAGCCACTGCAAGTGGATTAGTCTGGGAAATCAATGCAGAGGATGTCTAAAAATAAATCCCATAACTATAGAAACTCTTCATGAAATCAATGATTCATTTTTAATACTGGAAATCTACAGCCTCCACATTTGTATTAATCTTCGGATCATTGATAAGTCTAAAAATCATTGTTTTAAAATTAACTTTAGCGTCAAAATAAATATGATGGTGTGGTTGTCTTTCACAAAATATTGCTTTTCGACCACCAAATAAAAGTACTCAAGTTAATTTTGACCCGGTAATGAGAATATGAATGGGACAAGACAGTGCGCTTGCAGACTTTGCACACAACTTTTCACAAGCAATTCCTTGGTGAGATTGATGAAGTGGTCTATTAAGTTGCGTCAAATCTCCTTGCTGCTGCTTTATATGGCAATGGCAAACCTATTGGTCCCAATTTTTGTTGAGGACAAATGGAAGGTGAAGCAAAAAATGGTTAAAGATCTCCAAAAAGCCAAGAACATAACCTGCCAAATTCGATACAAAAGCAGAAATTGCTGGAAAAATTCAGCGAGTCCAGCATCTGTGAAGAAAAATAAAATCAGAGTTAGTATTTTGGGTCCGGTGACCCTACCTCAGACCCTTCCTGCAGATGCTGGAACTCTGCAATACAAACAGAAAATGATGAAGGAACTAAGCAAATCTATCACCATGTACAGAAAACTTCAGTTCTGAAGATGGGTCACCGAACCTGAAACGTTAACTCTGATGTTTTTTTTCTTCACAGATGCTGCCAGACCTGCCGAATGTTTCCAGCAACTTCTGCTTTTGTTCCTGATTGACAGCATCTGCAGGTCTTTTGGTTTTTATTTAGGCCAGAATTGATGCTAGGGACACTCAAGGTATTTTGACACTGTCTTACACCTGGTGGATAGACCGACAAGATGTGACCAAGAAACCCAGGTTTCCTTGGAATGGTGTCGGATAATAGAGATGTAAGAAAGGTCCACAATTAGAACTGGGGAAGGGGGAAAAAGGCTTCCTGATAAATGTTGGGGCAGTGGCACCCAGTTAGGAGGAAAAAGGCCAATCTCTTCTTTGAGGGGTCACTGGGAAGACACCCGCTTCTCTTGGTCTATTAGGTGTGATGGGAACATAAAAAAACAAACAGCCTGAGGAGTCAGTGATACCAGAGTCCTTTTCACTGTCAGGTTCACCGACCTGAGGTGAGTATTACATCAGCGTCTCGATTACATTGCACAAGTTAAATATGTTAAGAGAAATATTGCTGTAAAGCAGGAGTTTCAGAAGCCTCAACGTCTGCCGACAAAGCTGATACGAGCGTGATATTTTGGAGATAGCAGGAACTGCTGATACTGGAGAATCTGAGATAACAAGGTGTGGGGCTGGATGATCACAGCAGGCCAAGCAGCATCAGACGAGCAGGGAAGATGGCGTTTCAGGTCTGGACCCTTCTTCAGAAATTTGGAGTTGTGTTCCCCATATTTCACATTTTAATCACCCTCATTGACCCATTCTGGATAATATCAAGACTAATAAGTTCACCTTTTTTCAAACTGGATTGTTTTAAAAACACAATTAGTTTATTCTTTAGAAATCTTCAATTCATATACAGAACCAATTTCTGCAAGGAATTAATCATAAAATCTGTAATATTCAAGCAACTTTGTACACTGAGACAATTGAGCTCCTGATGCTATAATAAAACTTATCCAAATGAATCCACAAATCCAAGTATTGTAGTCTCTGGAAATCTGAAATAAAAACAGAAATACACAGCACTGGTGGAGAAAGAAACTGAATTTAACATTTGTGGTTTGTCACCTTTCATGAGAACGTTAGATGAAATGTCATTGGTTAGAAACATGAACTCAAATTCTCTCTCCACAGAGCTGCTCAATCCAAATTCGTAAACATTATTTTGAACTGCCTCTTAGTTTTACAAAAACAAGATTTTACCATATGGGAATTTCTAGCAAGGCCAATATACACTACCCTCAGGATGATGGCAGTGAACTACTTACGTCAAATACTGCTGCCTGTGGGGCCAAGTCACTCCCTGAATGCTAACAGGGAAGGAGTTCCTGGATTTTGACCCTGCAACCATGAAGGAAAGATACTAGAGCTCTGTGGTTAGGATGGTCTGAGACTTGGAGGTGAAGATACTCCCAGTGCTGACTGTCTTCTTCTGCCTGAAAGCGGGGTTTATAGGTTTTGGAAAGTGCTGCCAAGAAGTCTTGGTAAATTGCTGCTGTGTAAGTTGCAGACAGTATACTTCTCCAACACTATGCATTGGCTGTCGACAGAATTTATATTTAAGCTTGTGAATAGGGTGTCAATCTACCATTGCAAGAGTATTCATTTGTTTTGAAAAAGGAAAGAAGATAACAAAATGAAACTGGAAAAATACGCAATTAGTTGTGGAAATTGAATTGCTCATGATATCTATCAACTGCCTTTTTGGTTCGGAATTGAGTAAAGGTGTAAACAGCCTCCTGCTCCACTCAGCTGACTTTATGTTATAGTCGACAGGTCAGTGAGGCTGACAGACAGGAAACCTGATGGAGTCCAACACACGTTCTGTGATGAGATTCAGAAAAAAATGCCTCCAAGAAACAGTCACTGAAATCTATTGCGGTGGTTTCACTATTTTCCCTTTTTACAATGCTTTTAAAAGCAGCAATGTCAACGGGGATTAGAGGCTGGTAAGAAAGAAATCTCTGCTGACAAACAATCTGCTCACAAAATTCCTGGTGTTCGGAAAAGAAACTCATTGAAGATGGCAGCTGGCAGGTCAAACCCAAAGCTAGCTACAAAAACAGAATTGTTCTGAGAAGCCTCAACCCAATTTTTTTTCTACAAAACTGTGTTTACATCAAATTTCCCATCTCTGACTCAACTTTAGCATAAAATCCTAACAGACTGGATATACCAGCACTGTACACCCTATCATTCAGCAAAGCTCACTCATTAAAATCAAAGGTACTTTTTTAAAATATCAATAAAAAGCCTTCTTTGTTCTGAAATGTTTTTCTGACAGTAGTTGATGATCACTTCTGGGTGTCCTCACATCCTAGTAACTCCGAATACAAGGTGGATTTTCCTACGATGTTTAAAAGAATTAAGAAGGGAATTAATTTGAAAGAAGCATATGCTGCCAGAAAAAATAATTTACATTACTGCAGTCAGCATCACCCACTAATGTGTATGATTGACAACCTCGGAAATTTTGTGTCATTAATCAAGTTGAACACCATGAAAGAACAAAGAACTGTGGATGCTAAAAAGCTAAAAAAAGAGCCCAGAAACTGATGGAGATGCACAGCAGGTCTGGCAGTATCTGCAGAGAGAAAACAGAGTCAATGTTTTGGAGACCAGTGACCCTTCTTCAGAACTGACGAAAGGTCACTTGCCTCGAAGTGTTAACTCTGTGTTTCTCTTCGCAGAAAATGCCATACCTGCTGTGTTTCTCTAGCAGTTCCTATTTTTGTTAGTTACATCAAACCATTCATCTAACGAAATATCCAAGGAGCAGTCACTGCTGATTATTGGGCAAACCCAGCAACCATTTGCATGCAGTATCATTCCACAAAGATCAATGAGATGGAGGGCAAGTCAGTGCACTGAAATCACAAAGTTAGCTACTGTGTCTTCTTAGGTGTTTCTGGAAACAATTTATAATTTGCACTTTTTGGATGAAAATGTTAGGCAGCATGCTACATTAAATCATGCTCCAGCTAATTAGATTTGTGCACAATGGCCGAGCTCAAATAACGTAAATCTCAGTCAAAAAATTAGGTTGAAGCCCCTCTGGAGATTAACATTGTATTTTAGATTGGTTCTAGCCCAGTTCAGTGCAGAGTTAAATCTCTTGAAACAAAATCAAAACACAATTATTAATGGTTCATAATCTCCTTTCTAGAGAAAAGGCGAAGCACCTACTGATCCAAAATCAAAAATGAGGCGTTCTCTTCAGTGTGCCTGGATTTAGTGCTGGTAAAGCTCAAGATTATCCTTAAGGGCTCTAAAATACGTGCTCACTTTGTTCAGGACATCAAATTAAAGAGGATGGATTCAGTCAAGATCAGAAAAGCTAACTCTGGTTTTCTTCCATTCACCTAAAAACTCGATTAAATAAGAACTTTCAGGAAGAGCAAGGAAAAAAAATCTAGAGCACAGATCTGAAAGTTTCATCTGATCTGTCTGTATCAGAATGGCAAAAACCTTGGCTTGCATTAAATGGAGGTCCACTGACTGAAAGGCTGCAAGCGATCGGCTTTGCCTCCTTTCAGAAGACTTGTGGTAATAAGTGGCAATGAGGTACCAATCTTGGCCGCAGGAAACCTTCTCCAAGATTGAGAATCTGGGCCAGGAATTCCAGTCACTCCCCCACCCCCAAACCAACAGCTATCGGAAATTAAGAGGCCTGCTGTTGGTCATAGCTGTGGGATTGGGGTAGTCGGTCATGGACCCACAGGCTCAAGGTGGCTGAGGAACCCAGGACATAGCTCAGTGATGTTTCAATGGGGAGGGGTGTAAGGTTGGCCCTGAAGGAGGAGCAGTACAGGAAGTGGGGAGGCAGTCAGCCACAACGTTGGGGGCACAGGCTCCTAGTGAGCATTCAGTTTCTAATGCTTGGCTCTTCCACCTGGCACTGACTGCCTTTGAAAGAGGCATCACCAGCCCTCCATCACTGAATGCCTGCAGGTAATCAAGGTTTGCTTCTGGGGATTAGCCTGGCAAGTCCTCAACTGGCATTGCATGAATGTAAGCAGCACAGGGCAAGGTAGGTACTCCAGCGAGTATTGATGACCTGAATTGGTGTCACAGCAAAAAGATGGTCAGGTACAGAAGTGGGAAGATAAGGGTCCCCCTCTTGGTCATTCCTTCTGATTAATTGCTCCCTTGCCAAACCTGCCTCAGGGAGGACATTTAACTCTACCATGATTTTGCACCCTATTGTTTTATACAAAAATATATTCTTCCATGGTTTTCTTCCTCCTTCACAACTTTTGAGGTAATGTCTTTGCAGAAAATACAGCCTGCACACTGGCAAGTGATGGGTTAAAACACACTGCAAACGCTTGCTTCAACCTCTGTGTTCCATTCCCATCCTCTACAACAGGTTAAAATCTTGACCTTGAGTACCAGACCTCTATCCTTACGTCCCTTATAAAGGCAGTTGTTACAGAGGAAACAAGTGATTACTTGTTCAATCTCCGTGAAATACAAATCAGAACCAGCTTCCTCCCCCACACCCCCCCAACCAACTCTACGCACCGCCCCCCCCCCAGAGCCTGTGGGGTTTGACCTGAAGAGCAGACCTCCCAGATGTGGGCATCTGCAGGCTTTGAAGTCTTGTGCCATCTCTGATCCCTGTGGAGAGCTATCATCAGACCCCTCCTATTGCTACTTAACAGTCACATTCAGCAGGCTCTCTTCTTGCAGGTCTGACAGAATGAACTCTGTGGGGAGTTTCTGGTGGTTGAACATTTCAGCCATGTTTCACGCCAGGATGAAAAGCTCCATGGTAAATGCACTGAAGCAACTGAATGTAGTAAAAGTCATTTCTCCTGAAGGCATTTCCTTTTCGTTTTGATTTCCCCTGAAGACTTTTCAATGCAGCTAATGTTCCTTCAGATGACAGCGTGGAAGAGTCTGAACTTGGAATCTTTGGATCACCTTTCATCAAGGAAACATAGTGATTGGCCTCTAGCTATAGCATTCTAGCCTTTGAACCAAATATTTCTTCTGTCAATGTTAAAACACCACACTATATGGCAATACTTTTCGTGTCCATGAGCTGGATTTTGTCCAGTGAGGCTGTTTACGATTTTTTTGTTAGAGATTTGCATATCTTCCTCCCTACCATTTTGACATTTTTCCAATCTTTTGCTTTTCACTAATTGCTTTTATCAAAAGAAGCACCTCTCCAAATTCAATTCGTACTTTAAATATGTCTCACTGAGACGAACATTTAAAAAATTACATTCCAGGCAGCAAGGCAATTCCTTACCTCACCACATCCTCAGTTATAAAAACAACATTGATCATGTACCAAATGCAGAAGATACTCACTAAACAACCCTGAAAAAGATCTATTAACTGAGCTGCCACAGTATCGCCTTCCAGAAACACAGGATCTTTGAATATAATAGGGATTTCACCCTCCCCCCAGTATCTCTCAATCTCTCGCAGCTCGCTCACTACAGTCCAGCTTTTCCAATCAGTGATATTTTAACAGCAGTGACTCATTTATTTTAAATGGGCACCCGCCGGAGTCAAAATAACCACTCATCGAAAAGTCTGGGATTTCTTGTTCAGAAGCTCAAAGTAATCCACAGGAGTCCACCTCCAACAGTGGAGATTACAATTTTCAGGCAGCATCACGCAGCTAAGCCTCTCTGGCATGTATAAAGGAACACACGTATTACTTCGTGCAAGAGTTTCTGCCAAACTCCCAATCCTTTTTATTCTTTGTGCTTCCTGAGGAGCCTCAGATACACCCTCCCTTGCGCAGTATTTGCCACATTGGCAATCCCGGTCCGCTCTGCACTACAACAGGAAATCCAGCCGAGTTGACGCCCACCACTGACTCTCCGTGCTGTACTACTGACTTCAGACCACTGTGCTGCATGAGATGCTGTGTCCCTCCCATTCCTTGCTGTGTTGTTACCACCAGCTTTCCCGTTCTCAGCAGGGATCTCCATCCCCTCTCAGCACGACAAATGCTTGCCAGAAATGGAGTAAAGAGAAATGTTGTAGACAAACAAGACAGAAGGTTAAAAATGTGAAAGTGGGGGTGATAAAAATGAAAGGAAAGCTAAATAGAAGCAGGAATGAAGCTCTCAGAGAGAGAGAGAGATAAGGAGATAGTGACTGACAAAATACATGTTTTACTGTGGGAGCAGGACAGAGACATAGAGAGAAAGAGAGATGGGTGATATAAGATAGCAGACTCATGCAAGAAAACATTGCAGGAGCAGACGGCTGGGCCAGAACTGCTCCTAGATGTACGTAACAGGTAAAGGAAATGTTTTAAGATAATGGCCACTCAGATTTCTACGGTCTTCATTTAAAAACATTCACTGATCAACAAAATAGGAGACTTAATTAAATCCCAAGACAAAACTGTTCTCTACACAGAACCACTTTAGTACCATGGGCTGATATCTCGTAGAGGCAAGAGAAGTCTTGGATGCTTGGATCCCCTTCTCCCTATGTTATGGGCAGGCACACCATATCTTGTCCCATTCAGGCACTTAACTGGACAGCAGCAGGCCTTCCTCCAGCACCTAGGAGCCCAGTGGTGGAATTCCTGTGTGCTGAGAGTTGCCAAGCCAGAAGCCACGGACATCACGAGACTGCAGATGGGAAGGTGGCAGGATTCACTATCCGAGTAATCCCCAGCACAAACCTTGACAAGGGCAGGGCAAAATATCTGTGAAAGCTCAATACTCTCCAGGTGATCACTTTCAATAACCTCAGCAATCCAAAGAAACAAACATGAAAACAGAAGAAATGGCAATCAGAGCAGGCCATTCAGCTTTGTCAGCCAGCCAGCCCCACCATTTTCTAAGATCATGAGTGATGTGCCTAACTCTCAACTCCTGTTTCATTCCAGCTCATCACAGCCCTCAATCCTCCAATGTAACTATGTCATCTAGTCTGAGATTCACTGACTAGTGGAGTCTTCTCAACATCTGCCTTGTCAAGCCCCCTCAGAATCTTACACGTTTCAACATGATACACCACAGTCTCCTAAACTCCGATAAATGAAGGCCTAACCTGTTTAGCCAATCATGATAAGTCAATTCCTTCATCCCTGGAATCAGACTAGATCATGGTCTCAAATGCCTATATATTCCTTTTTAACTAAAGGGACCGATAACGTAGAAGGTACATCAGGTTTAGCTCATCAACACTTGTCGACAGTTGCAACAAGATTTCCCTATGTCATACCTCCAACTCCCCAGTAATACAGGTAAAAATTTCGTCTGACTTCTTAATTACTTGCTGCCTCAGCATGTTGGTGTTTTGTGTTTCATATACAAGAATACCCAAATCCCTCTGTGCTGTAATTTTTGGAGTCTGTTTCCATTAAATTAATATTCTGCCTTTCAATTCTTTCTGTCAAAGTACATCCACGACTGATCCCTAAAATTTGCCAATTCTCTGCTACACCAATAGATTTTGCCACTTTGTTTGCCACACGTTTTTGGTTGGGTATTCTTTTTGACCACCATTGCCAATTACTGGTTGTTCATTCTGCTCAGCAAGTCCTTTTTGTTAGGTAGGGAATGAGCAGGAGCGATGCTCTTCAGAGGGTCAGTGTAGACGTAATGGACCGAAAGGTCTGCTTCCTCGCTATAGTGGATTCTATATTGTGAACACTACCCCAAGAGGATGCTTAACTACGAGATCTCTTTCTAATCCTATCTAGTTATGCAATTCTAAATCTAAAATACAGCCGTACATTACAGAACTACCTAAGAAACAATCCCTGATGTGCTCTATAAATTTGTCTTTCGTGTTATCCTTGTCCACCTGATTTGTCCAGTAAATGTGCTGATTGAAATCCACCCTTGGCAATCATCATGCCCTTCTCAAACACTCCCATTATTTCTCAGCTCATACTTTGTCTTATAGTGAGGCAGAACTCTGCCTATCCACAGCGCAGACTCCGGCTCATCCCCTCTGAACCAAAGTGTCTTCAGCAGTCACCACTTACTGCAGATGTGGTCATCATGGATTGCATCTGTGTCGACCAGCTTCCACACAAGTCATAGTGGGCTCAAGATGTTAACTGTGCTTCCTCCCCACAGACACTGCCAAATCTGCTGTCCTTCCCAGCATTCTCAGTTTTTATTTTAAAACTGATGCACTTGTTGGCCATTTGGCAATGATAATTTTCTCTGAAAGTCACATAACTGATATTTTTCAATATCTGGTTTTCAAATGGAAATATCTATTATGTGGTTTACCATTTAATTTTATTTATATTAAAATTATGCAATTTCCACAATCACTTAATGTCCATAATGTAATTCACCTGCTCTAACTCTCAAAACCTTCATCTATATTTGTAAGAAAAGTGGGAAGATGTCCGAGTACATGTTATTCATTTTTGAACCTTCTTGCACTGCTCCCTACTCTGTTATGAAATATTAAAGGTTGCTTGGGAAACTTCAAAATCTTTTATCCTACGTATAAGCAAGCAATAATTCTTTTTTATGTGAAGCACCCATCTGTAATAGTTAACTCTGATACAAAATATTCAATTTTTACGCTGACAACTCAAGTTAAAATTGTGAGAAGTGAATGATTTGTGCTTCAGAATAAAATTGAGACCAGTCAGATCTCGCACTGAATATTATATTTCAACACACAGTGGCTGACTGCACATCGAAAATATAAACATTGCAAGCAAGCAGTTAACAGGAATTCTATAGCACTGCTTACCAAAGATGTTGGCCATCTGATGAAATAGAAAGTCAGATCCATTAGTTACATTTTTCAGTCGATATTATTTGATTTGACATTGCAATCTACATTAGCCAATGATTGTCATGATTTTCTACCAATTGACACCATTACAGAATGTGCCTCACCTGCCAGCTCTTTCTTCTTTCATCCATCCATTTACATTGCCCAAATCTATCATCAATAAAATTGCTCTCAGACCAACTCAGGAACCTGCAAGGCTTTCAGCTAAATGGCTGTCAAGTGTCCTCTTTGTCATTTCAAACAGATGTGACTAGACCATGCTGAGCTAAGCTACAGACTAATCATTTCGTTCTACAAACTGTTAAAAAGGTCAGCTCCCTGGAACCAAGCTAAAGATTTCACAGGGAGTTCATTGGAAACAGCCAGCGAATAGATTGAAATTGCTCCTTGAATGGGAATGTTTTCCACGCTCAGCGGAAAGATTTTTCAACTAAATGGAAAATATAAAGAGAGATATGAATGATCTTCAAATAATTGGTGACAATGAATACATGAATGTCATTTGTCAAAAGACAGCTTTTTTTTCCTAACAAGATTGGAAGGCATTGGTATCAACTGATCTTTCAATTTAAGGGGTGAAACTAGCCCTGAAAGGGGCCACCTAGACAGAGAGTTGAACTAGAATCAAATATTGTTACTTGCAGTTGTCATATGCAAATTTCAGACAGCAGAATTGAAAATGAATCATTATTTTTCAGAATCCTAGTTGTGTGTATGTGTATATTTAAGGGCCTCTAACATATTACATACAACAAATAAAGAACAACTTTTAAACATTTGCTCAAATGAAACATTTTTGGAACAAACTGATTTCTTGCATAGAGTTGGTAGCTGGGATTTTTGTTAAAACGCAACTGTTTTCCTATGTGGCAATTCATTAACAACGTGTAATTCATTACTGGATCATTCCTGTCACTGTACAGTTGGTTTATTTGTCAAGATAAAAGACATTTTAGATCTTGCAAAATTGAGTGACAAGGATTTAGGCTTTTTTTTAAAAACATGTGTTCATGGGATGGGGCTGGATCAGCATTTATTGCCAACCCCTAAGTGTACTTTGATCTGAATGGCTAGCCACACCAGTTCAGGCAGCATTAAGAGTCAACCACTCACTGCTGAGAGTCTGTACTCACACTCAGGCCAGACCAGATAGGGATGACAGATTTCCTTCCGTAAGGCACATCAGTGAACTAGATGGGTCTTAAAGACAGACAGACAGACAGACAGACAATGGTTTCATGATCATCATTAGACTTTGAATTCCAGACTTCTATTCAATTAATTTTCACCACGCACCATGGTGGGATTCAAGTCCATGTCCTCAGAACATTAACATTTGAATTCTGGATTATTCATCCAGGAACATTTCCACCATGTCATGGCCTCTCCCTGAATTATGAGTTACTGGCTTGATTCTATAACGAGAAGCTACGTTTGTAGTGGTAAAATGTCCTGCGTTCTTTAATCTCAAATGGAAGATTAGGGCAATTCACTTTAATTATGGACTATGAAGAAAAGACAGGTGGCTCTAACTGAGGTGTGAACAGACCAGGATCTAACAGTTGGTATGAACTGGTTGGTAAAACATAGATCGCATTGATCAGTTTTCAGACTGCTCCACAGCTTCTCCTTCAGCATTCTTCTTTGCGACAGTGAAAATATCATTGCTATGAAGAATTTAGTGACTGTATTTGGATTAAGACAGCAGTTTTTTATACTTCATTCTCATTGCCAGAAACATGTATTGATTCTTTTTTCTATCTTCCACAAACAATATATGAATTGATTACAAGCATATGATGTAGATAACATCAAGACTGTTCTACAATACAACCTATAGGTTGCCAAGAAAGAACAGACTTGAGGGATGAATAGCCTACCCCATGTTTCTACATTACAAACACAAAGTCTTCAAATGAGTTCTAACTATGTATTTTTAAACTTGCGCTAAACTCTCTTTCTCACTGCATTAAAAGGAGGTGAATGGCCTAGTTGGATTATTGCTGGACTGTTAAGCCAGAGACCCATGTTCAAATCCTGCCATGGAAGATGGTGGAATTTGAATTCAATAAATGTCTGAAAATAGGAGTTTAATGATGGCCATGAAATCCACTGTTGATTGTCGGAAAATCCCACCTGGTTCATTAATGCCCTTTAAGGAAGGAAACTGCCATTGTTACCTGCTCTGGCCTACATGTGACTCCAGACCCACAGCAATGGGGTTCACTCCTAACCGCCCCTCGCACAATTAGGGATGGGCAAAAAATGCTGGCCTAGCCAGCAATGAGGATGAATATATATTAAAAGTTTTTACTCCTTGTATCTTCTCCCGTTTGTGTCCTGCAATTATGAAAACAGGATGTTTTATATCAAGACCCAATTCCAACGGGACCCTACCAGAAAAAACACTGAAAATTCACTGATAAAGGTGAAAGATGACCAAGTGTACATTAAGTCTGGTTTCAACATGGACCTTAAAATCAAACCCTGACATTCCATCTTCAAACCAATGTGTTTTGGGAAATTAACGATCTCCTGGTCTCAGCAAAAGTCCTTACAATCTACTTATTTTAAACTGATTTAACCCTTTCAGAACCAATACATTCTGTTAGATAAATGCAAAATATGAATCACCTTTTCTGCAACTACTGAAGTGCCACCTGCTGCATTACACATTACATTTAGCATTTCAGCGAAGTTCTGCTAATTATATTGTTTACTTCCGAGAAAATCTACTTGATCTAGAATTTTCAAAGATGCCCTCATTTTAAACAAAAAGACATTTTGTTGATCCTGTATTTCAACCTACTGAATTCTCATGATGGAGCTAATCTAAATTAAATCTCTTTATTATACAAAATGATATTTGAGACAAAGTTGAGCGTACATAACAAATGATTAATGGTTCTCGACTCATGACTGTCATCTTACTTGGTAATGGTGATAGAGCAGGAAATGCAAGCCAGATCCTCACAGGAACAGATCAGCTTCAGTTGCAACTGATCAACGGCCATCTTACAACAAACCCTCCAGCTACTCATGCCCCAAACTGCCATTATAGAAGGTTTTATGAGATTCTATACATCCAGCTGGATTGGGTTCAATCTCTTTTCAAAAGTAAGGTTACAGTGACATTTTCCTGATTATGTGAAGTCTTGTAAAGAGTGCTGCGTTACAGTGACAAGAACATCCAATGTTTGGCTCTGTCAGTTACCTCAAATGGCTGGATGGCTGGTTTGTAATGCCAACACCCTCGGATCAATTTCCACAATGGCCGAGGTTTCCATGAAGGTCTCTCCTTCTCAATGTCTCCTGTCGCTTGAGGAGTGGTCACCCTCAAGTTAAACCACCAGACATCTCTCTCCGAGACAGTAGCCCTGATGACTTATGGAGATATACAGGAAACGGATCCTTTGGTCAAATCAGTCCATGCCAATCATCATCCCAAACTAAACAAGTCCCACCTGCCTGGTCCTGGCCCATTTCCCTCCAAACATTTCCTGTTCACGTACTTATTCAAATGTCTTCTAAACGTTGTAATTGTACTCACGTTCACCACTTCCTCTGGAAGTTCAATCCACACACTGTCTAAAAAAGTTTGCCCCTCATGTCTTTTTTAAATCTTTCTCCTCTAACGTTGAAAATGTGCCTCCTAGTCTTGAAATCCCCCCCCATCCTGGGAAAAAGACAACTACTATTAAGTCCATCTACATCCTTCATTATTTTATAGGCTTCTTATAAGGTCACCTCTCAACCTCCTACACTGCAGTGAAAGAAGTCCCAGCTTATCTGTATAACTCAAACTTTCCACATGGCCACATCCTGGTAAATCTCTTCTGAGCCCTCTCTAGCTTAATAATATCCTTCTTATAACTGGGCGACCATAACTGGACACTGTATTCCAGAAGAGGCCTTACCAATGTCCTGTACATCCGAAACAAGACTTCCCAACTCTTATACTCAAAGGGCTGTGCCATGAAGATAAACGTGCTAAATGCCTTTTTAGCCATCCGGTCCCGATGTGATGCAAACTTTCAACTTTGAGATTTCAGACTCCTTCCTCTCTGAGAATCTCATCTTTAAATTCACCTCAGATGCAGTTTAACTCCAGACCGACACCAAATATATTTTGTGACGTGTCCTCCATTGGACCTCCAGAGTATTTTCTGAAAATGGTTTTTCAGGAGTTTTCTAAGTGTTATAACACTCCTAACATTAAAAACCAATCACGAGAGAACAGCAGAGCTCCTCTATGATTAACCCTGGTGAGACAGCCCTCTGGTAAAACTTTGCTCAGTTGTCATACATGGTGCTTCATTCAGTTCAAGGTAATAGCTGTCATCTAACAATAGCTTAGTTTCGGAAATTGATGCTGCACTAACTTATAGAGTGCAGTTCCCTATGGAATTGCTCAGATAGTCTAGCACTTGAAGCTCCATTTCAGATTCTTGTTATGTCTCCACAACAGCATAAATGTAATGGCAGTCTACAGTGTATTTATTGAAGCAATATATCAAATGACGAAAACAAAATAAAAACATTACATGCCACATCACACAAAGGAGTTCTGTTGCTGAAGCAAAGCCCGTAAGTTATTTTAAAAGTAAAGGAAGGATTTGTTTGAAAAATAATATTTCAGAATTTGGAGAGTAAAGAGAAGAATGATATTAAACAAGGTAACTCGTTCTAATAAAAACCATACTGACTTGAGGGTCTGAATGGTCTACTTGGTGCAGTGAGACTAAAAACTTTCCATGCTGGATTTGTAGTCACCTACAATCACTAATGTTTAAATTCATTTCTACTGCTATGTAGCACCGCACTGCAAACCTTGCTGGTATATTTCACTCCATGTTTTTACGTGAATTTAATATTACTATTAGCCCCTTCAAAGCAGATCCCCAGAATTCAAGCGATGATATTATAAAGAGTAAACAGCATTTACTCTCCTGGCATTCAAATCTAAAAGGGGTGTTCCTCTCAATGACTAAATATAATGACAGTAATGATGAATTCTGTTTGTTGAAAGTTAATAACCGTTAAGATAACTAAATTTTTTAAAACTTCTAATATAACACACACAATCACTCGATAATACAGAAAATATTATTCCGAGAAGTACAGAACCCCTACACAGTGTGGCAACAGACCATTCATTCAACAAGTCTACATTGATTCTCTGAAGAGCATCCTACTCAAACTCACTGACCCTTACCATATCCCTCTAACTCTGCATTTCCCATGGCTAATTCACCCAACCTGCACATCCCTGGATATTACAGGGCAATTTAATATGGCCAATACAGCTAACCTTGGACTCTGGGAGGTAACCAGAGCACCAGGAGGAAACCCACGCAGGCATGGGGAGTGCGTGCAAACTCCATGCATACACTCATCCAAGGCTGCAATTCAGCCTGGATTCCTGGCACTGTGAGGCACCGTGCCAAGAGACGTCCTGTTTAAACTTTTCATCTTGCACTTCTCTGGACAGATTCAAGAATGCCAAATTTTCAAAGGGAGTGACAATTTATACTGTATGAGTAAAGGATGCTGATTGGTCAGCAACTCTGGTTAGTTGAGGAGTTCCTGAGAATAGTGATGAGAAAGTTGTTGTCTACACTCTTGCCCAATTAAAAAGAAGACAAATGCCCAGTCTTGCTCCTTCCTCCTCTAATAGGACAGGCTTCTTCATATGGAGAGATGCTGCTTCTATCAAGCATAAGTGAGCCACATAGTGAGACAAAAGCTGGAATTAATTTGACTTTCCTAATAATTTTTAGCACAGTTTGGATATCACTTGCTGAACAATTCAATCACAGAAACATATCTAACATTTAACATATGTCCTAAGTTTTGTAAGCATGGGCAGTTGAATGCAGTCAGCACTCTGCCTGTTGTGGACATCTCAAAGACATGCTGTTGGATACAATCTCCCAGCCATTCAAACTTAGGGCCTATATACTTGGCATCGTATCAACACTGGAAATCATATATCATTTTACTCATTTGTGTGGTACGCAGAAAGTCATTTTGTTTTGATGGTGGTATCCTGTTCATAGAAATACCACTCGTTGCTGCTGCGAGGTATACAGACGAGAAGCTACATATATTCCAACACAACCTGTCCTCTGATATAAAAAGAAACATGCCAAAACAATTCTGAATTTTAAAATAAAGGGATAAATGATGGAAATAGCACTTAAAATATTCAAAAAATGTGGCAGTGCTGTTGTTACTTCACATCCTTTTTAGATTGCCCACTGCCTTTTACACCGTCGAAACTGAATGACCAACGAACAGCTGAAACAAGGTAGAATTCTGACCATCAGATAATATCAGTGCCTTTTTTGTGGAAAGTAACCGTAAAATGTATCTGTGATGATTTCCTTGTGCCCCACCTCTTATGAGTGAAAATTGACTACATATGTCTTTCTTTGTGCTTACACGTACTGTGCAATATTTCAATTAGATTAGACAGGAACCACTGAAAAAGCCATGCTAACAGTTATTTTCTCCCCCTTCCATTTCCCATGATAAAAATGCTTGTTAGTGGGCTGGCTTCAAAAGATGAAACTAAATGAATTGAGACAGCGACGTATGAATGATAGATAGGTTTGAAATTTGAACTTATGACCTGGTTCAGACTCAAATTCCCGAACACCCATTCAGCTCATGACTGATAATCACCTATTTACAATATCTCAGTAACACATGTTCATTTTGCAGGCATCAAAGGTCTCATAACGGTATAACGGGCTTCACCTATAATAGTGTAATTAAATAATTTAGGAATTCAAACCTCTGTAAATGGTACTAAACAAAATTTATTATCAATAAATAAAGTTGAGTACAAAATAGGTCTGTAATTTGCAGATGGCTTTTACTCTTGTCAATGCATGACCACAGATAATGTGAGGTTCCTGATGCTCAAATACCTTTATTCACTGAGAGCTCCATATGGGCTCCCATGTCAATCTGATACAACAATGCACCTTTGGTTTGAGTGGAATCTATCAAGGTCAGGGTATGTCATTTTAGCATGTCATTTTAGCATGTCATTGACAGCATGATTCTCAGTTCAGATAAATCCATCGTTGAGAGATAAAAAGATCAAGCAATGATGTTTGAAACAAATTTAAATAGTCATTTGAAGAATATCTTGAATAAAAGACAATTGCAAGACATTATATTTGCATTTTTTGAAAAACAATTGTGCCTCCATCACAAATTGTGTACACGTGAACTTTTAAAAAAAAGTTGATAAAGACGAGAAAAAAATACAGATCAAGTGCAAGAAAAAAAGATTTGAAATTGACACGTAATACAGCACAGTGGAAGCTGAGATTCTTACATTTAATGCCACTCAAAACAAACCATTAGATTTAACATTTCTTTGGTCGTGGTTAGGTTTGTTGCCGACTGCCTAATTTGCACTGACGCCACTGTGGAGATTGCATTCCACCTGGAACAGGCTACAAGTCTCCTGCTTTGCTCTCCTGCCAATGTCAAGGTCAAACAGTAGATACACTCATCACAAACTGACCAAACTGTTGGCTGTTCCTGGTCTTTCAGTTCAAATCAGCACCGAGCCCATAAGGGAGATCAAGAAGCAATAAATTAGGGAAACACACTATACATGCAGAACTACAAGTCTAGGATTTGCTTTCCACATCACCACCAACAGCTATTCCAGCACCACCAACTGTCTCCAGCTTCCACTCATTTCACTGTTTCTATATTTACAGAGTATAAATAATTTAAGCAGTGACTTTAATATGCCTTTTAAATTCACTTCCACACATGTGTTTTATAAATATTTTACATTGTACAATTTAGAAGACAAATGTTGGCAAAATGTTAGGCAGCCTGTCTTTCAATGTTGAGCAGTGCTGAGATGCAGTCACTTTTAAGATCTTAACGCCTCCTCATTGTTCGCAGCTCCGAGGTTGGCAAATTTCATTCTTAAAAGATACCCACAGTAAATGTCAACTGGATGCGTGTCTAATCCTAGCCATCATCCTTCAGTGCAGAAGATATTTGCTTTGGGAAATTAAGAATTTTAAAAGCAATTTACGGCAACAGAGGTCTCCTCAGTAGGTGGTTTCATCAGTTGATAATTCCCAGCTTAGATTGCTGTTCATTTCTTGCCTTTTTTTTCAGAACTCTTCATTATTATTTATTATATCTTCCTTCAATCTGATGAATTCACCTGTTGCAATTAGGAGCCACTTCGTAGTGCACAAGAGCAATTTAGACCAATTAATTTGAGGCTGCCTTAATTCGCAGTCCACAGCTATACCACTGAACTGATTGAGCGATCAAAGATGCCATCTCATTTCAAGCCAAACTGTCTTCAAACTATCCCAAGAGTGAATTTGAAACAGTTATCCAACATGCACACTGACTAGCTCTCTAATTCTAATCAGTACCAGTTTCAAACACAACATATTCATGAAATAATCATTTCCCCTTCTGACTTTACCATTTTTTTTTCCCCGAGAATGTATAGACAAACTTGCATCAATCTTCTTTCTCCTAATCTCTCAATTTCTGCGCCTGCCAGCATACTGCAAACCCAAATTCAATTTCAGATTGTTCCTTCAACTCTTCCTCAAACACAACCTTGCCGCACAAAGGCCAATTTCAGCAATTCAGAGCAAATCGTGCTGACCCACTCTAGGATAATAGAGAGTGGGTCAGCACGATGACGTCCTGGTCACCCAACACATCCAGACTTATTGTGACCAACACAGGTCAGGACAAAAGAGTGAAAAATTTATGATGTGCAACTCTCCCTCAAAGTGTTTAAATTTATGCACAATTTTTGTTCAGCTTTCTGTCATGCGTCAAGAACTACATCTGCGTCTGAAATCCTCTGGTGATGTCTAATTGATATATCATCATGTGTGGATTCACTCAGAACTGTGGCCATGAATCTGGTCACAGGTAGCTGAAGCCATAGGATTGTTATAGGCTGGAATCAGAGAATTCACAGAATCACTACAGAGTAGAAAAAGGCCATTCAGCCCATTGTGTCTGCACCGACCCTCCAAAGAGCATATCGTCCAGACCCAGCCCACTACCCTATCTCTATAACATCACACTTCCCATAACTAGTACATATAGCTTGCACATTCTTGGGCATCACGGGGAAATTTAGCATGACCAATCCACCTAAACTGCATAGCTTAGACTGTGGGAGGAAACCAGAGGACCCAGTGGAAACCCAGGTGATACAGAGAGAATATGCATTTTCCACACAGTCACCCAAGACTGGAATCAAGCCCAGGTCCCTGGGTGCAATGGGGCAGCAGTGCTTACCATGTAGCCACCATGCCACCCATAGTCATCGTGGCTGCCCATCCACCCCAGGCAGGAAGCAAAAGTGAAACTCAGTTCGTTTCAGGACTACATTGCTCACTTTCCTAAAGTGAGGAAGGGGGCTAAGTGAGTACTCACCGTCTGAAAATCACCAGGAGTGAGAAGGGGCTTCTAGAAATAACATGGGGGGAAGTTGTGACAGTAATGGACTCTTATTGTTGAAGATGAGGATGAGCATGAGCTTCAACACTTGAAATGCAAAGGGTCAGCAAGCAGATTGGAATCCAAATCATTCAGGAAAAAATCTGGCCACCCCAGGACCAAGTTATGGGGAAGATGGGTAGTGAGCATGTGACTTAAGTTAAATGACTTGATCACCTGCCTTTGGTGTTAATTACTAACTATTTATGAAGTTAAGTTTTACGACACAGAATCAGATGGTCAAGGGTCACTAGTAAGTTGAGTTCAGAGAAGTCTTCACAGAGGAAGAGCAGTTTTTGCGGTTAGTTCATAGAAATGTGTGCAGGCTGTGAGAGCTGATTGAAGTGAACAAAGGGCAAGTTAGCTGCACAGTGGAGGGCAGGAAGGGGCCTCAAAGCAGGAGAGATGTTGGAAAGGCAACAAAGAAGTTGCAAGCCAGGTAGAAGAGCTGGAGAGGGGAATAGAGAGCCTGGAAAGGGGAAAGAATCTGCAAAATGGGACAGTGTTACCAGTGGAGGATAGGAAATTAGGAAAGGTGAGAAAGGACCTGCAAAGAGGAGCAAACAAATCCAACCTTTTCAACAAAGGAATACTTACCTCGCTGGGAAAAGAAACAGGAAAATGAATTCTTGTACGCAAATGTGGACTCCAGATTAAAGCTACAGGGGTTTGTTTAGAAGCTACTCAGTAGGGGAAAACATAACAAGAGTGGAATGAACAGTCTATCGAGAGTATAATTTAATGTTTGACAGTTTTATTTCATAAAGATTTGCATGTACCATATCTCAAACTGTCTTACAACCTCTGAATTACTTGAGGTGCAATGATTGTTTTAGAGACAAACATGCAACATTTAGTTGTGATCTCCCTAGTTCAGAGAAGGCATGTTGAGGGTGATGGCTTTTTATGTATAGAAATGTATTTTTTTGCTAACTTATGCCTGCTGTTTTGTACCAATTTGAATGCTGCAATGTCGACAAAACTAACGCTTTCCTTGTATACAAGAAAAATTGTAACATATACAGCAAAAAGAGTCAACCATTTTCCCCATCAAGATACTTTATAAATCACTCAATCCCAGTGAAGTTTCAGTCCTATCTTAATTCTTTAATTTCTTACTCAAATTATTATTTCTCGTCATTCTCCAAGAATTGCTGAAAAAGCTTAAACTTCTTCTCAGCTCTGATGGCCTGGATATGTCTTTCTAATCCTGACAGCCTGGATATTTCAATCAGCTCTCACAACCTACACATATTTCTACAAACCAACCACAAAAACTGCTCTTCCTCTGTGAAGATTCTCCGAACTCAACCTACTAGTGACCCTTGACCATCTGATTCTGTGTCATAAAACGTAACTTCATAAATAGTTAGTAATTAACACCAAAGGCAGGAGATCAAGTCATTTAACTTAAGTCACATGCTTTCCAGGAAAAAGTCGTTAATAATTCACTGCTCAAAATTACTTTCTGACCTTTTGGAAAAAAAAGTCACTGTCACAGAACTGAAAACTATTTTATCTCCACTTACGAATCCAAGGTCCCAAATCAGAACAAATGTTTTGAGCCTACATAACACAGTGCAATCTGAAGGAGTTCAGTGAACTTTTTGGTGAGACATTAACTTCTGTTAATGTAGACCTTGGTCAATAGCTCCTTGGAGCTATGCCTCTAGACAGGAGTCTGATTGTGTTCATCATTTTGATCAGCATGACAGAGTTATCAAGCGAGCAGCTGTCTGCAATCTGTGGCGGCCTGTTGATTGCAACTTCATCAACAGATAAAGGTTAATGCACCAGCTTTCTTGAATTTGGGCTTTTTCTGTGAGCAGTGCCAGCCCATGGCCATCAAGAATTGGTGATAAATTAGCAGACTTGAGGCTGGTAGACATGTTTTTAGAACACTGTACAATTTCTTCCAGTCTTTGGGATCTGCACAAGGCTAAAGTCTGTCTTCATTCTGGCTGAGTTTTGCATCTCTCTTAGCTTACACTAGACAGTTCCATAGCTACTTCGGTGGGCAATGAGCTGGAATAGTGATGACTTGTCACTGAAATAAACTGTGGGGAGATCATGTTTCTCCTCCAGTAGTTTCTAGATTATCTCATTACTTTCATCAAGATGTTAGAGATAGGGCCCCTAGATAACAGAGACCATAAATATGATGGAATGAGAAGTAGAGCAGTGGACTACACAGCATTTGAGAATTACCAAAGAGTTGAGCACATAGCCAGGGGCCACTAACCAAGGCCCCGGGATCCAGGGATTAAGCAATGGTTGGGTCGGATACATGGCACTGCGCGCCAGTCAGGGGTGAGATGGGCCAGTCGAACAGCAGCACCATCGATTGTGATTTTCTCATTTAATGCACCCTCCCCCTCCAGCAAAATCCACTTAGCCACTACTTAATGGATTGCCCAGTAGTACTGTTGAAGTCTGGGCTGTATCAAACTTAGAATTCAGGCCATAAATTCATCTTGTACCAGTGAGTGCCGTGATGGTTTGGAACACCAACATGCAATAATATCCCAATGCTCAGTTTTTATTCGAAAACCTTAATGAGGAAGGAGCAGAAATAAATATTCTCCAGTTTGGGGCAGCAGCTTTGGCAAGCGGTTGTGAGCAGATTATTTGGTCAGTCTCCCAGGCAATTTACTTAACATAACCAACACATAGATATAGAAATAAATATCAAGAGGATTTAAGACTTGGACAAGATGCTGCACTTTAACTCAGGAGGTTTGGCTCTATGTTCCCAGTGGAAAGCTGCAATTCTAAGCCATGCAGAATAAAGATTTGCTGAGATCGTGTAGCCATAATTCAACTCCTGCTCTCTGGAGCGTGGCTCCAGGTTGTAACTGCAGAATCAGAATCATTTCTGAAATGAACACGGGGACAGAGATCCCACCCACTAAGCAATCTGCACATCGATGCTTAAAAGCACCACTGGAGAGGCCATGACTGCTGCTGGTAATGCACCCACCCAGGAACACAATTGGTGAGGGAGCCCAGGCCATAGGAGAGAGATAAAAAAACTGGGATCATGGAGTGAGGCTACTGGCAATGGAAGCTCAGCAGCAAAGGCAGGGGAAACTGACATCATCCATGAAGGGCAGCTATACTCTGCCAGCACTTCACTAGGTGCACTCGGCTTG
The DNA here is from genome assembly GCF_030684315.1 of Stegostoma tigrinum. Classification (NCBI taxonomy): domain Eukaryota; kingdom Metazoa; phylum Chordata; class Chondrichthyes; order Orectolobiformes; family Stegostomatidae; genus Stegostoma; species Stegostoma tigrinum. The sequence continues at coordinate 19,124,056 of NC_081380.1, forward strand.
GCTTCAAAAAATGGTTCCAGTGTCAGGAATCCTTAGAGATTCCAGCAGTGGCCAGTTCTTCTGCCCGTGGTAAGTGGGAGAATATGACAAGTGGCATGACATGGGAACATACTGCAAAGGTAATGGGGCAGGGAGGCTATCCTGAGAGAACCTACTGGGACTCACTTTAACCAACGCTTTATGAAACTTACAAAACCTGGCACTTCACTGGTTTCTCGTCAAATGCAGCTCAGACCTTGAGATTGTCCGTGGTAATAATCTGCAACCCAAGCCTCAAACACCACAACACCACAATGAAAAGAAATACCCTCCGTTATCTTCGGGATTGATTCAGCCAATTCTACTCAAGCTGCACTGATGCTCATTGGCAAATCAAGGAGAAACCCTTCACAAGTGATTTGAGTATTGGGTCTTTTTTCAGTCTCATACATGGAAGAAATAATTAGGCTTAAGGGAAAAAACACTTACCTGGGAAAACACGCACAACACTGAACAATCCTTCAGGGCTCTAGCTTTTCCTCAAACTATGCTTGAGGTGAAGCTTACTATCAGTAATCATAAACATATATAGACAGTGCCATCAACTTCTGCCCATTTGTTGAGATTAAATGATTCAAGCTGTGGAGTCAGATACAGCTTATTTAACTTGGCAGTGTTGAAAAATCCCTGTTCCAATTGCTTTGTAAAAACAAATTTCTTTAACTCGCTAGAAAAACTCAGCAAATCAGGCACTATCAGTGGACAGAAAGCAAATTTGACATTGAGGGTTCAGTGATGCTTCTTCAGAATGTTTGTTTCTGATTTCCAGCATCAACAGTTCTTATTTTCAATTTCCTTAACTTGTTTAACTTGGAGACTGGACTTTTTCACTGTCATAAAAACTAACAACTTTCAACTAATTATTTATCCTCTTTGCTTCGCAACTAAATTATCACTCTTCACTGATTTATAATTGGCTTACAATATAGGTGAAAGTGGAAGAGTAAATCCATATGGAGAGAGCCTTCCCTTTGGTTCAGGAACAAAATATAACTATCACTTGTCAACAATTTCTTGACTGTAAATAAAAGCATTCTGTTATGAATAAAATGGTTGGACAGAGTGTATCATGGATGGCAATAGAAATAAAATTGGAGTATAGCCGTCTTTAAAAATGAACAGTGGGCATTTATGAGTAAGGGAATGTTTATCTTCTGCTGGCAATTCAAAGAAATACACAACTGAAAGAAATAGGTTTAGTTATAAATGTCATCTTTGTAATTTTAAAATCATGCTGAAATTAAGGCAATTAATTGAGTGATGCTGCTTAAGATGGAACTGCATCAGACAGAATGTACCTGGCCATTAAAATTCTAAAAAATACATGCAAACATTTCACTTTAGATATCAAAAAATAACACCTGCTGACTTCAAAAGATTGTAGGGTATGCTGGAAATTTTGAATTTTCAAATGCAACTTACAAGGAAGACAAGTAAATAAGAAAATAGTGACTTTTAATATAAAAAAAGAGAGCAGTTAAGGCAATCATATGATGCCTATCACTTCTGGCTGATAGCAGGTATCAGTCACACTCAGACAAGATTGCTATCAGTCAGTTAATGCCTTTACACTGAAAGGCAGGACTTTGAAAGCCCCATACAACATGTTATCAGGATATCTGATAGATAGATAGGTCCTTACTCCTCTTTCACTCAAGCACCACTTCCTGAGTAATGAAATGGCAAATGCTAAAGAGACAACAGATTCCATGGAAGGGTTCACACATGAAATGTTTGTTCTCACATCAACTTGAAATTCAGTGATGGTAAGATTGCAACATTCTGTAAATTTTATTTTCACCCTGTGACTTCAGAAAAGGTATGCTTGAAAGGAGAAGGATGGGGGAGGGATGTGGAATTTAAACTTGCCTAAACAATTCAAAAGATCATTAGGTATTTATCAAGGCATTTTATATTCAATGATTGCATTAAAAATGCCTAGACATTGTGTGGGACTTATTCCTGAAGTTGATTGAGAATTTTCATGATCTGGTCAAGATATCGTGCAAGATTTTCCTGTATTTTCAAACTTTCAGCAAAATATTTGTCAGTCGAGCTGTTTGGTTCCAAAATAAACTGTGTCAGTTTGTCTCCAAGTCTGGTTCATGTTAGTTTTCATCTCACCTTAATGTCTGTAACAGGGAAATCTCCACTCCAATCAACTAATTTGCTCCAACCATTCCCTCAGAAAAGAATGTAAAGAAAAATGGCCAAGTTCTTTTCAGAACCCTAATCAGTATTCTTTCCTCAATCAACACCTCAAAACAGATCATCAGCTCTTTATTGAATTGCAGTTTGAGAGATTTTGCTGCCTGTAAATTGATTTGTGTTTCCCACACTTCAATAACAAGTACATTTTTTAAAAAATTTGGGTATAAAGCGCTTGGGACTGTCCTGAGATCATGAAAGTGCTGTCAAAATGCAATTTTTTTTTGCTTTTATCTTTATGACTTTCTTAAACCAAAAGGTTTCTGTTAAGGTTCTGAGGAAGAGTCACTAAACCTGAAATGTTAATTGGGATTTCTCTTCACAGATGCTGCCAGACCTGCAAATTCTGATTTTGTTAAGGTTCCTATCAGAATTTAGCAAAATATATGCATCTCTACACTATTGACAAAGCCGCAATTTGGTATCGTGTCCATTAGTACAATAGATTGACGACCCACTGGCTTCTTTTTGGGTGACCTCAACTCTAACTTTCATGGCAAAAGACAAATTTGGTGATGGCAAGGTGACAGTAAGCCAGTCTGATGAAAAGTCAAAATATTTTCAACGAATATAAAAGCAGCAAATTGGATTTACAGATAGTAAGGATGCTGGAGCCAGAGATAACAGTGTGGGTCTGGAGGAACACAGCAGGCCAGGCAGCATCGGAGGAGCAGGAAAGTTGCTGTTTCTTCAGAAATGGCACTTGGTTTTACTTTCCAAAGCGCAACACCTCACACTTACCTGATCAAGATCTCTCTGTATTTTTTTGATAATCTTCTTCGCAATCAACGATACCTCCTAATTTTATATCATCCACAAATTTACTAATCATGCCTTGTACATTCACATCCAGATCATTTATGTAAATAACAAAGGCCCCAGCATTGACCCCTGTGGCACACTGCTAGTCACAGGCCTCCAGTTCGAGAAACAACCTTCAACCATCACCCCTTGCTTCCTACCATCGAGCCAATTTTGAATCTAATTAGCTAGCTCTCCCTAGATCCCATGTGACCGAACTTTCACAACTAGCCTGCCATGCGGGACCTTGTCAAAGGCCTTACTAAGGTCCACAGAGACAATATCCACTGCCCTACCCTCATCTATTCTCTTGGTTATCTCTTCGAAAAACTCAAAGACTTGTCAGACGTGACTTCCCACACACATATCCACGCTGACTATCCCTAATCACACTTTGACTATCCAAATGTTGGTTGATTGTATCGCTTGGTATCTTCCCCAATAACGTGCCTACCACTGATGTCAAGCTCACTGTCCTATAGTTCCCTGGCTTGTCTTTGCTATGTTTCTGAAACAATGGAACAACATTAGCTGCCCTCCAGTCTTCTGGAACTTCACCAGGGGCTAATGATGATGCAAAAATCTCTGTGAGGGCCTCTGCAATATTTTCCGTCACCTCCTACAACATCTGAGGGTGGACTTGATCAGTCCCAAGGGATTTATCCACCTTAATGTGCTTTAAGGCTGCAAATACCTCCTCTCTGATAACGTGCATGTGATCCAAAACCCCACTTATTTCCTTAGCATACATGATTCGCTCCTCAGTAAACACAGAGGAGAAATATTAATTTAGCAATCTTCCCCCATCTCCTGTGGTGCCACGCTGATCTTTAAGGAAATCTATTCTCTCCTGAGCCACCCATTTACTACCAATATAGGTATAGAACCTCCCGGGATTACCTTTAACCTTATCTGCCAGATCCATCTCATACCCTCTTTTTGCTCTTCTGATTACACTTTTTGTAGTGATCTAGGCATTTTCTTCAGCTAAAGTCCAAAGTATGATGCCTTCTTTTTCCTGAGCATAGCCTTAATGTCCCTGATCAGCTGGGGATCCCTCACCCCTAACAGAGACATGCTATCGCTGGACTCCGGATATCAGTTTCAGAAGCCTCCCAAGTGTCAATCATTCCTTTTCCTTCAAACAGACTCGCCCAATCAACTACTGCTAGATCGTGCCTCACAGCTCCACTCCACTTTAGCACCTTCACCTGTGGGCCTGTCCTATTTATTTCCATGACAATGTTAAAATTATTAGAGTTAATCATTTGCAAAAGTGGAGAAAGAACACGATTCTTCACAATAATCAGTATGTTGATAATTTCTTTACAGGGAAAAACTGTATCCTTTATCCTACAGAATTTGTTCCATTTGTTGCAGATATTTGATTGCCAACTAGGGAGAAAAAAAACAGGAATTTATCTAAGGATTGGATTTGAGGTTAGAAAATCAAAGAGATTTCATTTATTTGCTTAATACATCTTCCAACTACACATGGAAGACAAAATAAGACGCAGATTAAATTATAATCAAAAGGAGATTTGAGGAGGAAAACTGGTTCGCCCCAGCCGAGCTTCCAGCCTGCATCAGGTTCTGCTGCATTTCTCCATGGAGGCAGTCAATAACTAGCTAAAATTCCAAAGAAAATTTTCCCAAGGAAGTAATTAGTTTTCATTTAGTAGGATGACAAATTGATCCAGCGTGAATCACACCTAGCTATGAATCTAAACTAAACTGCCGTGTCTGCAGCTCGGTTTGCCAAGCTGCAGGTGTAAAGATGTGTTTACTCTATGGAAACACAATCCCATCCAAACACCACCCACCTTCCCCACCAACCCCCACCACCTCAACCAAAGCCTCGCCCCCGCCCCCCACACCACACCCCCTCAGCACTGGGTGCAAAGCTGAGCTGAAGACAGGAGAGAAAAAAAATGCACAGTTCTTCTTGAGTTCATTATCGCCTCACTTAAAGCGTGAAGGGAGTGTGAAATGGGTTAGTTGCAAGAAAGCTTCTGCTAGTGGCAAGCTGCACATCATTAGGAATCGAATGAACAATATTGCAGAGCAGGTCAGAAATGATTTGACTGTCAAGTTAGGGATATGAAAAAAAAACTGGAAACGGACCAAATAACTATAGAGAAGACACGGTGCTGCTCTGAATAGCTGCACTCAGCATCCTGATCATTTGACACACAGAATAACCAGTAATGACAGCCAAATAGCGACACGAATGCTGTTCAAATTAAAATTATATCCTCAAAGTATATTAGTTCAAATGAAGAATTTAACCAAAAATGTGAAAAGATGTTCAAAATTATGAATGATACAGTGAGTGAGTAGACAGTAAGTTTTTTTTCTCTCTCTAAACCAGGGGTGTGAGCTGAATAAAAAAGCAAGAGAGTTTTGAGGAATTTTTTTAAAAAAACTGAATGTCAAACGATGATCTAGGACACAAAAGGAAGTGGAAGCAGATTTAATCACAATTTTCAGAAGGAAATCGGACAAATGTGTGAACATTCAAGGGGCCACGGATGAAAAACAGGAGACTAGGACATGCAGACAGTGAGCAATGCAGATGCTGGAAGCTAGAGTTCATAAATGTGGAGCTGGAAATGCACAGCAGGTGTACAGCATCTGAGGCACAGAGAAGTCAACATTTATTGACAGGAGACTAGGGCAAACCTTTATTTGCTCACAGGATGTGGGCATCACAGGCTAGACCAGCATTTATTGCCGGCTTATCAGGCAGTTACAAATGAACCCCATTGCTGTGGGCCTGGGTTCACAGAGGCCAGAGCAGGTAAGGTGGCAGATTTCCTTCCCTAAAGGGCATTACTGAAGCAAATGGGTTTGTTACAACAATTGACATGGTTGTCAATGCACCAGCTCTTTATTTCGGATTTTGCCAAATTCAAAATTCAGATTCCACCCCCAGGCAACTGTGTGGAGTTCGCACATTCACCCAGTGTCTGCATGGGTTTCCGCCAGGGGCTCCGGTTTCCTCCCACAGACCAAAGATGTGCCAGCTAGGTGGATTGGCCATGTTAAATCGACTGTGGTGTTCAGGAACGTACATTAGGTGGGTTACAGGGGGATGGATCTGGCTGGAATGTTCTGAAGATCGGTGCGGACTTGTTGGGCCGAAAGGCCTGTTTCCATGCTGCAGGGGTTCTATTTGCCACAATGGCTTTCGAACCCATGAGCCCAATCCAGATCCTGGATTGTTGGTCCATTGATTCCCTATTTCAGAGAGCTGGCACAGCCATGAGGAGTAAAATAGCCTCCACCTGTGATACAAGATTCTACGATTTATTTGTTTCGTACAGGTATTACATAACCATATCTTTAAAAGGTGTGCATTCATTGGAAAGCAGCTGTTTTGGGCCATGGTGAGAGTGCAGTTCAGACTCTATGTCAGTTATTTGTGGCCATATTGTTGCGATATGTCCTGTCTATTCTACTAAGAACCAGCTTCTTCAGGGACATTTAAGCATTAAGTCACACAACTTTTAAGTAGCACTTGGATGAGTACTTGGAAGTATCAAGACATTCAAGGCTACAGGTCTAGTGTGGGAAGTGGGACTAGTATATTTTTGGTGGTACAGGCTTGATAAGCTGAATGGCCTCTCCTGCCTTGTGTGGTTCTAAGTCTTTTGAATACTGTTGCATATCATAGACAGCGCCCCAGGAGTGGAGAATGATTGTAATGGCCCTAGACTTAACGGAGAGTGACCTCCCAATTGAATATATTTTGGTGCTGGGACATAGCAAGATCGGGTCAGACAAGGTCAATTCAAGGCCGAACTCCAGCAATACATCTCTGAACTCCAACAGGCCAGACTCCTCCTGGTCATTCTGCATCATTTGATCTTTAATCTGTCACTGGAGGAGCTCAGGCCTGGGTCCTCAGGCTTCATCTACTACTCCACTGTGGCACCAACCGGTAATGAATGGTGGAGGAGGAGTGTCTCTTCTTCCTCACGCCTGTCCTACAGCAGATCCTGGTCTCCAGTTTTCTCAGGGTTCCCTGCCACTGGGTCAAAACCTCACTCTGCTGGGACGACGTGGTGGTTGGTCCACTCCACATTAAAATAGTCCAAATGCACAGGTATCCACGACATCCTCCATCTCCAAACTGTCCCTCTGTTAAACAATGACAGGTCTTGATGGAATCCCCTCTGAAGTGCCAAAACATAACCAAGAGGCACTCTTGACATGAAACCACTACCTCATCACTCTTGCCTGAAAGCAAGAGAGCATGCGAGGAGACCTCCAAGACACCATAATTGTGACCATCTTTAAAAAAGAAGACAAGTCCGACTGTAGACGCGAAACTGAGGGATTTCTCTTCTGTCTGCCACACTGAAAAGTAACTGAGAGGATTTTCCTTGACCAGCTTCTCCCAGTGGCTTGGAACCAAAACATCAGCTTTTGTGCTCCTGAGATGCTACTTGGCCTGCTGTGTTCATCCAGCTTCACACTTTGTTATCTCCCAGTGGCTGAACAGTGATAAGTTTAGGGTTAGGCTAGGTAGGGTTAACCTAACTCTAACTGTCCTCCCTAAGTCTTGGTGCAGATTCTGCTTGTCAAGAGGTACAAATATGATTCTCAGCGTGTGATAATCTCAAGGAACAGCACCCACCTCTGTAATGGCCTTCTTTGATGACAAAAAGGTCTTCAACTCTGTCAACTGTCAAGGATTGTAGAATATTCTCAAATTTGCTGCGTGCAGGAATTTATCACCATTATCCACCAGCACCATGTGAGCCATGTTCCTTTCCAGCTGATCCACCACAGATCCAATACAAGATACAAACTGGGGTCCATCAGGGCTGCGTCACTGCACCAACACTCTTCTCGATCTTCCACCCCATCTCCATGAAGCCTGTTGCTGTAGTGGAGCTCACCTTCAGGATGAACGGGAAACTGTTCAACCTTCAATGCCTCCAGCCAGAGCTAGGACTACCTTCTGTCATGACAGCTACAGTCTGCATACAATGCCTGCAATGTTGACACTCTCAGAGGCCAACACATACACTGAAGCACGAGAGAGAACAGACTTCAGGCTAAACATCAGGAAAACAAAAGCACTCTGTCAGTCCAGTCCTGCTGCACAACCCTGAATCCCTGACCTCAAAATCTCTGGTGACCCTCTGGGTAACATGGATCATTACCCCTATCTCTGTGGTGTCCTCTTGGTTCAAGCAGATACTGGTGATGTAACAATGACTCCAATGCATCAGTGCAACCTTTGGACGCCTGAGGAACAGTGTATTCAAAGCCTGAGAGCTCAATCCAGCATCAAACTCATGGTCTACAGAGCAACAATGGTCCCCAAATGTATATAATCATCAGAAGCACAAACCATGGACAGCAGACACCTCACGCCCTTGAAGGGTTGTCACCAGAACTGCATTCACAAATTGCTTAAAATCCACAGGCAGGGTAGGTGGGCCAATGTGAGAACCTTTTACCCAGCTAATAGTGCCCTGCACAAGGCACAGATCATGCACCATCAGCTGTGATGTGTGAGCCACATTGTCTGCATGCCTAATATAAGACTCCCTGAACAAGTGCTCTATACTGTATTCTGCATTGGTAAATGATTGCTAAGAAGTCAGAAAAAATACAAGGACATCCTGAAAGCCTCCCGAAGTAAATGCAGCATCTTCACTGACGTGCACGGACATTTTGAATTGCTTGCTCTAGATCACACAATCTGGAGGAGAAGCATCTGCGAAGGCACCAAGCACTTCCAAGCATCACTGAGTGGAGCAGGCAGAATCCAAGTGCAATTGTAAGGGCGCACAGAATCCAGAGCATCCCTCCCACCGCTTCATCAGACACTACCCATGCAAGGTGTGATAGCGTTTCTGGTTCCAGAATGGACTACTTAGCCACCACAGGAGCAACACCCACCCACCCCCAACTCCCTCTCCTGAACCCCACCTCACTTGATTAAATGGGCATCCCACTTCCCAGCCCAGCTCTTGGGATGAATTAAATTGTGTGGGGGGGGGGTTAAGGTTCAATTTTCACTTAGTCTTGACATTGTACAATGAAGATATGTCAAAACCTCATATATATTTAAACAACTGCATGAATTTTTTTCAAAATATATTTTGTAAATTAAGATCCTATAGTGACTGATTTGGAGTTAGATTTTAAACTTGGCCGCAGCTATGAAGTTACCATTATAGATAGGTTACCAATGGTCAACCAAGGCAACACTCTGCACCACCCAATACAATAAATGGATACATTAACTTGAAATAATCCTTATGTACAAAATGCATCATTTCCTCTTTTTCCTCATCTCTTCAAAACTTGTGAGCATTGATAGATAACAAATATGATACAGCAGACTTTCCGAAGCTGTCAAATAAAAGCAAAATACTGCGACTGCTGGAAATCTGACACAAAACTGGGATATGCAGGCTAGGTGGATCAGCCATGGGAAATGCACAGTTATAAGGATAGGGTGGGTCTTGAAGGGACAGTGTGAATGTGAAGGGCCAAATAACCTCCTTCCACACTAGGGATTCTATGAAAACCCCCAGAAAATTCTGGAGAAACTCAGCAGGCCCAGCAGTACCTATGGAAAAAGGGTTAATATTTCAAGTCCAAAGGTTGTTCTTCAGAAGTAGTTTGCTAATTCTATTTCTTTGTCCACAGACATTGCCAGACTTTGTGTTTCTTCAGCATTTTCTGTTTTGTCCTCTGAAACGGTCTTAACAATTTTCCCCACAGTTGCCCACAGGCACCTTTTCAATCCACGGGTTCTGCCATTATTGGCAAAGAGACTTGCAACCTGCCTGATTATTTCCAGCAGTCTCGAGGATTTCCAAATTACTCCCTGTCTTTGCAGATTCAACATGTTTGCATTCGAACAAAACAAACAAAAACTATCCTCATGTTACCTCACAACACAAAGAACATAATGATTTATTGCAAGACCAAGACTGGAACTGTGCCAAAAAGACAAAGCATCAGCAACTGAGCCCAGTTCATTTGAGCTGCTTTCAGTTTAAATTTTGGCAGATTTCTATGCTCCTTAACCCATTCAAATGATAAACAATTCAGTTGCTGGCAAAGAGCCAGATTTACCTGGACCATTGACTGTGACACAGTAAATGATTATAGAATTTGAAATATCTTTGATCTAAATTAAGAATGGACAGATGTGAATCATTTCACTGAACGGTGTTAAAATTTGGAACCAATCTAGTCACTCAGTTCTGCTGCACAAAGACATCACAAGTGCAGCACAGTATACAAGTCATTTTGTACATTTATTTTGTTTAGAAAAATAAGGTAATAATTTGGAGTTGGAAAACATCACACACTTTTGCAGACATCCCAACCTCCAGAGAATGTCAGTATCAAACAAGTCAAATGTTAAATTAAGACTTTATCGCTTATCACTGAATATCTCAAGCTATACAAAATTATTACTTAGTTAAAAGTAAACAAGTGTTTTGATAGAGGGGTCTCTGGACTCGAAACATTAAGGATTGTTTTCTATTTACAGATGATGCGTGACCTGCTAAGTTTCTCCAGCACTTTGTTTTTGTTTCAGATCTCCAGCATCTACAGTTCCTTGTTTTCTCGTTACTTGAATAAATGGCCAGCTCTCAGATACTTCCTCCTGTCTTCCGCTGGACAACGACACTATTGTAGCACATCAGACCATTATATCAACTATGGTAAATGACCTCATTTCATCTGGTGATCTCGTCCTAATTTCCACTCCCCCTCAAACCCACCATCCCCACTGCCTCCAAACCCATAAACCCCCAGCTCCGTATAGCTCACTTCTACCTCCTCCCAAAAATCCACAAACAGGTCTGCCCAGGCAGACCCATTGGTTCAGCTTGCTCCAGCCCCACTGAATTCAGCTCTACCTACCTTGACTCAGTCCTCTCTCCCCAGTCCAGTCCCTGCCCACAAACATCCGTGATTCCTCAGACGCTTTATGCCAGTTTCAGAATTTCCAGTTTGTAAGCCTCCTGTTCACCATGGAATGTGCATGTCCATCCCCAATCAGGATGGTCTCAGGACTCTCTGCTTCCTCCTGGAGCAAAGACCTGAATTGTCCACACCCACCAGTACCCTCCTCCACTTGGCCAAATTCATCCTCACCCTCAACAACTTCTCTTTTAGCTACTCTCATTTTCTTCAGGTCATGGGGTTGCCATGGGTATTCACGTGGGCCCAAGTTATGCCTGTCTTTTTCGTGGGTTATGCGACACATTCCGTGTTCCAGTTCTATTCCGGCACCCACCCACAAGTCTTACTCTGACAGATCGATGATATCATTGGTGCTGCTTCCCTCCCTCATCTGGAATTGAGAAAGTTCGTCAATTTGCTTCCAATTTTCACCCTGCCCTCACTTTCACTTGGTCTATCTCTGACTCCTCCCTTCCTTGACATTTCTGTTTCCATTTGTGGGGATAAGCTAGCCACTAATATCCATTACAAACCCACTGACTCCCACAGCTACCTGGCCTATACATCCTCACATCCGACTTCCTCTAAAGACTCCATTCCATTCTCTCAGTTCGTCTGTCTCTGTTGCGTATGTTCCAAAGAGGCCAACTTTGACAATGGAGCCTCCGAAATGTCTACCTTCTTCCTCAACCAAGCTTTCCCAAGTACCGTTGTCAACAGGGCCCTCAAGAGAATCTGACCCATCTCTCCCACTTTCACCTTCAACCCCTATCTTCCCTCCTGCAACAGCGGTAGGGTTCCCCTTGTCCTTACACACCATCCCACTAGCATCCACATCCAGAACAGCATCAGCCACCATTTCCACACCCTCCAGTGAGATGCCACCATCAGTCACACATTCCCTTCCCTTTCCTGCCTTCCGCATGGACCGTTCCCTCTAGGACACCCTTGTCTACTCTTGCTTCGCTCCCAACATCAGTCCCTGAGCCCCACGGTAACAGCTGCAGCTGTAACATCTCCCCATTTACCTCCTCCCTCCTCAGTATCCAAGGGCCCAAACATACCTTCCAGGTGAAGCAACACTTCACCTGCACTTGCCACAATCTAGTCTACTGCATTCGCTGCTCACAATGTGTCTATTCTACATTGGGGAATCAAAAGTGTAGAGTAGGTGACTGCTTCGCAGAACATCTACATTCTGTCTGCAAAAAAAGTCTGAGCTTCCAGTTGCCTACCACTTTAATGCACCACCCTGTTCAATGGCCAACATCTCTGTCTCAGGCTTGCTGCAGTGTTCTTGCGAAGCTCAGTGCAAGCTGGAAGAACAACACCTCATTTTCTGCTTGGGGATCCTGCAGCCTTCTGAACTCAAGAGAAGGTTAAATTATTTTAGGGCCAAAACTCTCCTCTGCCCTTGCCCCTTACACCACACACCAGGGCTTGTTATCACATAGCCTGCCATTACACACTACCTTTTGTTAGTCACTAACAGTCTCCATTAACAGCTAGTCACCCTCCCAGCCAGATCGTTATCAACTCCTTTGTCCAATTGTTCTCCTCTCTCTTTGGGCTCTATCCCCACCTTTCATTTACTCCGTACCCCTTCCACCCTATTTTCTGCATATAAACCAACATTTTCTTCACTTCCGACAATTCAGAGTTAGGGGTCAATAGACCCGAAACGTTAACTCTTATTTTTAATCACAGATCCTACCAGACCTGCTGAGCTTTTCCAACAACTTCTGTCTTTGTTCCTGATTTACAGCATCCGCAGTTCATATGGTTTTCATTAACTTTAACCTGACATTATCAGACATTATATGTAGTAAAATAAAAAGTGAACGAAGTGTGGATGCTGTAGATCAGGAACAAAAACACGAGTTGCTGGACTCAAAACCAGGTCTGGCAGCATCTATGGAGGGAAAACAGAGTTAATGCTTTCGGTCTAGTGACCCTTCCTCAGAACTACATCATATGTAGTAATTTGTATGTCGACCCATCCTGTGTTACACACAATAGTTTCCAATGACTGACCACACTCATCAGGGCTAAAAGGCAAAAGAAAAGAGCCCTGGAAGGAAGCATTGAAGTGCTTATAATTGTTCTCAAAAGATAACATATTTGGTCATCAGAAAATCAGTTTTCCAATTTTGGTTGTCTCCTTGGATATAGGGATCTCTGTTGAGAACAATCTGTCTGCAGCCTTTGGGAATGGCTGACCATATTAGCCTCCGATTGCATCTCTTCTCCATCACTGTCTTAAATCCCCACCACAAGCTTCATTCCTTAAAGACTATCTCTAACTGTTTGAAGGTGCACTCAGTTTTCAAACATATTTGAAGACATTGCTGATCTCAGTGATTGGGTGGATTTCTATATCCAAGGAGACAACCAAAACTGGAAAACTGATTTTCTGATGAGCAAAAATGTCGTCTTTTGAGAACAATTATAAGCACTCAAATGCTTTCTTCCAGGGCCCTTATACGTACTTGTCACTGAGATGAGTTCTAAAATCCACCCAATCACTGAGATCAGCAATGTCTTTAACAGGCGGTCTATGTTTTTAACATCACCCAATCCTGCCCTGACTCAGCTCACTTGTTGCTGAAACAATTCTTGTCTGTGTAATCTGTAGAGAGGACTATTCCAAATGGCTCTTGGCCAGCTTCTAAATGAAGGGTGTGAGTTAAGTTCAGCTCATCCCAACCTTTGTCCACCTGTGACCTAATTCATACCAGAGCAGATTCTGCTACCAACACAATGTTTGCTGACAAAAGCATTGGCTCATCTGGTAATGCCTGTTATAAAATGTTCACCTTTCTTTTCAAATCATAGGGAGGACTGAATCCTTGAAAATCTCTCTCTGTAAACTCTTCTGGCCCTACAATTTTCTCACTTCTTTGCACTCCTCCATTTCTGGCCTCTTGGCCAGGCCCAGTTTGATACATGCCTCCATTGGTACCCAAGCTCTAGGCTCTGGGAATTCACTTTTTAAAACTTTCCAGCTCACACTGTCTCTTTCTTCCATTAAAATGGCTCTTAAAAATGCTTTTGGACACTTGTCCTAAGATCTTTTATGTCGCTCAGTGTCAATATTTTATTTGATAATGCCCCGTGAAGCACCTTAAGATGGATTACAATGTTAAGCTTGCTATATAAATGCTGATCTAACTACTCCACTGAGTTGCAAATTAGTTTCAAGCCATTTCCCGTCTGGAGAATTCATGTGTACAATGCAACGTATCGAACAAAATTAATTGAACCTTTTTCACTCGCTTATCCTTATAAAATTTGTGAGAGAGTGACACAAGATAATCTCAGATTCAAATTTTCGACTACTCAAGTTTACAGAAGTAGAACTGTTTGCTCATAATGGCCAAGATCTAGAAAATGGTAGCAGAAGAGAAAGGATAAATGTTATTTTGTCCAATGTCAAACTGAAATTATCATTCAAGATGTTTAGTATCAAACAATAAAATTCTGAGAAGGTGACTTAATTTCTTTTCTTTTATTCTTTGATAGCACATGACTGTTGCTGACAAAGCCAGCATTTGTTGCTGACACCTAATTGCCCTTCAGAAGGTGATGGTGAGCTGCTGGAGTTCACCTGATGCAGGTATATCCTGAATGTCATGAGTGTGTGTGTTCTGGGTTTTTAACTCAATGAAGAAAGAATAGTGATATAGTCTTAGGTTAGGGTGCTGTGTTGGTTTGAGGGAAGCGACAAGTGATGTGGTCACCATTGCCCTTGTCCTTTGAGGTGGTAGAGATTATACTTTGTATGTCGTAGTACTTTTGGTGATTGACAGTCAGCAAAACAAAAATGCATATTCTAAAATGAACACAATTATTCAGAGAATAGAAAGTATACCACCTCTATACAGCAGCCCAAGAAGAATATCAACATTTTACATGATTGTACAATAATCATGTTATACCCAAAATCAGATCAGCTCACTGTTAAAACGGAACCAATTTTCCCCAAAATCCTAAAAGTCGTAAATTAGGTTTTAATAAATATTAAAACGTTGATTAGTCACAAGTCAGCTTGTCCTGAATTAATGTGCAAACTGTAGAATTCAGAATCCATTTTAATTTGAAGGTAGTGTTCACATGTTGTCAGGAGAACAATGTTGTATTAATGACATTTTTGTTAACAATCAGATCCATTAAACTATCAACTGCAATTAACAACATCTGAACCAGCAAGAGAAATCAATCAACAGTATCAACATTGGGTTTAAATGGATTAGCTGACAACTTTCTTCAATCTATGCTTCTTCCTAATCCTCCAGTTCTTCTTTGTCTCCACAGAACAGTTTATTCTGCTAGAATGTGAGGTAAGCTGTACTTGCAGCTCACTTTGTAAATACTGACAACTCATAAATCCTTTGTTAAAATGCTCAACAATCTTAAGTGCTTAATTCACACCCACCAACATTTTCGCTAAAATCATGATTGTGCATGAAGTGAAGTTTTGGACCTAAGCAAGATTGTAAAAGGCTCAATTATTATTCAACCACGTTGCCTTTTAAGTTGATCAATAGTATTTATTTAGATAATGATTTATTTATCTCCAATTCAGATTCAGATTTCCACTGATCAATTTTTTTTATTCTGAAATGTCTGCTAAAAGACGATTGGAGTGAACAGAGTTGTCTCAAAGCAGTAGGGAGGAGTTGGACTAGCCTCTTGAAGTCAATCTGCATTTCTGTCCCTGTCTCAATAAGGACAAGAAAAATCTGATAAACAACAACCCTTGTAGCATCAAGTCAACAGGATACTGTTACCAAGTATGCACTTAAAATCAGATAGCGTTCAATCTTGTAATACCCGGACTGCAGACAGATACCAAACCAGTGAGCCCAGAAACTCATCGGATGTACAAGGTTAAATTACATGGCTGGGCTGAGATATGACAGGTGGACTTCAATGGCGATAACAGAAGTAACACTGTCTTCAAGCCAAAATGATCTAAAATGAAATCACCAGTGGCATATGTCTAAAATGAAAAGGATTTGGATGTGATCAATTAATAGCGTTAAAAGGAGCTGGTCAGTGGGAAGCAGATATAAAGCCATGCATCTGTAGGGCATTGAACTCCAAGCCAGAACAATTACTAAGGAGATTACACAAATCAACATTGAGACAAACCCTGCAGTACTGTGTACAAGTTTGGGCGCCTGATCTCAATAAAGGATATTGTTGCTTTAGAAAGAATTCAGGGAAGAATGCGAAAGATTATTCCAGCCGGAGGGAACAAAATTCTGAACAAAGACTATATCTATTTTTAATGAAGAAGTGAAGGTAATTGGGACTTATCCTGGACAATGAACACAGTACCACAGAAATTAAATACATTTTGAGCATGTTTACAGATTAGAAGAGTATTTTCTGCCAAAGGATACTCAATACGTGGAACAAACTCCAATAAAAGGTTGTTGATTTGAGGGTCAATTGATATCCTAAAATAGGAGCTAGATTAGCTTCCATTAAGAAACAAAATTTAAGGTTCTTGAACTATAACATTCCTTTTCAGATAACATTACTGCATAATGTTCAGATAAATTAATTTGAGTCCAGTTTCTACCTAGCATTCATGCAAAGCTTACTCTGGCAAAAATTGTAAACAATTTCTGTAATTGCAATCAATGATGTACTGTTTCTCGTGACCTCACTACGGCATTTGAAACAGTTGGTTGTGTTATTCTTGCTTATCATCTATCCTCCATTGCGCAGCTGCATGGATTACCCTTGCATTGTTTCCTATCACGATTTCATCTCCGCAAGTGGCTTATCTTTTGCTATCGCCTCTTTTCCATGTGCATCTGTTGGCATGCGATCAGTTTTCACCTGCACAATGACAGCAGGCAGCTCTGCATCTCTCATAATTCTCCTGATCCCACAACAATTTCCTTGCTGTCTGAAAGTGCATCCAATATGAGGCTATGAATCAAAACTTCTTCCAAATGAGAGTTGCTAAGACCAAAGACATTTTTTCTGGTCTCAGAGGTGGAGACAATCACCCTCTCTGACTCCTTGCTCAGATTGAAGCAGGTTGCTGGAAGTTTTGCTGTCCTCTTTCAATACATCTCATCAATTAACCAGATTGCTTATTTGTCAGCTCTTCAACACTGTTAATCGCTATCTCACCTAAAGACTGTGTGCCACCGACATCCTTATTTGTAAGGACATCAGAAACAGAAGCTGGAGTGGGTCACATAGTCCCTCAGGTATAACTGAGCATTCAGTATGTTCAAGGCTGAACTTCTGTATCATCTGGGCGTTTCCATGAGAGCTCCACATTCTTAGATGACTGGACACTAAGGCAATCAAATCGACCTCACTGGTACCTGAAGGTTAGGGTAGCAGGTATAAGCCAGCCATGGTATGCCTCCAAAAGGTTGCTTCTGTTGTTGCCTTCATCTTCAGGGACCTCTATCTGAGCTCAAACAAGTGTTCCTTTCATTCTTTCTGTGATAAGTGGTCCCCAAAGCTGGTCTCTGGCCAGCAGGTATCAATGTTGCCAATCTGCAGCATATTATGCAGTGGTCCACCAAGATGCACAACAACCCGACAGAATTTACAGGGATAGCCCCCTCGAGGGACAAAGGCATTGAAGTCACGTGCTTAACAGGCTCAGTGAGAGATTTCGTCTGAAGATGACTAGTCTTATATTGGTGGTTATGGCCCTGACTCTGATTTGCACCAGAAAGTCAGCAGCTACCTCCTGATGGGTACTAGAAACCCGGCACGGAGCTAGAGTCCAGGCTCAAAAAGCTGTGGCATGTGAGACACAGTCAGAGTGAAAATAACGGGGAATCATGCCCACATAAACGTGTGCAGTCACAAATGGAATGGAATGGTTTTCTGTTGTGCACCTCCCCAGCTCCAACAATGACACCTATGACATCTACGAAGAGGTGGTGTTATCAGCGGGCGCAGCTTGGGCTATCCCGCACAGTTCCGCCAAAAAAAAACTCTTGAGGAAATGGCTGCATAGGCCTTGAGGGCTGCAATACAGCCTGTGGAGCTATTGGTCAAGACACAAGGTCTGTCTCCACCATGTATCTGTAACCATGTCCCTTGACATTCACAGTCTTCACTGATACTATCTTCCGGTCACCATGAGGTCATTGAACTCATCACGATACCTTTATCTCTCAGGGTAATATCTTACCTTCCCACATGCTGCCCTCTCTGGACACTCTGCCTCCTGATGGCCAGCCACACTGGCTTTGGCCGAACGAAGCTGTCCAGAACCTTTTTCCATATGTGGGAAGGTGTTGCATACATTTCTAAAAAACAGCTCTCTCCTAGAGGGTACGTGCCATGTCCAATGTGCTGGCTAGTCTGTCCTGCTGCCCACTTGGAGATTAGGAACCCACCTTAGTCATCTTTAGTTTTTCAACTGCTCATTTGCACAATGCTATGCAAGGCTTATTGACCTTAAATCAAACTTTCACAGTTACCTACGTCTCCATTATAAAAGTCTTGAACACCCATTGCCAGGTGAAGCCATTGGAAAGCAAAAATCAAGCTTAAGTGACCCAGCCAATTCATAATTCTGAAATGCACTTCCTCTACAGAGGAAATTGCATCTCCAAGAAACATGGCAGGATTTCTGGATCAGTCCATCATTTTTGAATGGTTCACAGAGCCTCCATGAAATTGCGCAATCTCATCAAATGTTGTGACACTGATCCTAAATTTTTTGGTGTTATTAAACAGCAAAATGTACTGATACAAGTTCTCCCTCCATTTGCTTTAATTTTCAAGATGTCAGCTCATCTGAATTTAAAATTTCTTTTTGCTGATCATTTCTCATACAAGAATGCTCAATCATTTGTAACTGGATACTTTATCTCATTGCAAAATTATATTTCCTTTATCTTTTCCACTCTGTAAAAGCTAAAAATTGAAAATGCTATCTAATCAGGAATGCATTACATAATGGCACCAGAGTCATGAAACTCCAATTACAACATTAACAGAAAGAACAAAGCCCAAATGTTTGATAAACATTGTATTTACATTCTAACCTTGCAGCTTTCTGAATGATCCATTTCCCAATTGTCCTCAAGATTCATAAGTAAAGTCCAAGTGTTTCAATCATAATAAACTCTAAAGTTCCAAAATCGATCCTCACTTTGTGGTACTAATCTCAGTTCGAGGAGCAAATACATGTATTCTCGTTGGCTGCATCAATCCTGGGGTAGGAATAAGTGACTTGGCTTGGGTCCTTGCAGTTGATTACTATTCAATGAGCACTGATGGACGAGATTGGATATGAAATGAGGTCAGGCCTGTACTCAATGGTGAAGCCCTCTACAGCCAACACCCATTGTCAAGATTCACGTAAGAATGAATGTCACTTGGACAAGGTATCAAAGATTATGCAGCTCCAAAGGAAGTCTACACCCTAAGAAGTTGATGCTTCAGCATAACAAAAGGACAATAAATGTGACGTGTTTGTTGTCTACCAAGAATGTGTATATTTCAACTAAATTGCATTCATCAGCATTTTACAATCAAATATTCTTTTCTAGGGATTATCAAATATTGCTTTTATAAAACATATAATGTATTATCTATTCTGCCATCTATTCCTTCTTTGATTATCGCTACACTTTATCTCTGATATAAGGAAACACTGTACTGTAATAAGATGGAATACAAGCAAATTACATTTTATGGTTTTGTCATGGTCTGCTACTTGATCAAAAAATTAAGTTAAATAATCCTGACAGCAACTCTTCCCCATTGGCTCAATTAGGAAGTGGAAGCTCACTATGCAGATCTGGAAGGATGAGGTTAGTCCACTCTTTGGTATATGCTGAAAAATACGTTCTCAGTCAAAATGACAAAAAGACAACAGAATTAGCCCTTTGAGGTACACAGAGTAAAATTCATTTCCAATTCTGACTAATACCAGTCTTTTATTTTTGCATTCAATCATGGGATATTACCTATCTTTAATAGCTGAGAGGGTGACTCTGATGTCATCCAGTCATGGAAATACACAGCACAGAATCAAACCCTTCAGTCCAACTCATCCATGCTGACCAGATATCCTAAATAAAATAAATCCCACTTGCCAGCATTTGACTCATATCCCTCTAAGTCCTTCCTATTCATACACCCATCTAGATGCCTTTTAAATGTTGCAATTGTACCAGCCTCCACCACTTCCTCTGACAGTTCATTCCATAAAAATACCACCTTCTTTGTGAAAAAATTGCCCCTTCAAACCTTTTAATTGTTTCCCTCTCACCTTAAACCTATGCCCTCTAGTTTTGGATTCACCCAGCCCAAGAAAATACTTGTCTATTTAGCCCACCCCTTTGCCTCATGACGTTAAGCCTCTACAAGGTCACCTCTCAGACTCCAACGTTCCAGCCCTTGTAAATCTTTTCTGAATCCTTTCAAGTTTAACAACATCCTTCCTGTAATAGGAAGACCAGCACTGCATGCAGTATTCCAATAGAAGCCTATCTAATGTCCCATACAGCCATAACATGACCTCCCAACTCCTTTACTCAATGCACCGACCAATAACGTAAGCATACCAAACACATTCTTCACCATTCTATCTACGTGCAACTCCACTTTCAAGGAACTGTAAAGCTGCTCCCCAAGGTCTCTTTGTTCAGTAACGCTTTCCAGGATCTTAACATTAAGGTGCACCAGTCTCTCTCAAACAGAGAGAGCTTCAGGATTTTGACCTGGTGACTGTGATTGAAAAACATTCTGTTCAAATGCAGAATAGTTTGAAAATCGAAGGGGAATTTGCAGAGTGTTGTATTTCCATACATTTGATGAATTCGCGTATGTGTATATGCTTGCACAGATACACTGGATGGGAACAAAATTGGCTTCAACTGTGAGGTTCCAATGGCTGATATATTTCATCATGGTTCAGTTGCTTTGAGTGAATACACTGGAGGGTGTCAGCTCCTTGTGGAACTGCATCACAGTGTGCATCACAGCAGACATCACGCTCTAGGAGGAACACTTATTTTCAGTAAAAAATGTAATCACTCTGACTTGAGAAACTTGCACTTTGATACGACTGCCAGAGCACCATATTTTATTAAAAACGTCTAAACATAACTATATTTGTCTGGTGTCAGTGCAAAGCAACCGCTTCAAGAAAATCATCCTAAATGCTTTTGATTTAGAGAGATGAAGTTGAAAGGATTACACTCAACTTCTCACAGAAAGCATTTTCTTTTGGCATTGATGTTGAGATGTGTTTAATCAGTTAGCAACATAAAGGATTAGTCTCAGTCTATTCCCGTCAGCGACACAAAACTAGCCTGAATTCAGGAGCCTTGCAGTTCAATGAAAATCGGGTTAATCGTGTGGAAAATGCTGTCGCCACTTTCATGTAACTCACTGCCTTCGCCAACCTTCAGTTTCAAACCGTCTCGACAATAGAGATGGCTATTATTTTTACTCACAACGGGCGTTCCAGTTAATACCAGTCATCACTTTTTTCTGCAGGTTTGTTCTGCTAGCTTTTGAAAACTGCGTACACTTCGATTATAAATGTGTTGAAAAAAGGTGCTTGCATTCCAGTATACATCAACATCACCTTCGCTCCGGGTTTTGACAATTTATCTCCAACAATTGCTAACAGCAGTCACTGCTCATAACTTGCATTGGTATAGTACGAGAAATCTGCTGCAAACGATTTTATGAGAATATAACTAGATGACACGGGGACTGATCTTTGCACTGATTGGGTAAAATATAGATACAGGAAATGACAAAATAGCATAGTGTAATGAGCTCCCGACTTCCCTACATTTTAGGATGAATGTCTAATTATTTTACACTGATACAGATTCTGTATATTCCAATTTACAACAAAATGACACAACTGACCAAACCCACTAGTTTTAATACTGTTATTAGCCAGTTAGAGTGATGCGGCTTCAGAACACAGTGCAAGGTAGTATTTATCTCAAACTGCATGAGAACTCCTAATTTTCCATTAATTATAATTATTTCCGGACTTTACAAAAATTCCTATTATCTCACTTTTCTTTGTGATATTTGTACAGTGTCATACACTAATGAGTACGACCAAAGAAAGGCACTGATTGAGCGAAAGGTTGAGATGATTTGGAAAACGAATTGAATTTCAGCCATAAACGATAATGGGAACTGCAGATGCTGGAGAATCCGAGATTACAAAGTGTGAAGCTGGATGAACACAGCAGGCCAAGCAGCATCTCAGGAGCACAAAAGCTGGTGTTTCGGGCCTAGACCCTTCATCAGAGAGGCTGATTTTTACATCAGCGCAATGAAACAAGAGTAACCTTTTGTGTGGGAGTGGCCACCTTTGAAATTCTCCGTCACCTGCACAGCTGTAAAGCTCACAATGGGCAGGTCATTTTGACTGGTGTCAAAAAAAAAATCAAGCTAACAACTGCTGCAAGTTAAGCCTCATATTGCACTTGCATTACAAAATCAATTTGAGAAGCAGTTCAGTAATCCTGCAAGCTTATGCTGTGTGTTTACATTGCGACTGGACTGCATCATTTGTTCAAATGACAGAATGTGCAATCAACTGTACAGCATGACTTCTGACTGCCAGGCATCCTCTGAAGGCCAACGCGGCTCTATGAAAGCCAGGACTTGGAAAGCTATATTAATGACCTGTACAAACAGGCTAAATCAACAACCCACCAGCTGCCCTAAACCCCATTAAGACTCTTCTCTGGGAATACAAATTTAAAAAGCAACTCGTTATGTTGCCGTTTTACGGTAACATAGGTGGTTCCCAACATTAGTGATAATGGGAATGCAGATGCTGGAGAATCCAAGATAATAAAATGTGAGGCTGGATGAACACAGCAGGCCCAGCAGCATCTCAGGAGCACCTCTCCATCTTCAGTCCGCCTCCCCCTCTCTCCCTATTTATTCCAGAACCCTCACCCCATCCCCCTCGCTGATGAAGGGTCTAGGCCTGAAACGTCAGCTTTTGTGCTCCTGAGATGCTGCTGGGCCTGCTGTGTTCATCCAGCCTCACATTTTATTATCTTGGATTCCCAACATTAGGCTGCATTTCGGCCACTCCAGCGATATTTCTCTCCTATCATTCTGCTCACACAATCAAAAACAAAACCCCAATACATTTTGGGTATGATACTAACGCCACAAAGATACATTATCAATTTAATGATATTTTGAAATTTGCAGTATCAAAACCATTTTCAGGTGTTTCAGGTTCTGGGGACCAATGTATAAAAATTGACAAATACAAAGTCATGCTAAATTAACCAGAGTTTACTTCACGGTACTCAGCAGGGCATTAACACTGTGCAGAAGCACATGGGCCACTGAATGGGTTAATCTTCCCTGATGCAGAGCCAACAGCTTCCTTGTGATATGTTATGGCAGGTAGAAGACTAATAACATTAAATTACAGTCTGAAAAATCTCCAATGTGCTTGCGTATGTTGCTCTCAGCCCAACAGTGAGACAGTGTCTCCAGGCATCTGAATGTGACATGTTTAAGTTATTACAGGGTCCACAGCTATATTGTAGCAGATGAAGCTGGTAGCTGCAAGTGACTAATATATTATTTATAGTTCATATAAAACAGGATTTGCAGTAAGTGTTAGATAATGTTATATATGTTGTCATTTGAGCAGTAAAAATAAGCAAAAAATACCATGTCCACACCATTGTATTTATCACAAAATTCCTACAAACACTGCCGTTTCTCTTCCAAGAGAAAAAGCTGAATAAATATTAAAGCCTTCAGTCTTGCCTGTACTGTCAACAAAGAGCAATAAAATAACAATAAGTGCCTCAGCGTGATGTGTTTGACAGGACTCCCCTCTGCTGCAGATCTTTTCAATTCCAGCTTGCAGGTAAGCTATATAATCTCTTGCTCTCCTGGGAATCCTGAATCCGATGACCTCCGAAGCCTCACAGTTGGATGGATGACCGGAGATTTGTCCCGCTCATCATCAGCTAATAACCATTTGAGCAGAAGGAGATGACTCACACCTGCTGCCCAGTGTGGGGCGAGACCCGTCTCCAAAGTGAGTGGATCAATGGTGAAAGAAATGCAGACAGCGACAAATCCACTCCTCACCCACACTAGAATTGCAAATTCAAAGCCTTGCTTGTCGCTCATTAGTTCCCTAAAAGGCTCTGATTTGCCGCTAACTAGTGCCTCAGCTGCTGTCTTTTTTGATTATTGTTGCTACGTTCAGGAGCTGCTGCTGCTGCTGTTTCTGTAAGCTTTGAGCTTTCAAGACGGATGACGTGCAGCTGTGGGGATTGGAGATCAGCGAAAGGCTTGGTTTTAACAAGCCCCCTTTTAATGGCTTACTCACTCATTTCCTTCTGGACATCTACAAAGATTCGATTTAACTGTTTCATTAATATAAATATGCCGTGACACAATTGTCCAAAGCCAAGTTAGGTTACCTTCTAAAATAAAGTATTAAAAATTGCACTTTTGATTTGTAACAGGCAATAACAAAATATCTCAATCAACAATACGATAAACGTCAGGATAGTCTCAAACTGAGATAATTGATTGCCGCCTGGTTCACAGCTTGGATCATTTCATTCCCCACAGTGACCACCATATCTGACAGTCAACTAGAGCCGCATTGTCTCGCTGAAGGAATATTAGCTGTTAATGAATCAAAATCATGAATGCCAGTGTATTATTACTTGAATTGACAGAATTGGTAATTGCGGTGGAATTAGCTGGAAGACTTCAACAACCTGGCCAGAGTAAATGCCCTTAAATAGATCCCGCTCATTCTAAGTTTCTTTTATTCCAGTTGCACTTCTTAGGATAAGTGCAACCTTAAGTCTAAATTCCAAGCTGTTCCAAATTTAGCTGGTTTTGCACAGCAGCAGGAGTAGGTCATTCAGGAGGTGAATTGCGACCATTCCAGATTCACATGCCTTCCTTTCCTTTCTATCTTAGTAGCAAAACAGAAATATGGACCACAGCCAAGTTTTTACTTTGTGGCAGAACTGGATGACAGAATTGTAATCATAACAGTTAGGATTTGGTTGCAATACATTGAGGGGCTATTTGCTCATCTTGAGTTTAACGACTTTACAGGGATTCATTTATTAAATATTTACAGCAAAAAGAAATTGCTTAATGGCAAAACTAGTCTGCAGATAGTTTATCATGACTTGGTTCAGTGCCAGCTGTTTTCTGTGCTACAGCATCCATTGAAGAACATGACAGATGGTAGTTAGTTAAAACATTGAGTGCTCGCTACATAACACAGAATTTAATGCCATGGCAGGATGATTTGTCTCATTTTTACACATTTTTTGCACTGTGCTCAACACAATAATGCTACACATTATTAAAAAGTACATGTTTGGGGACCTCCAATAATGTAGCTCTTGATAAGTTGAATGATGTCATTTATATACCAGAACAAGAACATTCTGTCGTGCTATATACAAATTCACATTAGTACAACTTGCATTTATACAGCTCTATTCAGGTTTTCCAGGCATCCCAAAGTGCTTTACAACTTTATAAAACATTTCTAGCGGTGCAGTTACTATTAAGTTGTTAAGAAGTGCAGCAGATATTATGTACAAAGAAAGATTCCACAAAATGCAATCTGGTAAAAACTGAAAGAACTGCGGATGCTGTAAATCATGAAATTACTAGAAAAGCTCAGCAGGTCTGGCAGCATCTGTGAAGAAAAAAACAGGCTTAATGTTTCAGGTCCAGTGACTCTTCCTCAGAACGATGTGGTATTCTGTTTAATGATATCATCCAGAGAAATGAGAATAATTATCTTGTTCTTCTTCAACACAGTGCCACAGTATTCCCACATGGACGGTCAAAGAGTGCCATGGTTTAGAGTCTCATGTGAAAGACAACCCTTTCAGCAGTGCAACACTGCAGGAATTCAGTCCTGAGAGTGCCAACCTGGAGTTCTTTTGCTCAGTGCAACTTGGACTCCCAACCTTTTATGGATTGCCAGGACAAAGTTACATTTATGGGATACTTAATTTACCTGAAGTCCACCTGGGCAGCATAACACTGAGCTTTTATTGAGGTAACAGTACATAATATTTGGTGTCATTGGCTGGAATCAATATCTTGGCAAAACTATCTGAAAGCAGAAATGTTTATTTTTGCTTTCCTTCTTCTATGTGATGTAAGTGCATTGAAAAACTCAGTTTTTGGTGCCTAACCCTAAATGTCTTTGAACCAAGTGACTTGCTAGGCCAATTCATAGGGAAATTAAGCATCAAGCCCTTCCATCTCTCTTTTGATTCAGCACCTTCCTCACTCCCTCCTCTTTGACGGTTTACTTTGCCGTTAATGGGCTTTGCATGTAAATTAATCAGAGAACACGGGTAATTTATTGGTGATAGTTAATAGATGAAATAAAACCCACTGATGATTTGGTGTTGGGAAAAACAAACACATCAGTTGTGTGTGTAAGATCCCTTCTGGATACAAAAGAAAAAAAAAGTCAATCCCATTGTTATGGATTTGGAGTCACCTGTAGGCCAGATAGATAAGGATGGCAGCTTTGTGAATCAGATAGTATTACAGTTACCACAGCACAGACCAGATTTTATTGTTTGAATTCAAATTCCACCAGATGTCACGACAGGATTTGAATCCAGGTCCCACAGCATTAGCCGAGTTCTCTGGATTATCAGTCCAGTGATTTTATACTATGCCACCATTTCCCCATGTTACAATGAATTTGGTGATAAAGATAATATATACATCCATATTAAGTTGACAGAGAAGTATTCATGCTCAATGGTGCAAACTAAATGAGAAGTATGTTACAGATTTATCTCTTGTGTTGTTGCTCATGGGTGACTGAGAAAGTATGGGTTTTTAAACAGTAATGTCATTATGCTATGCAATGCATATCATATCAAACCACTTACTTAAAGTAATGAAATATGTAATTAGGTTTTTATTGAAGAATGGTTTGAGATTTTTAATTACATAGGACATCTGATTATATTTTCTCTCTCTCTCTTTCTCTATGTATAATATATATGGGAGGATGACAGATTGATTAGCACATATGATGAAGGAACCAGAGTGGGAAAGTTGTGCACCTTTGAATTTGTAATATGATACCAGGATAGCAATGGAGTGTCTGTTTCTATCATGAAGGTGGCTGTCCAGGATATAGAACATAAAGTTCCGGTAGCAGAGAATGAGAGTGGTAGCACTGGTGAAGCTCCACCTAGAGTAGAGTCCAAAGGTTGGGTAGTATTAGTAAAGAAATCTTGGTACGCAGGAGCATTGAGAAGGACTCTCAGCATTTCAGCAGTGTTGAGGGAGGCTTGGAGTTGTAGCACTGTGTTGTATTCCCAGGATATGGCCAGACCCAGTCTAATGGTAGCTCGAGTTTGAATATGAAATCCACATTTGTTCCAGTTGTTGATAGTATTTCATCACGTATTGAATTTTAATTTTCGTTTACATTTACAACTTGAATCAATTTGAGCTTTCATGAGGGCACAGCGCACTAAAGCTCAATGTTTTATTGAAAAACAATTTCATTCAAAACATGACAGGTTTTCACGTTGAGATACAAACTGATTTTTAACATGCCACAGGCATCAAAACCTGCTCAGTTTAGGCTATGGTCAGCAGCTGTTAATATCTTACAGCATCGTTACTAGCCGCAGGCTAACATGCTGCCCAGAGGCAGCAGCTTTTCAAGACTCCAGCCTCAAGTTCATTGGTGAAGATGAACACCCAGCCTTTGAGCAGCATTCTTATCAACCAAGTGGATTCAATGAACTCTGATTCCAAACGGCATTATTACAAATCAAATTTTGGAATGCAACATGCTTGTAAGGAGAATATTAGCTCGTGTTCAGAGGTACTAGAAGTACAGTGTTGTGACAAAACACAACAATAACTCATCTCTCATTATTTCTATAAATAGTTCAACATAAACAATAACTAAATGATTCACTAACTGATATTAATGAACTAGAAATCAGCAGTAACATGTGAAGGCAGGCAATAGTTAAACACTAACATACCTGCTTCCTCACAAATGATGGGAGTGCTCTTAGTCTTTGAAAGCTGCAGTTTTCTTATATGAGAAATGCCTATTATTATGTTGATGTTTTATGAGTGACAAAAATTGCGCAGCTGCAGTGTTCTAGAGGCATGAAGATGTTTTGCACAAGTGGAAGAATCCTATTGTCTATGAATATGGTGCTTTCCCAGTATTGCTTCAACAACACGGGCCATCATACATATTTGAATGTTATATTGTGGAGAGCAAAACCACACAATTTTAAAAAAAAACAAGTGACAGGAGAAATAAATCCTTCTACAATCAGTTTGGAATACAGTCAGCATTTGGTACAATTAATTGTTCCTTTCACTCTGAAAATGTTTGAGGTTTCTGCTTAGTCCATGAGAATTGGCTGCCCTTTTTCCTACATTATTTTAATAACTACCCTTTGGAAATCCTTCACTGGCTGTACAATGTTTTCAGACGTCCCACAAATATGAAAAGCACTGCATAAATCCCATTCTGTGCACTCTCTGTCTTTTACAAGAAAAAGAGCCATGAGAGGTTGGAATGTGATTCCCTAGAAATCCCTGTAGAACCAGTGAATGGCACCTGACGATGCGCACAGCAGTAAACCTTGAAATCTTTACCTGTGCTAAATGACAAGTGATGATGATCTGGCTTTGGCACAGATAAGAAACAAAAAGGAAAATATGTTGTATTTGATGTATGGGTTGAGATTCTGGTAAAAATGAAGTTAAAAACTCCACACTGCAACTTTAAGATTAATCTTGTTTGGGTATACATTTATTATACATTATATCAGGTTAAAATTCTGTCATTATATTGAATTTTGGGATACGATTTTCTAATATAGAGGTGAGATTTTTGAAGAAAAAAAATGATTAAACATATCAATAAGACTGCTAAGGTGCTGAACTTTGAACCATGAAAGGGACAAATGAGCCAGCAGAAAAGCACTTACAACCCATTTAAGTACATTCACTCACTATCATGTCTCAGCGACACTCAAGAGAAAACAAACTAGAGTGTTTGGCTTGTCAATTTAAATTGCTGCTTATAGCAGTTTGACAGCAAATATTTATGAAGGAAAATTGAGATATAATAAGTAAACAGGTTACCAATTAACCTTCATGCCACAAGCTGCTTGACAACTTAACAGAGCTTGGTAAAGATTTAACTGGGGACATTTCAGTGAATTATAAGAATGTATCCAAAATACGCAAAATGAAAAACAAAATGCTGTGTTTTCAAACTACCACTGAATTAAGAATGTATGAGCCAAGTGTTCTTGTTATTTATTTACAGGATGTCACAGACAAGATCAGTATTTATTGCCCACCCTGAACTGCCCTTGAGAAGTTGGTGGGAAGCCACCATCTTGAACCACTGCAGCCGTGTAGTCTTTAACTCTGCTGAGATCTCCAATTCATAGAGAAAGGAATGTAAACGCGAGATCTTTCACATACCAATCTGACTTACGCGCATATAAATCCCTCACCATAGAGGCGCACATAAACAAGCCTTAACATTCATTACGATAAAATGTGTTTTGTAACAGGAGCTGTGAACTGGATGAAATTGAAAGTGAGTTTAGTTTTTACATCCATGAAGTGTACTATTTTATGAAAATTTGAACAGCTGATAAGTACATGGACAAGAGAGTTAGATTAAGAATAAAGCCAAAAATGAAATGCATTAAATACCACAACGGTTTCAATTATAATATTTAACTGTGCTGCTGGATGGTTCTAATGGATTTATTAAAAATGTCATTCCCGTACTAATTTTTTGTAAATCACATGTATGGAATTGGCAGGATCATAAGTTTATGGTCCATCAGTAGAAAGGTGTTCAATAATTTACAATGGGGTTGAACTGGGAAATTGTGTTTCTGAAAGAATATTCAATAGTGTGCTTGTGGTAACACGGTTGGCTCTTTGGAAACTCTTAGTAAAGTACAAGTAATACACTATGATTTAAAACAGTCACTGAAACAACCTTTATCATCATGCATGATTGTAGTTTAAAGAATTGCCTTTGAAGGCAATACTGCTGAGTGAACAAAGCTTCAAAACAATGAAGCTTTACCCTTGAACCATTCCGCGAGAGGATAATAGACTATTTAGCAATGGAGCAGTTTTACCTCCTCTCTCTCCCATAAATAATGTGAAAATAATATCTACAGGCTGGTGCAGCAACGATAAAGTCCTGGGGTGAGGCATTAGCTCAAACTGAAAGAATCGAGTGTCCGGCAGGGACCCACCTGGGCTCTCCGTCATTTGAGACTGACATTTTAATAGCGCCTTACCAGAAGCCATGCACTGTTTGTCGCCAAGAGTGGCACTCTGTGGGCAGACCCGAGCTGCCTGTCATGTCAGCCTTGGAGGAAGCAGCCCGTCCTGACAGACTGAGCAATAATTTGAACTTACTGCACCAAGCCTGTGGGATATCAACGCCACGCTTTATCTTCTTCATTAAAATACACTCAACAAAAAAAATCCATTTTCCTCTAAAGTCCCAAGAACAGATGGAGCAAAATTAATTGCACCGGCGAGTCCCGGTAGACAACATAAGAATGGCTCCTCTTTCAAGTGCTCATGTGTGTTACAAAGTACTCTTCGTAAAAAGCAATTACTGCAACATTCCCTTATAAAATAAAGGTTGCTTTAATGGCCAATAAAAACAGGCTTCAAATTTTTATGAAATTGGTCTCAGAAGAGTACTGTTATTTCCAGTTCAAAGACTCCATAAGCTTTGCTGTCTACACTGAGGTTTGAGACCTTCCAGTGGATTTCTTTCATTGCCTGGATTCTATATTGAATGTTTCCTCTCCAATAGCTGCCGGTAAGGATAAACTGATAATATTCAGTATTATAAAGAAGCTAGTAGATGAAATGGCACAGAATACTGCCTGTGCAAATACCTGAATAAATAAACACACAGCTCAACTTCTATATGCTTGACTGTGCCATGAGTCTATGTTTCAATGATTAATATCAACACAGTCTGCAGAAATGGAAATCTATTCATTCCCGGCTTGCGAACCATGTACGCTTCTTAGTATGTAATTTGTTCATTTAGAGGTATAATCTTAATAAAGTACTGTCTAAAATCTGATGTTCAACAATACCGAATTTCGGGATGTTTACAGAAATATCTGAACCAAAGGATTAATCATAAATCCTAATTTTTTTTCCTTTTGTCATTATAGAATTATAGCATTAATTATATATAAAATGAAATGCTCACAATTTACATTTTAGAGTGAGTAGTTAAAGTCTACCATTTAATAAAAATATATGGTTCAGTAAAAATATACAATAGGTAAGAGAAATAAGTTTAATGCCGAAAGATGTTACCGGTAAGCAAATCACAGACTTTCTGGTGGAACTCCACAGTTAAGGTTTCTTCAGGTCCCCTATCCATCACTCCCTTCCACATGCACAAAAGGAAGGAGGAATTAAAAATTAAAAACTGATTCAAATCAGCAGTGTCCTTCAGCACTGCTGCGGTTTCACACTTCCACAAGACTGAGCTCAGCAGGGAAGCCAAGGGACTCTTCAGAACTCCTCCATTAAAATCAGATCAGGTCCAGCATGTCAATCTTAAAACATCAAACATACTACGATTTGTTTGGCAGATGCTAATCCCATAGCAAAGCACGAGGTGGTGGTGGTGGTGGTGGGGATTGCGGAGTGGGAGGGGGGCTGGGTTTCATCTTTAGGCGAGCAGAGCTGAAGACAGTGCAGTCCCCCCAACTGCTCCATGCTTGCCTTTAATGAGCTGCCCTAAATGACAGCCTTAATCACTGCCTCTGGCCACTGAAAGAGCCCATTAATGATATAAAAAAGAACTGAGAACCATTTGCATCAATCAGCTTTAAATCACTTTTTATGATAATGCATCCAAGCAGAGCAGATAATCTCTGATGCCTCTTGCATGATGAAGTACCGCTGTACTGGCTGCTTAACCCTGACCGTCATATAGTAAATCTTTTAAACTCCTTCTTTATTACAAACAATTTTTTCCCCTCCATTTGAACAGCCTCTATAGGAAGAGTCACAGTGTGATTAGCCAGGGCTGTGATTAAAGCTTTAAAGCATTTCTTCAATGTATTTTCCAATCCATTGTCAAAATGATGAATTATTAGGTGTCAGGTTGTAATTTTTGCCCATAAAGTCATTCCCTTGACACCGATGACACTGCTGTTGCAAAAAGTACTGTATGTTAAAACACAAACTGAGGAACAATTTTATTTGGTCAGAAAAAAAAGTAGTTTACAATACATTTGTTCAAGATGAAGGTATCCTTTCATAGAATTAATTCACTTCTACAAATCATACGCAAAATCTATTCAATTTATTTTCAATAACTAATGCTTTCAGTACACAGCAGCAACTAACCATGATAAGATACTGGTGTTATTCAGTCAAAGCGGGTTATGACTGTGATAAGCTTTTTGAAATAGTTTTTCTTGTCAACGTCACAAGCAACCACATTCTTTTTGGTAAATTCACTGCGATTGAAGAAACTCTTAAAAGCGGCATCCCTGTAGCAGAAACAGTCACTCTACATTCTGGGTATTTCTGACAAGTGCTCTAACCTTTTCTCACAAATATGAACAGTTATTCCTCAGTCACAGCGCACCCCACGCCTTTGATCGATGCCTTTAGCTGCAACAACACCGGACATAGTCCTGATAATAAATGAGCGAGAGCTGGATTCACGGAGAACGGCTGGGCATGCTTTTTTTTCTTTTAGGGTATTACATGCATCTCCCTTGTTAAAGAAAACGCTGATTTTAGGAGGAGGTCTGACTTACCACTGAAAACAGCACTGAATTTCTCAGGTCCCAGTTTATATCCCAAGGTCTCGATCGAACTGACAGGCTACAGATATATATTTTTTAAACAAAAAAAAAATCCAGACACGAGCAGGGTTGCGAGAATCTCCCTGACTGTCAGAAGTGACAGTTTGTCTTTTTTTCTCTCTCCTCTCTCCCTGCCCCAGTGGTCAGCCAGCTATGCCAATATGCTGGAGTGAGAGCAGTGAGGAAAAGGAGGGGAGGCGGACACGCCGACAACAGAAAAAATCCTCTTTGGTAAATAAGAGCCTTCGCGAGTGAATCGTGGAGACAACTGGATTCAAACTGCAAACAGGCATTAGAGAGCCTCTGTAGGCTGCCTGGCTCCTTCTTGCACACAGCGGCTCCTCTCCAGCATGAGAAATTTCCTCCAGTAATCCCCAGCCACACAGATGGTAACGCTTGTTATTGCACTCCCTGATAACAACAGCAAGTCAAATTCGAGCCAACAAAAGGTCGCCTCGTATTAGTCTACTCTCTCCCTCCGCACGGATACACCTAATTCCCATGATAAGCTGCACTCAAACTACAATTGCTCATCCTCACAGCACTCGCGCTCAAATCCTGTTCTGCACTAAGACCCTAAATCTGGTTGGAGCTAATTTACACTGCCACAGATCACAGAGGACTGGAGCTTTTCAGCGCCTAGACCAGATCCATCAAACGCAGAGACGGTGATCTCACTCAAAAATAATTTGTGGGATAACAAAGAATTAACAGATGACACAGCGGGGGAGGTTGTGGGGGGGGGGGGGGGGGGCCGGTGGTGGAGCTGCAGCCTGGGCAGGGGAAGGCGCTGGGAGGTAGGGGTAAGGGGAGGGGATGAATGCCAGGAGCCAATGCCCTGCAGCCAATCAGCTCATACAAAAGGGGTGGAGAGAATGGATGGAAGAGAGAGAATGCTGTGTTTAAAGAAAGGACGGCTTCACATGCACTGCAATCTGACAGCGTAGTAAATTTGTATTTTATGGATTGCTTTTGCCTCACACTACTCTCAATGCAGCGGGCCACCCAATCAGACCAAGGCAGTGTGTGGAGTTTCAAGAATTTTTTATTGTCTTTGACGATGATCAGTCAGAATGTATACTTTACGGAATATTGCAACAAAATAAAGGCATGGCTACGAGATGCGTGCAATTACAACATCTTCAGGACAGAACTTATGAAATACTTGTCCAGATGAAAATGCCAAGAGGAAAAAGGGGCAATTCCTGGTGTGATGGTCGTGGAGATCCCATTCATGTGGTCGTTTTGACGCCTGCAAGGATTTGGTTTTGTTTGTGATTTTGAAATTGTTCAATGGTGAAATCCAAATTTTGGGCTTCTGGCAAGAAAACATTCCTAGAATTGTGATCACCGGACATTCTGACCGTGACAGACTTGCCAAATTTACTGCATGCCTGGAAGCAGCGGGCTGCGGGAGTTGGTTCAATAAAGGGCAGGAGGAAATGGGCAGCCCTTAAATGGCCAATTAATGACCAGTTTTGTTTTGTGGCCAACTCATTCTGTCAACAGAGTGATTAAACCCAGCTGTAGGTGGGCCTGTTACTGCATGGCATGCATTACAACTAGAGCTCTTGGCCAGCTTATCAACCTCTAGTAGGGTATGAAACTGGGCTTGTTTGATTAGTGCCTTACCCAAACATTGCTAAGTATGAGAGCTGTTTGGCTGTACTGGCCGGCAGCACGAGGTAGGTGAGATGTCAGTCCTCCAGCTTCCAGCAGAAGGCATGTTGTTGATCATGCCACCGATTGATTGGCTCATTGCTTGAGAGGCCTTCCTAAAATACAATGCAGGCCTCTCACTGGTTTTCCAACCCGTAGGCAAGAAATTCAATGTCATAATAAGATTCCATCTACAGATGTGGATGGCCATCAGTTCCTTATCCAAATAGTTACCTTCTGTTCTACACAGTAGGAGATGTATTAACAAGATTACTGAATAGGTGATGGAGCAATACATCCATGCCTGATCTTCCCCTTTTGCATCATTCAACATAAAATTCCAATGTCATTAGGCATTGATCAGTGTGTATCGGCACCCCTTAGCTAGCCAGAGGATTGTTAAGTCAAGTGCAAAATCTCCATTGCTACCTGACTGAAGGATGCAAATGCAGAAAGTAAAATTAACCAGAAATCTTCCATAAGACACCATTTTATCCGTCTGTTATTAGGTCAAACTAAACTCAACATTCTCCCGAAAGATAATTTCACCTATGTGTATATATCTTTGTTACTAACATGAGTCCAGGTATATAGAATCTCCTCTCTCCTCAGGTACCCATTCAAAGGTATGGATCCCCCTGCATTCTCAAGTTTTATTTAATGCACTCAGGGGATGAGGGTGTTGCTGGCTGGGCCAAACTTTATTGTTCATCCCTAATTACCTAGAGGACAGTTTAGAGTCAACCACATTGCTTTGGGTTTGAAGTTACATGGAGGCCAGACCAGATGAAGTTGGCAGTTTCCTTTCCTTCCTAAAGGACTTTTGCATTCCGTGTAGCTTTTCACATACAATCAGCAATGCAGTCATCACTAGACTCTTAATTCCAGTTTCCTTCTTAGATTCAAAGTCCACCATTTGCTGTTGTGGGATTCAAACCCAGGTCCCCAGAACATTGTTCCCAGAACATAGGAACTGCAGATGCTGGAGAATCTGAGCTAACAAGGTGCAGAACTGGATGAACGCGGCAGGCCAAGCAGCATCATAGGAGCAGGAAAGCTGACATTTCGGGCCTAGACCCTTCTGCAGAAATGAGGGAGCGTCTAGGCCCGAAATGTCAGCTTTCCTACTCCTATGATGCTGCTTGGCCTGCTGCGTTCATCCAGCTCTGCACCTTGTTATCCTCAGAACATTACCTGGGTCTCTGGATTAACAGTCCAGCAATAAAACCAGTCAGCTGTTGCCTTGCCTTAAGTGATGGCATTGTCTTCACCTGTTGTATCAGCAGCCTGTATCATTAGTAGGATGTATTTCTTTTTCACAAGGTCAGCTAAGTTTGAAGTCAGTATGAAGTAGTCAAAATGAAGTTAACCACTTCAGACAGCCACATCACCACAGCCACCTGGAAGGTGTGCGCCCTGGTGTGGTGCTAAGGTAAATCATTTTATCTATAAGAAACAAAGGAAATATTTACATAATTTTTGAAAATAACCATCAGAGGATTGACTTTATTTAAAGGTCCTTCACTGCCATTTCCTTGAAGGTAAGTCCAGATGACTACATCAGCAATGAAGGATCATTTACATGTGAAAAATTTTATCTACATAATGGATAAAGAGGATCTTCTGCTAATGTATTCCAACTAATTATAAATAATAAAAATACAGTACAATTCTTTAAGCCCTGTAAATATATAATTTTATGTTAATTACAAGATCTACTTTAAATCCCTGACTGCAGAAGAAACTGCAGTACAGTTTTGCCTCACTAAATAAGTATTTTTACAGTGCTGCAACTCAATGTATCAGTTTATTTTGTTGTCAATTTGTACTTCCCTAGTGAGACCTGTAAAATAATATGTCACGTTCAGATATGAAAAGAAGGTTTCTTTTCAATTGAAAACACCAGTAAAAATGGCACAAGTTCCAGTACACAGGAGTAGAGTTAAATAAACCAGAGGAAGGCTTAAAGGAAATGGTGGAGTGGGTGGTGGATTCCAATCTCTAATAAACCCCAGCTGAATATATAAAATGCCTGTTGCACTTAAGACTATAAGAGTTTCTTTTAATGGTGGATGGAATTTAAGCTGAAGTAGCCCAATTAAACAGCCTCGCACAAAGTTCTACACAACAAACAAAATTTTCAGCAGTTTAAGACTATACCAGAGCTGAAGACAAATGAGACACAACAGAGAGGAGGAGGCTAATGACAAAGCTCATATTAACTGGTGAACTTCCCAATAACTGCTAACACTACTCTTGGAACAATATCACACACTCAGTGTGAGGACAGTAAAGGGCAGAATTGAACACGGGCAGTATGCCTCAGAATGAGATGTTTCTGTTTTAAATTATTGAGTTAAATGACTTGCTTCCAATTAAGTAACAATTTAGCCTCCCCAAGTTGTAAAGCCACTGCTCACTGAGAAGGTGAGCCAAAACGGCAAATTTGGTTGAGTAGTAAACAGCTGGACAAAGACATTCCCAAACTTGATCATCTCCAGCAGGATGCCCAACAGCCACAATGAAGAGGGTTAGATTCTTTGAGGAAAAGAAAACATAAAAGTTTCTATATTCCTTTGGTGTTCAGCCATAAAATTGCTGTGGTTATAAGAGATGATCAGAGGTGGGGAATTGTGCAGCCAGTAACTCACCTCCCCACTCCCCAAAGCCTGTCTACCATCAACAAGGTGCGACTTGGGAACGTGATGGAACTCTGTCCACTTGTACGGGTAAGAACCTCTCCAAAAACAAATCAAAAAGCTTGACACCATCTCTCCATTGTCAATACACAGTGGCAGCAGTGTGTACCATCTACAAGATGCAGCTGAAGAACTCATCAAGCCAGCTTTAATAGCACCTTCCAAACCCATGATCCGTACCTCACAGAACAAGGGGAGCAGTAAACACATTGGAATCACCTCCAAATTCCCTTTCTCTTTATTCATTTTTCTTTCTTTATTCATTCACAGGATGAGGGCATCGCTGGCCAGGCAGCATTTATTGGCCATCCCGAATTGCACAGAAGGCAGTTCAGAATCAATTACATTGCTGTGGGTTTGGAGTCATGTGTAGGCCAGACCAGGCCTACCTTAGATGGCAGTTTCCTTCCCTAAAGGACATTAGTGAACCAGATGGGTTTTTCTGACAATCGACAATGTATTCACAGTCTCATTAGATTGTTAATTCCAGACATTTATTGAATTCAAATTCCACCATCTGCCATTATGGGATTTGAACCCAGGTCCCCAGAACACTATCTGGGTCTCCGGATTAACAGTTGAGCGATAATACCACTAGGCTGTTGCCTTCCTGATATTTCAAACCATACATCATCTTGACATGGAGCCAAGTCACTGTTCCTTCACTCCCGTAGGTCAAAGTCCCGAAACTCCTTTCCTAACAGCACTATGGGTGTAACTACCCTGAATCAGCTGGTTAAGAAGGCAGCTCAAAGACTCATTCTCAAGAGGATTTACAATTGCACAGCAAATGCTGGTCTAGTTCTTAATGTCTGCATTCTAATAAAGAATATAAAAACAAACAATAGATTGTAACAAAATTTACATAACATCTGTGTAACACCTTTCGGTTCCTGTGATATCCCAAACCGTAACACAACAATCGCGCTGTGAAGCATGAACAAAGCAGCGGCCAATTTATGAACAGGATCCCACAAGAAGCAAGCAGATACATGATCAGATCATCTATTTTCATGGTGTTGATTATGGGGCACATTTTTGTGAGGAAAATTTCCCTGCTTTTGAATACTGCAATTTGAATCTTTACGGAGAGGGGGCAGAGCGTCCGTGGATTAAAGCCTCTTCTGGAAAACAGCACTTTAAACAATACTGTGCTCTCTCAGTACTGTCAGTCACAGTTACGTATCAAAGGACAAGACCTTGTTGGAAGGTGGAGTTCTTCACCCAGGCACCCACCGCCTTGGTGATAAATGCATTTTCACCAATACCAGACACCGTGCAGTGATTTAACTTTTGGCAAGGAGTTGACTGGTTAAGGACAAGATTTGTGCCATCAACTGAGGTACAAGGCCCACCTCAGACAGCAGCCAAGCAGCTGATTGGCCAGTAGCTCTGTAGTTTCAGCAGCACCAAGTTTGAACAATAGGCAATGTAGGGACAACTGGAAGTCCGTGAAGTAAGGGAGTAAATGGAAGCTGGACTGAAAGTAAATGCAAGGAATTGGAAGGCCTGCCTAGCAGATGGGGGAGAAAATTACTGCAGATGCTGGAATCTGTACGGAAAACAAAATTACTGGAAATCACAGCGGCTCAGGCAGCATCCGTGGAGAGACAGCAAGGTAACGTTTCGAGTCTAGCTGACTCTACATCAGAGTTTAGGGCATTGCCCAGATGAGGTTAAGGGATCAACCCCCAAATAGAGAATCTCTCCCTACTTGCTGCACACCAGCCACACAGCTAAAGTTGCTGAGGTACGTGTTTGAGTGGAACTCTTCCTCCAGTGGATAAAATAGAAGGTGGGGCCAGATGAAACAACTAAAAATGGCTAGTATTTGGCCATCTAATCACCTCAATAAGCCAAAGGTGCAGACGGGCCACCTAATTCCTCCACCATTTCCTGCAAGATGAGAGACTGGTGGGCATGGGGAGAGAACTGGTGTGTGTGGGGAGGGGTGGGGGTTGAGGAACCATATGTTTATAACAACAACCCCATCTTCAAACTCACTAATTTGGGACAAAAAGAATTTCACTGAGTCCTTGGCATAGAACTTTACCTCATACCTGCTGAGAAAGAATTGCAGACCATTCTCCAACGAATGTTGTTTGGAACCATAGTTCTTTGTAAGTGAAGACATCATACTTTAATACTGCCACAGTTAATCGTTTGAAGTAATTTTGCAAACCAGAAACAGAAAAAAGAAGTTACTTTTCTCAGTCACTGCCTGCTGTATTTCTTAGTGTTGTATAAAAATGCAAATTTTCATTTTACAGAATGTACAGAACAGATCAGCCTGTCGATGGTCCCTTAAAATGTTTTAAATGTTTAAAGAAATGCTCCAGCACAATTCGCGCAGCTCTGCTACTTTTCGTGCATGTTCCTCCATGCAGAACTAGAATGGAATTCAAATGAATCGATTTTGCATTATATAAGGGATCTATCAAGAAACTTGGATGTCTGTACAAGAATGGAAATGCTTATCTGGAATATTTTTAATTGGCTGTTACTTCCAGCAACCTTTCCAATTTAAACAAAAGAATACACCAATGAGAAGTCCTGTATCATATAGTTCAGTGTTTCATAAGTGTTTCCCAGTGTGAGTCTAACTTGAGGCTTGAAAATTGTTGCAACCACCCCCCCCCCCTGCCAGTGGGAACTGAGAGAGACAAGGCCGGTTAGAGCGGGAGCACAGCTGTTGGAAGTTGATCTGAAATCCCTGGCGGCCATTATTGCCTTGGATCTCGCGACCCGAGAAATTTAGCTTGTGACCTCATTTGGAGTTCCTAACCCCACTTTTTGGAAGCCTGCATGAGACCAAAATATCAATAATGTATTGTGCTGGAACTAAGTGCTCAAGGAATAGGAGCAGTAAGAGGACATTTTTGCCCTTCAAACAAACTGCATTAGACAACAAAATCATGGCTCATTTTCTACCGCCATGACACCCTCCCTGTCGTATTTGCATGTTCCTTAGTATCCCAAATTCCATCAACACTTTTGTCTTGAATACACTTGATGACTGAGCGTTTCTCCCTGGGGTAGAAAATTCCAAAGATTCACAACTCTTTGAGTGATGAAACTTCTCCTCAACTTAGCGCTAAATGGCCGACCACTGCGGCTGTGCTGTCTACTGTGCGTTCCTTAGCCTTGACCAGGTGAATAAAAAATACACGTGCTTGAATTTTAAAGCATTGACAAAGGCAAAGATGGAGGCAGGAGTGACCATAAAATTACATTGGATGGTGTCATCACCACAAGGCTGCAGTTTTAGTGGTAACATAAAGCAGGATTGCCTGACAAGCAACTCAGAGGTGGTGGAAGTTACAAAAGGAGGCAACTTAATCTATTTTTATAGGCTGCTTTGCATTAAGTAAGTGCATGGGGGAGGGGACTCAAGTTGTTTGGAGATTTAGCGACTTTTTTAGAGTGACAGAAGAGTTGGCAGCTTTTGGTCTTGCTGCACTTGGCAGCTTAGACTTTCATTTCCAGAAAGACTTTGGGCAGCCCTCGAGCTGGGGTACTGACTTAAAGCAGAGATAACAAGGTGTAAAGCTGGCGGAACACAGCAGGCCAAGCAGCATCAGAGGAGCAGGAAAGCTGACGTTTTGGGCCTAGACCCTCCTTCAGAAAATCTTATGAAGAAGGGTCTGGACCCGAAACATCAGCCTTCCTGCTTCACTGATGCTGCTTGGCCTGCTGCGTTCACCCAGCTCTACACCTTGTAACCTCAGATTCTCCAGCATCTGCAGTTCCTATTATCTCTCTACTGACTTAAAGCAGTTTGTCTTCAATATCTAACTTGAAACTCCAAATCAATTGAGAATTAGAATATATTAGAAAAATACTATTTTGCACAATTTTACTTTATTCCTACAAAATGGCATCACAAGAGAGCAAAAAGATAAGAATTCAACAATTTACCTTAATTTGAATAATGTTGCGTGCGCTGTGTATAATGCCATATGAAATGGGATGTTCAGGTTCAGTCCCATTTGAACCACACAAATCTTCCTCCAGTGTAGAGTGTTGAAGCAAATAGGCCAATAAACTCACTTTTTATAGAGAAGGTGAGTCGTGATAGTAACATCAGGACCACCTACTATATGCTCAAGTGTTTGTTCTCAAAGGATGGACTTATGGATGAGTTTCCACAGCCATAATTTTAACCTCATGATAAAATAGGGTTACTGGCAATTCAATTAGAGATGAGGTTTAGACACGAGGTTTTAGACCAGGTGAATAATGTGAAGTTTCAGTGATAAACCATTATGGGCAGATACTGACAACAAGAGATGAGATTGAGAAGCCGGTAGTTAATTGTCAGTTCCATCACAAACTGAATTGTTTTGGCAGACATGCCTGTTGAAAATGAAGGGGAGCATGATCTTCATATAGACCAGCACTCATAAAGAATACGTGTGAAAGCCATTATAACATTAGAGGTGTCATGTACCAATGCAAGAGTCCTCATCAAATAGACAGCTTTCTGGAGTTCAGTTTAAGGTTAATGGAAGCCTGTCTTTCACATTAGGATGTTGAATGCAAGTATTCCTTCCTTAGTTTGTTTTGTTTGGTTGAGGGATATCCCTGCTGATGCTTTCTGTTTATTTCTTATTAACAGCTGATGATAGTGAGCAAATGGTGGGAAACGCATCATTGCGCTCCACCTCATGTCCCGGCTCATTAGCAGCCCGTGGTAAATTTGAGAGACGAGTGGACATTGAAGCAGGCTCCTTTTCCCTTGCATGAACAGGCCAGAGAGCTCTCTGTAGATTTAATTAAAGCTGCTGTGAACAGATGGAGAAGATGGAAGAAAATCTAGCTTGAGACCGTTCATCTGTCTAGGCCTTGCAGCTTTCAATGAAGCTTGAGCTGTTGCCTGTTTGAGTTCCAAGCTTCTGTCAGGGTTAGGATCACGTGCGCACAGCCAATCCTCATCCATAACCTTGGCAGAGCTTAAAGTTATGCACTCATATGAAAAAAAACAAAACTTCAAACGAATTTCCTCTAAACTAGTTATACAACACTGTAAAAAGGCTTTTGCTTACTTCAATTCACTACTACATTAATCTCATTATCCCTTGAACCGTTTAACTGGGAATGCCAAATGCAATTTGTATTCTGGAGCAAGGCAAATGTTCTAAACTGATTATCCCAATATGAACCATGGCAATCCTCTATATTGTTGGGTTTGAAAGAACGTCTAACTGCTGAATAGTGTTCCCATATGCCTTCTGAGTTTCATGACACAATGTTGCGTCTGCTTTGCAAGGGATAAATTAAGCGTGTGAAAGTCTCAGCAAAGCCCTCATTTTCCAGTTAATCAAATCTCCCCTAATCAAATTAGCACACATAATTCCTTGAGCCGCACTGCACAAAAGTACATTATCTCCTTCTTTAGGAGTTGAAAAGAAGGAATCAGCACGGTGCTTTTCTCCTCTGCCTGAGCAGGTCTGAATAGAGGGGCTCTTCCGAAAGCTCCCCTAGAAAAGCAGGGAGACTGTAAACTTCAGCACTGGCGGAGTTCCCAGCTCATTAAAAACTCTGCCTCCGTGGCCACCTCCGGGGACCACTGAAGCATTTGGTAATGAGATACTTGTTTAATTTTCTTTCAAAGCGAGACATCTGTGATAAAACTCCCTGTGTTAGCCCCACACAAGGCAGATCTATCAATGAACCATAGGCCTCAATCTAGTTGATGGAGTGTTTGTCATTGAATGAACTAGATAATAAATTTTGAAGAGAAGGGAACAATTACCATTAACTCTGCACTCTCCAAAGAGTCAAAGCCCATCATGAAAATTCAACAGTGGAAACTAAAGGGATAAATGTTCACAGTCAACCATCTTAATTGATTTCACTCTATAAGATGAACTTATTGGGCTGAGGCTCCCCAGCTAACCTTTTTGTTTCATTGCAAATGCATTTAGGACCACTGCTAAAATAGTAATCCCTTGTGGGAAAATAAATCTGTGGGGGATAGGATTATTAGATCAATTCCCAATAGTGTCAACTGACTACAAAAGGAGGAAACATCACCCAGCTCTTTCAACACTGCCGCAATTTCAGCCTTTATTGAAATCCAGCAATCCACATCTCTACAATTGACATAACTAAATAGTAACAGCAATCCGGCATAATGGGAATCAGATGAATGTAGATGTCTTTGTATCAAAATTAAACCAATGTGATTGTGTCAATAGGAAGAATTGCACGCACTGTTCGTTTTTACTTGCACATTGGAGGGGATATGTCTGTAAAGCGAGTCCTAAGTTAGAATGACCTAAATTGAAGCATTAGAATCTATAAAATGCCAGGGAAGAAACATTAATAGAGATGCACAACAGAGCAATTGAGGATGCTACCAACAATCACTTCTCCTAATTCCTAGCACACAAAAAACACATAGTCTTACTGATAGTTTCCAAACAAAATTCTCTGACGGCAAGATAAAATTTT
Source organism: Stegostoma tigrinum (assembly GCF_030684315.1). Classification (NCBI taxonomy): domain Eukaryota; kingdom Metazoa; phylum Chordata; class Chondrichthyes; order Orectolobiformes; family Stegostomatidae; genus Stegostoma; species Stegostoma tigrinum. Next base: position 19,167,791 of record NC_081380.1, read on the forward strand.
CCTGTCAGTAAAATTAGTCAACTTTCTTCTGACTGAATTATTGAAAACTAATGGCAGCTCAGTGAAAGATTTCTTAACAGGCGTAGGTAAAAGTATCCCACAGTGACCATTATTCCTTTAACTTATGAACCAAATTTCAAATGAATATTCAACATCTAAAGCAAAATAAGTAATAAACACAAAACAAATAGTAAAAGTCGAGTGTAGATTAGGAAACTGCTTCACCAAACAACTCTTTGGTTAAGTGCGTAGTCCTGAGCTCCCATGCTTCTCCCAGGCTGCCCTTTGTTTTTGGTCATTACCACTCTTCCATGTAAACCCAAGATAGATTTGATGAATTTATTATAATACTCGAGGATGACGTACAGTCACTGTGGACAGTTTGAGTAAACCAGGAGTGAGCAGTTCAGCCATTTGGAACACATAGGCTCCACATCAATTCTTAACCTGTGGTGAAGTGGGTTGATCTCGGCCAATGCTGAGATAGAATAGAAATTGGCCTCAGCACTCACTGATTTGAGGGAGTCAATATGGAATCACAGAAACATAGACTTGCTATGGTGCAGAAGGGGGTTATTTTGCCCATTGTGTTTGCACTGGCTCTCCAACAAGCACTGTGTCTTAGTACCATTCTCCTGCCTTTACGCATACCCTTGCACACTGGGTCATGATTTGATTAGGAATAATGCCCTAATGCCCTGAGACTTTGCCTCAGCCCACACTTCCAGGAAGTGCATTCTACAGCCAGATCACTCATTAAGTCAAAAAATTCATTTTTGTACCATATTTGATACATTTGCAAATGACTTTCAGACTGAGCCTTCTCATTCTTGATCCTTTTATGAATGGAAACAATTTCTCATTATCGACTTTATCCATATCTCTCATAATTTTAAAAGCTTCAATCAGACCTCCTTTTAGTCTTCCTGTCTCCAAGGAAAACAGTTCCAATCTCTTAATCCATCCTCAAACTGAAGTTTCTCATCCCTGGAACCATTCTCATATGTCATGCCAGCATTCTTTCAAATGCATTTGCACCCCTACTATAACGTGACACCAATAATCTTGCTAAGGTCTATCAAATGTCTTGTATGAGTTCAGCATAATCGTCTTGCTCTTCTACTCTATGTCCCAATTCATAAAGCTTAGAATACTGTATTAGCTGTTTTTTCTACCTGTTGTCCCACCAACAATATTTTATGCACGTACACACCCAGGTCCCTTGGGGCTACGACACCGCTTTATTTTCCCGCACCCCCCAATTTACATTGTCTGTCCACATTCTTCTTACTAAAGTGCCCCACCTCAACTCCTCGGCATAGAACTTCACCTATAAATTTGAACAAATTATCTATGCTGTTTATAATTCTATTGCATACTTCTCACAATTTACAAAGCTTCCAAGTTTCGTGTCAACTGCAAACTTTGAAGTCATCCTCTGCATACAAAATTCAAATCATTAATATGTATCAGGAAAAACTAGGATCTGAAAAACAATCCCTGGGGAGCTCTACTGAAAACCATGCTTCAGCAATCAAAATACACATTGTCCACCACTCTGATTCCTCTCTCTCAGTCAATTTTATATCAAAATTGCTCCTGTCCCTTTTGTTCCATGAGCTGGATACTTTCTCAGAAGTCTTTTGTGTGGCACCGTATCGAAAAAATTTTGAAGACAAAAACAGCAATTGCTGGAAAAGCCAAGTTACTCTGAAAGCAGAGTTAACGTTTTGGGTCGAGACAAACCCAAAACTTAACTTTGGTTTTTCTCCACAGATGCTGCCAGACCTTCTGAGTTTTCTCAGCAATTTCTATTTTTGTGTTCAGTTTACAGCGTCCGAAGTTACCTCAGTTTTTATTTGATAATGTTTTGAATGTCTTCGTACATCTTATCTACAGCATTATTCACATTTACCCTTTCTGTGACTTCTTCAAATATCTCCAGCAAATTATTCAAATATGATTTCTCCTTTAGAAATCCATGCTGACCTTTTTGCCATGTGAGTAGGAATTATACTTTAAATAATTGTTTGTCAATGGCAGTTAATATTCTGATCCAAATTGGGAAATGACAAATTATTTTACCAAACTATCCGTAATTGACAATAATTCAAAATAGTGCAGGAACCTTTTTGCTGAGGGAGAGGACAGAGGGTTTACTTGGGTTTGGGGGAACTGGGGAGGTGGTAGGACATATTGAAAGAGCCAGTAGCAAAGCATATTGGATATTGGGCTGAATAAATAGAAGCATTCAGCACTGAAACAAAGAATCGAGGCTGAACTTTCACAAATCTCTGTTCAGGTGCCAACTGGGACCTGGGATAGGAAGGTACACCAAGGCCCAATAATGTAGTCTTTAGGTTCTGGGGGACACTGGTACTTGGGATGAGACAGGACCAATGTGCCCAGATTGGGGGCTGGGATCAGGGTGAACTATGCTTCAGTCATTTGGAGCGGTGCAGGGAAAGCATTGTGCTAGGGATGGGGCTGTTGTTATTGCACGAGGGCAAATGCTGGGGTCCCAGACCATGAGCAGCACTAAGACTCCTGATTTCTGTTCTTGGCCTTTGCCCCACAACTAGACAATTGTGTTCACCACTCTTTAGGAAAGATGTGCAGGTCCTTGAGATAACACAGTGAGGAGCTGGAGGAACACAGCAGGCCAGGCAGCATTAGATGAACAGGAAGGCTGATGTTTCGGGTCAGGACCCTTTTTCTGAAGAAGTGTCCCAATCCAAAATGGCAACTTTCCTGCTCCTCTGATGCTACCTGGCCTGATGTGTTCCACCAGCTCCACATTATTATCTCAGACTCCAGCCTCGGCAGTTCCTACTATCTCCAGGTCCTTGAAATGTTGCCTAGGTGATTTACCAGAATGGTTTCAGGGCTGGGACAGTGGTAGTTTATCCACAATGATAGGGTAGACAATTTGAAGTTATTCAAGGAAAGGAGATTGAGCAGATTGATATTCACTCAAGGTGTACATCTTAAATAAGGTAGACAACCTCTTTCCTGAGGAATAGAGGTCATGATTTGAAATTATGAGCAAGAGATGGAGGGGAATAAAACAAGCAAAATCTTTGTTACGTTGCAAGTCGTATTTGGTGGCCACCAGCTGAGGGAAGCAGAAATGATTTCAAAAGTAAATTGGATCAGCACTTGGAGGATACCCACAAAGCTACTGGGATCAAACCGTGGTGTGCAACCAACCAGGCTGTTCTGTCTCTTGCTTCTTGCTCAGAATTTCACACTATGACCTCTAGTCCTAATGAAAAGAGGTTGTCTACCTTATTTAGGATGGACACTTTGAGTGAATATCCATCTGCTCCATCTCCTTTTCTCGAATAACCTCAAATTGTCTACCCTATCATTGTGGGTAAACCACCTCTGTCCCAGCCCTGAAACCATTCTGATAAATCACCTAGGCAACATCTCAAGGACCTGGAGATAGTAGGAACTGCCGATGCTGGAATCTGGGCTGAATGGCCTTCCTCTATGTTGTAATAAACTTGATAATTTCATCATTTTTCAGTCCTGGAGTTACCAACAGTGTTCCTTTTTTTTGTGACTTTCACACCAATCAGGAAAAAAACACAAATTAAACCAGAATTTACAGGTAAACGATCCATTAAATTTTTTTAAAAAAGGCTGTTGCTGTCCCTTAATTTGTGGATAACATTTATTTAGGCTGCAGGTTTCTGCTGTGGGTCCATATGTGACTCAATCGGCTGATTCATGATTCACAGATCTCTGGGCATAAGGAGCAAAGATGTCCTACAAGATAATGGGATCCAAACTGTTCTCTTTGACAGTCCTCCCATTGAATTTTGGGAATGTGGTGGAGGCAACGAGTGCAGAATTTTCTCTAGTACTGTTAAGTACACAGTCTAGGTCTCACTGCACCACAGAAGTATGATGATGGTGACTGCTCTGTTCACTCAGACTTCTGTTGATTTGTGAAAGCTTTTGCTGTTAAACACTGACTGTTTTAGTCCGTAGGAAGCTAAGTTGGTACAACAGAATCTGTGTTGGATCTCATCAACAATGGTGGCCTTTTGAGAGCAGAGGCTGCCAAAGTACGGGAGGTGTTCAACACATTCCAAAGTCTCAGGTTCAGATATACAGCAATTGGAATATTTGGCTGACCAAGTACAGTTTGACATATGAGCTTTGTTTGGCAACATTCAAGGGACTGGCAAGTTTCTTGTGTGCGGAATTGAAAAGATTGACAATGATTTGCAAAGTCCTCGGCCGAACGGGCAATAATCAGTGTGGTCATCTGCAAAGTTTATGTCTGTCTACAGTGGTTAGTTTAGTTTTGGCACAAAGGTCACGGATGCAAAACAGATTAACCATCTTGGCAGTTTTCAATACTGACACCAGGGTGTGGTTGGTTTTGGATTAGGTTCTAATTTTTGAAGCTTTTGTTTCAATGTGAAATAGAATCAACATAAAGTAAATAGGAATTCAGCTGCGGTCTGTAATTCTGTGTCAAAGTATTCCAACCACAGTATTTGCCGACTGTTTCATAACTCAAAGAATTTTCAAAGTTTATGTACTAGAACATTCTGAATTTTTTGCAGGTTAACATTCTTTTACAAATTTTAGATTTTCATCCCAAACTCATTCAGTTCTGCAGTCCTGGGGCACTCTCCTGTACTATCCCAGATATTTATTCTGCAGATGTAAGCTTAAACCATAGCTCCTGACGGACCACAGTCATTTCTAGTTTTTCACAAATCAACTTTCTACTTTTTAAAGCCTGTCATTTCATTTAGGGTGTTGTTTAGCTCAGTTGGCGGTTAGCAAAGCACTGTAATGCCAATAGCATGGGTTCAAATCCTGCACCGACCAAAGTTACCATGAAAGACAGTCCTTCTCAAACTCTTCCCTTGCCTGAGGGAATGGTGACCCTCAGTTTAAACCATCACTGGTTTTCTGTCTCTCGCTTTCTCTCTAGTAACAGGATGACCCTATCATTTGAATTGACTCTTTTTAACTATGGTGCGTTCCAATGACATGTGGAACTTCCAGCTGATGTCACTGGATAGAACAGAAAAAAACAAAGAAAATTACAGTACAGGAACAGGCCCTTTGGCCCTCCAAGCCTGCACTGACATGCTGCCCATCACAACTAAAACCCCCTACCCTTCTAGGGACCGTATCCCTCTCTTCCCATCCTATTCATTTATTTGTCACGATGCCCTTTAAAAGTCACGAAAGTATCTGCTTCCACTACCTACCCCAGCAGCGAGTTCCAGGCACCCACCACCCTCTTGGAAATACCTGTTTTAGAACTGTCAATTGAAAGTGCTCACTATGGATCCAACAAATGTCTCAGGGGATGAGCCCAGAAATAGCTTGTAGAGTGGCCCCATAGTGGTACTGTACAGTGATTCGACAATTGCTTCATTTGACTACCATACCTTAGAACAAGCTCACACGCACCACAAAGGATGAACTCAATACCATGCTGCAAGTTGAGGTGTTAGATTAAAGACACCTTCTCCAATGTATCACATATTAAGGAGTTTTAAATGATAAACAACTACAAGTAGTTTTCATTTTTACTTTTGTGACAGTTAATTATCACACTTCCAGACCACAACGTTATCAATGACACACCTGTAATATAGCATTTTGAATAAACACTGAAATAGTTCAATGAAATTCAAGCAATAAGCAGGCAAAACTTGGTTTAGGTGTTGCAGCAATTGCTCACACAGAATCTCTATGTCCTTGTATTTCAAATATTAGGATCATGTTGTATTTTATAGATACCTTTTCCTTAACTGTTTGTTTTTGTTCTCCCTTTGTAAGTGCGCTGGCAAAAGCTGAAGCCTGGATCAGCACTCCCAAATGTGAACCCAAATGCTGTGATACTGACAAATTATTCATGCCTGGCAGGCATCACATTCAAGTCAGAACCATTCTGACACATCATGCAACAAAGAATAACAATAGCCATTGCGAAGAGGTATTCAAGCTGATTTCTTTTCCTCCTCCGTCAAACAGGGCCACAGAATTTAATTGGAGCAGCCTTCTTTAGTTCAGTGTGGGATAGGTACATGAAAAGTTTGTAAAATCTGATGTAAAATGGCTTCAGCACCAAATCTATGTTGTATTTCCTTGCCTAAACTGTCAGTGAAGCTGCCATCTCAGTGTTTTTCTCTTAGCTCCATTAGGACTCCCACACATGAAGAATGAGTAAATTAAATCACAAACGAATGACACTGAACTGTGTAGAATTTATAGCAGTCATGCGGGCCAGGCATCCCAACTTGTTTGTGTCAGTGTTTATACGCCACATGAGCCTTATCCCATCTTATTTTATCTCAACGTATCAAAATGCCCTGTTCCTTTCTCTCTCGTGTACTTATAGAGATTCCCATTAAGTGCATGTAGGCTATTTGCCTCAACTCTGTTATGCAGTAGCAAGTTCCACATGCTAACTTATCTCAATGAAAGGTTTTCTGCTAAATTCCTCAGTGGTTTTATTCATGACTAGTTTTGAATTATTGCTCCTAACTTTGAACTCCCTAAGAAGAAGCAGTGTCTCTGCATCTAGCCTGTAACAAAATTGTTGTGTTGATATGTTGTTGAAATAGTTGAAGTTCTAATTTAGGCGTATTGTTGGTACATAGATCATTCTTGGCAGTCCCAGTTTCTAAAGCAATAGACTCATACCAAGCTAGGGTTATAAATGATGTTACAAAATCTATATCATCGATGCTCTTCACTTCTCAGTTAATGAGCTGTGATTGTAAGTCTCAATATTCTGGTTTTTTTTGTTGATTTTTCTAGAAGCTGCTCTCAGATAGCTTCTTCCTTTCTCCATGTTCCATCTTTACCTGTTACCAAGGCTGCTTAGAAACATGAAGCTGAGAAGTCAGAAGCAGTTCAAATATGGGTTCCAATCATCATTTTAAGCTTCCAGGAATTGTATAACAGCTGTTATTCCTTATTGTTATTAACAACTTTATGCAGCATTTCATTATCAGGAAGCAGAGATCAAGAACTCAGTGAAGGAGGGGAGTGAGACTATTGGTAGAATTTAATACCCTTCCCAGAAATAGGCTGTGAGATGGTGCAGGGTGGAGATCTTATCACCTTCCTTAATGTCTTGATTAAGTCTGACCGAGGAAGGGTCAAGGAGAGATGTCCAACTTGGAAGTCAAGTGAGGTGTTTAAGTAATTTTTTCAATGTCTCATTCAGCTGCTATTGGTATTAAACCAGCAGTGAGCAGGAGCCATGGTATAGGCATAACACAGCATGATGGGCAAGTCTGGAGACTAATGATCGGAGAGATGGGGTTGGAATGCTGTCCTATTTAGGCATTTCATGTGGGGAGCTTTGGCAGTGGTAAGAATTTCCCCAAGTGTGAAAAAGCTGACCACATCACATAATCACACCATACCCATGCTTCACCTTGTCAAGCTTCCCAATCCCACATTCACTCAACTGGCAGCCTACACATTTTGCAGTACCTAAGTACCCACCAGTCCAAGTGGCACTACTGATACTGCTGAGCTATCTACCTCTGGGTGGCCAGCTACTCTTGAAGGTAGGAAATTACCTTGACTATGCCAGAACCTGATACTGACCAGGTACTGACTTATTGATATTAAACTGGCACAAGGAGATCATGGAATGACATGGCATGTTTGCCACCAGTTCATTGCAAGCTCTAAATTCTGCACAGTTTCTGGCAGTGCTACTTCAGAGCCCGCTAGAAAACATTAATGTTAAACATTTATATTGGCTAACATCCAATAACTGTTAGCCAGTTGAGAAAAAAAGACAGACTTTCATTCATATGGCCCTTTTCACAAACTCAGGACATCACAAGTTCTTAAATGTCTTCAAGTGTTGGGCTGTTATTGAAAGAAAAGGCGGTAGCCACCCTCCTGGCAACATGTAGGCATCGGAGCATGGTCTGAACCAAGACACGTTTCTAGCAGTAAAATAGACCTGGTTCCTGGTGTCCAAACCCAAGAGGGAAAATCCAGACCCCAATATCACAATTCTCAGTTTCAGAAGAGTGCATCCCATGTAGTTCAGTGATTCCTTGCATCGTTTGTATTGGTCGTTTTCGAAGGTTTTTAAAAAAATACTTTCTAAATTTGACATTTCTACATATTGTACTGTTCTGCGTGAGGGCATTGTGATTATAATTTTTAAGCCGAAAAAAAAAATGCAGGACTTGAATCCAAAAAATCAACCTGAAGTCGAGAGCAGCTTGAATTTCCTGGCTCTGTGATGAACATATTCTTATAAATCTCCAGAAAATTGAGCTTAAAAAGAAAGACAGGTCTGTCTCAATGGATTGCAAAACTGCCTGCAATCAGACCGACATACCATTATCTCCTACACATTCCAGCATGGCAATTTAGAAGACAATTTAAATAAATGTAGTTAAAGATGGCGATAGTGGAGCTAAGTAGGAAATATGGTCTGTTCTTACAAACTGGTAAGAATCAAAATTGCAACTAAAAAAACCCAGAAAAACTGCAAAGATCTATTTCATCTGCAGGGAATTGAAGAATGGAAGCTCAATTAAAACCACCAATCCAAGTGCTGAATGATTCTGCAGCACTAACTCAATGGTGTCAAACAGTGAAAATGTACGTACACGAACTGTTATTTTAAAAGAGCTGGGAATTGTTGTGCAAGCTTGTTAAGTCAAAGTTTAATTAGAGTTAGACTGAAATGAAAATCTGGATACTGTAAAAGTGGCTGCTGAGGTTTAAAATAAGTGATAGGTTAATCTGATCCCTTTATCAGCTTTGCATCTGAACCATAAAGCTGAGCACGGCTCCATTTTTAAGTATGTTCCTGTTACTGTGAAGGGTAAGGCTGGTGGGTGCAGGGAATGCTGAATGACTACAGAAATTGAGGCTCTGATCAAGAAAAAGGCAGAGGCATGTGTCAGGTATGGACAGCTGGGATTGAATGAATGCCTAAAGGGCAGGAGGTGAAAATTCAAGAGGGAAGGCAGGAGGGCAAAAAGAGGATGTGAGATAGTCTTATGGCAAATAGAGTTAAGGATAATCCAAACAGATTCTACAAATGCATTAAGGCCAAAACAGTAACGATGGAGAGAATATGGGTTCTTAAAGATCAAAAAGTGTGGAACCACAGGAGTTGGGTGAGATATTAAATGAGTATTTTGCATCAGTATTTACCATGGAGAAGGATATGGAAGACAGAAAACTTGATGAAATAAATAGTGTTATTCTGAAGAGTGTCTATATTACACAGGAGATGGTGCTGAATGTCTTAAAATGAATAAAGGTGGATAAATACTCAGAATCTGGTCAGGTATATCCCAGAACTTTGTGGTGAGCTAGTGAAGAGTTTGCTGGGCGCCTTGCTGAGATATCTGTATCATCAGTAGCCACAGTGGGGTGCCAGAAGACTGGAAAGATGGCTAACGTCATACCGTTAAGAAAGGTGGTAAGGAAAGCCAGAGAACTATAGACTGGTAAGCCTGATGGTGGGTAAGTTGTTGGAGAGCATTCTGAGGGACAGGATTTACATGCATTTGGAAAGGCAATGACTGATTAGGGATAGGAAGGATGTGTATGTGGGAAATTGTGTCTCACTAACTTGATTGAGATTTTTGAAGTGACAAAGAAGATTGATGAAGGCAGAGTGGTGGATACTGTTTATATGGACTTCATCAAGGCATTTGACAAGGTTCTGCAAGATAGACTGATTAGCAAGGTATATCACATGGGATACAGGGAGAGCTAGCTATTTGGATACAAAATTGGCTAGAAGGTAGTAGACGGAGGGCATCGGTAGAGGGTCGTTTTTTGACCGGAGGCCTGTGACCAGAGGTGTGCCACAAGGATCGGTGCTGAATCCACTTCTTTTTAGCCTGGTGGGGTAGTGAAGCAGGTTATCTCAGACTATAACGGAACCTTAGTCAAATGGGCCGAGGAGTAGCAGATGGAGCTTAATTTAGGCATATGTGAGCTGTTACATCTGGTTGGGCAAATCACGGCGGGGTTTATACACTTAATGGTAGGGTCCTGGGGAATGATGCTAAACAAAGAGATCTTGGTGGGGTGGGAGGGCAGGTTCACTGTTTCTTGAAAGTGGAGGCGCAGGTAGGCAGAATAGTGAAGAAGGCATTTGGTATGCTTGCCTTGGTTGATCAGTGCATTGAGTACAGAAGTTTGGAATGTCATGTTGCAGCTGTACAGATCATTGATGAGGCCACTTTTGGAATACTGCCTTCAGTTCTGGCCTCCCTGCTATTGGAAAGTTGTTGTTAACCTTGAAAGGGTTCAAAAAATATTTGCAAGTATTTTGCCAGGTTAGAGGGTTTGAACTTTAGGGAGATGCTGAATAGTCTGGGGCTATTTTCCCTGGATCGTAGGAGGCTGAGGTGTGATATTATAGAGGTTTATAAAACCATGAGGGTCACGGATACGGTATACAGCCAAAGTCTTTACCCCAAGGTGAAAGTTCCAAAACTAGAGGGCATATGTTTAAGGTGAGAGGGGAAAGATTTAAAAGAGACCTGAGGGGTAACCTTCACACGTAGATGTTAGTACGTGAATGTCAGAGCAAGTAAAGGAGGCTGATGCAGTTGCAACATTTAAAAGGCATCTGGATGGGTACATGAATAGGAAGGGTTTAGAGGGATATGGGCCAATTGCTGGCAAATGGGATTAGATTAATTTAGGATATCTGGTTGGCGTGGACAAAATGGACCAAAGGGCCTGTTTCTGTATTGTACAACTCTGATTTAATGACTCTGTACCATAACCTAAAATTTGATCTCAATAATATTAGAAAACAATTGCTCAGCACATTTGTGTGCTTTGCTTCTGTCTGCTGTTTATGTAAAAGGTGCTGATCTATTTTATCAAACAGGGTAAAAGTCTGCAATAGAAGGTTTGCACAAGGAAAGCTGCAATAGTGTTGGATTATTAACAGGAATTTATCATTTCCATGATGAAGGCCAAAAATGTTGGCAATACTTAGCAGCATCTGTCGTGAAAGTTTCACAGCCCGAAATGTTAATTCTTTCTGTTTCTCAACAGCTGACATGGCTTTGAGTGTGTCTTTTTTCAGCAACTGTACAGTTAACCACTGTAGGTTTCCTTCTGTTCAAATTCCATTACTTAACAATTCAGCACTAATAAGCTCTATAAAACTAAGACTCATAGTATTGGTTTCAGTTACTGAAAGTACATTCTACAAGTACACTTGAACATGGGAGGAGTACAGTGACAATAGAGGGGCAGGTCTGTACTTTGAAATATAAATGATCTGATGTGCAGGGAGAGTGGCAAGTATAGGGCTATGCGTCTGCAGTTGAATCAAGGTTGTTTGATGCAGCATGTTCAGTTTTAAGATCAAGCTCCACATGTTTTCACTTCTCCAAAATACGATACAGGGGTTTGAGTTGCTGTGGTAATAGGCATTTCCACATGCACATTCTAATCTGAAGCTCTGGGTAGTGATGACAGAGGCTGTAGCTTGCTTTCCAACAAAAAGCTGGCCAGAAATCTCCTTTGCATTCTGATTTATCATTTCCAAGAACAAATCTAAGACAGTAAGAATGATAATGGAAGTCAGGCTCCTAGGAACAGAAATGGATCTTGCAGGCTCCTGCTCCTGTTCACCATTTACTTCGATTTTAGTTGATGTTTGTACCTTAGTCAGTCACTCATCTTTGTTCCATAGCTCTTCACATTATGGATCAAACAAAGTCTTTAAACTCAGTCTAAAAAATTTTAAGTAAGGATTCACCACCTAATTCTGATTAAACCTTCTCGTTCTGTTCCTCCAATTTTCAGAGGAACTAACTTTTGTCCATCTACTGTTTAAAACAATTCAGCCTTTGACTTAACCACCCATAAATCTTCCACACTCAATGGAACACCTGTTGTTGTAATTTAGCTCTCACTGCACAAATAATATTCTGGCAAATCTGTGATTTGCCTCCTCCAAGGCCAATCTATCTTTCCTGAGGCTCTGTATAAGTGAAGCTTAATTTATTTGTCTTTGCAATCCAGCCACCTTGAGATAAAAGCCCATTCCATTAGTCTGTTTGATTGTTTTTGTACCTGTGCATTATCTTTTGAACCAGAAACAAAACAAAACTGATAAAATTTCTAAATGTCTTAAAAACATCTTTTAAAAAAGGACTTTAGTGTGTGTTTACAACTCTGCAGAATCAGACTGACACAGACCAGAAGCGAGATGTCTGAAATCACAGTGCCCTCAAAAGATTCCATTTAGTAAGCATGTCAAAATTAGAAAGTGTATCACTCCTAAGTTGCAAACAAATTTCCTGCTCTTCATATGCTTCAATTTATAAAGCATTTTCAAGGATGAATGTTACCACAAGTTATTGCTTTAAACATCGCAAAGTGCTGGAAATAATTTCAAGTGGTATTGTCCATTGATCATATTATCATAAACAATACTTTATTCATTAAAATGTATGCCTGCCTGTCATATATCTTCATTTAATTGATTGAAGTGTGTAATATCCTGAGGAGTCTTGACATGTTGGATGTGGAGAGGATGTTTCCTTTTGTAGGATTCTCTAGAATTAGGGGTCAGTGCTTAAAAATAGGAATAATTGATTTAAAAGAAATAAAGTTTTTTTGGGATTATGAGTCTTTTGAACTCTCTTTCTGAAAAGATTGTAGAAGCAGATTCTTAGAATATTTTTAAGACAGAGACAGATAAGTTCTTGGTAAGGAAAGGAGTGAAACGTCAGGGTGGGCAGGCAGTGGATTTGAGATTAAAATCAGATCAGCTAATTTTATTGGATGATGGAATAGGATCCAAGAACCAAACGGCCTACTTCTTGGTCATTTGTATTCCAGAATTCAAGGTTTTTCAGAATTGAACACACACATCTACAAATTAAACTGTAACACTTGTAATTGAACTTAGCTCTTGTACAAAAGATACACTTCACAATTCCATTGTTCATAACAGCATTAGTATATGATGAACTGGATGAGAAAGTTCAACAGTAAAACTGCTCTAAAATGAGCAGATATAACATAAGCACAAAATGTTAAACATCTTAAGGGTCTGAAACAGGGATCTTTCAATGAATGTTGCTGTTCTTCCTTTGTTGTCAGAGGGGAGCATATCAAGAGGGGTTGAACAGTAGTTTCACAATGTAGGAAAAGCTTAGCTTTATAACCTAGATGAGCTTCTACCCAAATCTCTTTCACCTGACAGTTTTAAAGTGATTTCAAACTTGCAGCATTATATTTGTTAATTAAGCATTGTGTGCCCATTAATTTACTTGTGAGATTTCACCTTTAGGATACCTGCTCCATGTCGTGTAAACTCAATGTTATTGCAATTACGAGGTTTATCCTGGCAGGTGGATGCTCTGTAATCACAAAGCTGAAAGTAAACTTTTGGTTAAATTCTCACATCTCACTGAAGCTCTTGAGGACAATCCAAGTTCAATAGACTGCTCTGAAAACTCTGTTCATATTTTGATAACTGTGACAAATTGCACCGCAACAACTGAGACAATCCACAGCATTGCAAATGAAATAAAAACACAACATGTTTAAAAACAGAGATAATGGGAACTGCAGATGCTGGAGAATTCCAAGATAATAAAATGTGAGGCTGGATGAACACAGCAGGCCAAGCAGCATCTCAGGAGCACAAAAGCTGACGTTTCGGGCCTAGACCCTTCATCAGAGAGCTGATGAAGGGTCTAGGCCCGAAACGTCAGCTTTTGTGCTCCTGAGATGCTGCTTGGCCTGCTGTGTTCATCCAGCCTCACATTTTATTATGTTTAAAAACAGTTTGTCCTATCTCCAAATGTATCCTATCTATATTGCAGTATCTGGATCTAAATTCTCATCAAAAGCTAATCAGTTCTTCCTTGCGTTAAACCCTGTCTGTGTCTCTCTATTAGTTTCTGAGTTATGATTTTTACAGACAGACCAACAGGAGCAAAAAAACAGTACTTCAGTGGCAGAGGTAATGAATAGAAGGTGATTGACAAACACTCATTGTAAGTATATTTTGTACCCTTTTTTAAAAATGGGAACTATTAAGGAGAGGACAGCTCTTCCTTTTGCATCTAACACAGGTCGTTTACAAATTTATTTGTTAGAATCAGTCCTGTTAACTGCAAATGAGGTTGCCTATGAATAAGCACTGAACTGTCAATGCTACTTTGAAGATACTGTTGGGAAGAAATGGAAATAATATGTTGGAGTAGGTGGCTATGCTATTCTGAAAATAATATTAAGTCATTCTGTTGGGGGCAAATTAGGACCAGTTACAGTGACCTAAAGCTGAATGATATAGTTAGAGTGGAGAAAATGACGATCTTTGACTCCAAGGGTATCATCCTTCAGCCTGAACCTATTTCCATTGCTATCCCAGTTTTGATCTTAATTACTCAATTCCAGATGGTGTTTGCTAGGAAGACTTCAGCCTTTGCCAAATAATTTGTGAGCACCTTAGTTATGGGCCTGGAAGGCTACTTGGTATCGAGAGAGTTTGACCATCAGTGCACCTTTCAAAAAGGGCCGTTGTGAACATTAGTTCACCATCTGAAGCACACCTGTTTCCATGACAGTCACTAAACTATAACTGTGACAATCACAATTTTGAAATACAAAACCAGAAATTGCAGGAAAAGCTCAGCAGGTCTGGTGGCATCTGTGGAGAGAAATCAGAGTTAACGTTGCAAGTTCAGTGACCCGAAAGTTAACTGTGGTTTCTCTCCACAAATGCCGCCAGACCTGCTGAGCTTTTCCAGTAATTTGTTTTTGTTTCTGATTTACAGCATCCACAGTTATTTCAGTTTTTATTCATGATTTTTGAATAACCTTGATTGTCCAGGCTGCCACCAGTTCAGTTATTCCTCCAGCATCACTAGTGTTGTAGAATCCATCTTGTAGGATAGTAGGTTAGATTGTTACAATATCAAAACATTGTTGAACTCCTTTTGATGGCTTCCAGTTCTGGGACTTAGTCAAGTATAGGGACAGGCACCATACAACAGAAAGCTGACAAATTTATAAGCACAAGTCCACTTACTACACTGCAAACCCTTTGAAACTATAAATAAAATTTGTGTAAATGCACAGTATGTCAATCACAATTAGAGAGAAAAAATAAGGTTGTACAAAGATTAGACATGATTGCAACTGAATGGCAGAGCAGGCTCAATGCGCTATACGATCTTCTTTGTCCTACTTCTTAAACCTTTATGGCATTGGCATAATTGTTTTTATTCTTTCATGGAACGTGGGTAATGCTCACAAGACTAGTATCTGTTGCCTATCTCCCTTACCCTTGTCAAGTCATCTATTTGAAATGCTGCACTCAATATAGTGTGACTGAGAAGGGACTTCCAGGATTTTGACCCAGCATCATTGAAAGTAGAGCAATATAATCCCAGGTCAGGACGATGTGCAGCTTGCAGGGGGGTGACATTCACAAATATTGGCTGCCCTTGTCCTTCTCGACAAGGGATTAAAGAGATTAGTGAAAGAGGCCGAGGAAATGTTCAGAGATAATGGGAACTGCAGATGCTGGAGAATCCAAGATAATAAAGTGTGAAGCTGGATGAACACAGCAGGCCAAGCAGCATCTCAGGAGCACAAAAGCTGACGTTTCGGGCCTAGACCCTTCATCAGAGAGGGGGATGGGGAGAGGAAACTGGAATAAATAGGGAGAGAGGGGGAGGCGGATTGAAGATGGAGAGAAAAGAAGATAGGTGGAGAGGAGAGTATAGGTGGGGAGGTAGGGAGGGGATAGGTCAGTCCAGGGAAGACAGACAGGTCAAGGAGGTGGGATGAGGTTAGTAGGTAGGAAATGGAGGTGCGGCTTGGGGTGGGAGGAAGGGATGGGTCAGAGGAAGAACAGGTTAGGGAGGCAGAGACAGACTGGGCTGGTTTTGGGATGCAGTGGGGGAAGGGGATGAGCTGGGCTGGTTGTGTGATGCAGTGGGAGGAGGGGACGAACTGGGCTGGTTTTGGGATGCGGTGGGGGAAGGGGAGATCTTGAAGCTGGTGAAGTCCACATTGATACCATTGGGCTGCAGGGTTCCCAAGCGGAAAATGAGTTGCTGCTCCTGCAACCTTCGGGTGGCATCATTGTGGCACTGCAGGAGGCCCATGATGGACATGTCATCTAAAGAATGGGAGGGGGAGTTGAAATGGTTCGCGACTGGGAGGTGCAGTTGTTTATTGTGAACCGAGCGGAGGTATTCTGCAAAGCGGTCCCCAATGTAGAGGAGGTCACACCGGATACAATGGATACAGTATACCACATTGTCAGATGTGCAGGTGAACCTCTGCTTAATGTGGAAAGTCATCTTGGGGCCTGGGATAGGGGTGAGGGAGGAGGTGTGGGGGCAATTGTAGCATTTCCTGCGGTTGCAGGGGAAGGTGCCGGGTGTGGTGGGGTTGGAGGGCAGTGTGGAGCGAACAAGGGAGTCACGGAGAGAGTAGTCTCTCCAGAAAGCAGACAAGGGTGGGGATGGAAAAATGTCTTGGTTGATGGGGTCGGATTGTAGATGGCGGAAGTGTCGGAGGATGATGTGTTATATTTGGAGGTTGGTGGGGTGGTATGTGAGAACGAGGGGGATCCCCTTTGGGCGGTTGTGGTGGGGGCGGGGCGTGAGGGATGTGTTGTGGGAAATGTGGGCGATGCGGTCAAGGGTGTTCTCGACCACTGTGGGGGGAAAGTTGCGGTCTTTGAAGAACGTGGACATCTGGCATGTGTGGGAGTGGAATGCCTCATCCTGGGAGCAGATGCGGCGGAGGCGGAGGAATTGGGAATAGGGACTTTCCATATTAAGCAGAGGTTCACTTGCACATCTGCCAATGTGGTATACTGTATCCATTGTACCCGGTGTGGCTTCCTCTACATTGGGGAAACCCAGCAGAGGCTTGCAGACTGCTTTGCAGAACACCTCCGCTCAGTTCGCAATAAACAACTGCACCTCCCAGTCGCGAACCATTCAACTCCCCCTCCCATTCTTTAGATGACATGTCCATCATGGGCCTCCTGCAGTGCCACAACGATGCCACCCGAAGGTTGCAGGAACAGCAATTCATATTCCGCTGGGGAACCCTGCAGCCCAATGGTATCAATGTGGACTTCACCAGCTTCAAGATCTCCCCTTCCCCCACCGCATCCCAAAACCAGCCCAGTTCGTCCCCTCCCCCCACTGCATCCCAAAACCAGCCCAGTCTGTCTCTGCCTCCCTAACCTGTTCTTCCTCTGACCCATCCCTTCCTCCCACCCCAAGCCGCACCTCCATTTCCTACCTACTAACCTCATCCCACCTCCTTGACCTGTCTGGTCTTCCCTCGACTGCCCTATCCCCTCCCTACGTCCTCACCTATACTCTCCTCTCCACCTCTCTTCTTTTCTCTCCATCTTCGGTCCGCCTCCCCCTCTCTCCCTATTTATTCCAGTTTCCTCTCCCCATCCTCCTCTCTGATGAAGGGTCTAGGCCCGAAACGTCAGCTTTTGTCTTCCTGAGATGCTGCTTGGCCTGCTGTGTTCGTCCAGCTTCACACTTTGTTATCTAGGAAATGTTCACCTATTTTTCTCTCACATGCTAAATGACCCACTGTACAGCCTGTTTTTTTTAATGTTTTCCTGCATTTTTATTTTTCTCTTGGTCACACAACGCTTGACAAAAATCTTCATAAAATCACCTAATAGCCAGGCCCCAAGAATGGCAACGAAAGTGATTGCACCTCTCAATGGCTTAGGTGGGTAACCCAGTTAAGAGTCAATTTTATTTTGAAACTTCAAAAGCTGGCAAAATTCAAGCTTATCCAGATACTTGAAGATTTTGGTTTTACAATTCCTGTCAAATTATCTATTCTGTGTATGTAAAGAAAAAGGGAGGTCACCTTTTAAACCTTTCAAAGCAGTCCCGAAAGGCTCAAGGATCGATCTTGCGCCTGTTTGTATCTCTCTTGCCAACAAACCAGTGGACTGTAAACCACTATGTCAAAGCTCTGGGTATCCATTTGTGAAGGGATGAATGAATGGATTGTAACAGCCAGGATGTGCACACTGTTGTCTGTTTCTAACAACTGTCACCCTCCCTGTTGAGGCTAAATCTTAGGTCTAAATTCTAAAAGCAGAATGCGTGATCAAGTTACTAGGACAGAATGTCAAAATTCTTTGCTGTGGAAAAGAAAGGCAGCTAACTAAGCTCTCATTAGTGAAGCTTTCTGTCATCTCTCTCCACAAGACTCCACTGAATAACACTGACACCCTGGAAATGACCACATATAGCTCAACAGCCTACCATCTGGTCGGTGCACTGGGGCCAATCAATCACAGTGTGCTTTTTCAGTTGGATTAAGGTCAAGTACATATTGCATACTCATTTTTTTTTAGTTTAGCAAGCAAGGGTAAGTACGAGGCACAAAAGCCTTATAGAGATATGAATCTGTGCTTACCATGGAATATAAATATTATATGTTGAAAAAGTTACAAGTTCCAAATCTGGCCCGTTTTTATTGGATTTTAATGAGGTGCAATGGTTCCACCCTCTCCCTTGGCTATAAACATCAGCAGAAAGCCTAGCCCCAATTTCTTTCTCTTTTTGTGCCAGAAAATCTTAATGTTAATTGCGCTAAGGTGACATTTCTGCTCCCAACTTGGGAGGAAGTTCTGCCTTAGGGAGTTGTTAGCCAGTTGGTTTGGCTGGGGGCTGTGTTGTCAACTGGTTCTTGTCACTTTGACTACAGGCAGCCCAGCTTTCTGAAAAGCCCAGATTAAGTCCAGGGTCATATGTCATGGCAGGACTGAGGACATTTGGGGAAAGGAAAGAAGAAAGGGTGTTCAAGAGGCCACTGAAAGATGATTACAGGGTGATGATGATTTTTGTCAGCAATGCCACTAATATGCCCAGAGAACTTGCAAGGGAGGTTTCCTCTCTCCTCCTGACACCAGCCCATGCCGCTGATGCTACCAGACACCACACACAGCCTCTAACCCACCCCACACAGTGGGTAAAACAAATGGAGGCACAAAGAGGCCAGTGGCTAATAATTATACCCAATAAGCCTTAAGGTGCTATATCTTTCTCTGACCACCAGTAAAATTTCAGGCAAGTCAGGGCAAGTAAGTAGATAGCAAAATGGCACACGAGTTTACCTGCCCCTGTCTCCATCTTCAAACCTGCTGTCATCGGAACATAAAAACCAACCTACTGTGTTCCAAATACAGAGCTACTTATTCCTACATTGTGGTCAAATTCCAGAGTACAACAGTGACCACGCTTTAATGGACTTAACTAGCTTTGGAATACCCTGAATTCAGAAAAGTACTAAATAGGTACAATTCTTTCCCTCTTTACGGCATATGTACTACCCCCATTTAAAAAGAGACTATTTTCCTTCCTTTTATTAAGGTGGTCACTAATCGTATTCAGCCCCGTAATTTTGACCAGGATAGCCTGATAAACCATATGAGTCCTATCTTGGAGCTACAATAAGGCATGTTCAATACCTCCTAACTACTAATACCTTTTAAAATGTAATTATTTATGGACAGATCGACACTATTTTATAGATATCCATCAATAATCGGTACAGTCTGGGCTTCAGCTCTATTCGTATGCAAGTTACTGATCTTGCTGAGGTGAATCAAACAATGAATGTTATTTATCAGATGTTAAATAGCAATTTGTTGTTGCCCACAAAGAAGGGATACACTGCTGCATTAGGTTCGGGTCCAAAGGGCCGATGGAAATACTTTGAACAGGTTTAAAGATAGCTAATTAAAAGATTGTAACTGTTTGCAGTAAAATGCAGATACCTGGCTGGGATTCAATTATTGCTTTGGGGATACAGCTATTTATCATCTTTATAAAAGACTTGGAGATTAAAGTCAGTTCCAATGTGTTCAAATTCGCAGACTGCACTGTAATTAGAGCAGCAGCAAATGACTCAAACTTCTTTGCACAAACTCAGAAAGATTTATAGATATTAGTTTAAACTGCAGACAAATGCAAATGAGACTAGGTAGGATTGGGATGGCTAGTCAGCGCAGACAAGTTGGACCAAAGGGTCTGTTCCTCTGCAGTTTGACTCCATGGCTCTAAGTGATAACCATTGTTTGATGCAAGTAAAAATTAGGATGGGATCTCGTAAAATGAAAGAGCATTGCAACAGTATTATGCAAGATTGAGCTGAAGAGCTCACCTGTATTATCACCACTATTCCCAAGATGGAGGATTACAAAACAGAATGTTACTTAGAATATATAGCACAGAAAAATCATTCAGTCAAACTCATTCATGTCACTGTTTATGTTGCATATGTTTCCTCTCATTTCTCTGCATCTAAGCCTACTGGCATAATTATCTATTCCAGGTTCCAGATTCTAATCACTGTCAAGATGAAGACATTTCTTCTGAATTGCCTATTGAATTTATTGTCATCTACATTATATGTATGGATCCTTGTTTTGGTTTCTCCCATGATATTGTACTGTATGATATACAAATTAAAATGTATCACTTTAGAGTTTTACATGACCTTCTTGAGGCCACATCAGAGTTCAGATGTGGCCTCCTTACTTAATTTTTATTGGGGAGATTTCACTGGAGGACAAGATTAATTTAGAAGAAGGAGTTAATGAAAGTCAGCTATGCCCTCCCAAATTCTTTTCCCTTCAGAGGCAAAGTCAAAGGAGAAATGTGACAAGAATTATAAACTAAGGAAGATTTATTCAACTAAACACCAATCTGAAATGTAATATTATTGATATGGTTGTAAACCACAAACATTATCGTCACATTAACTGTAGCATTTGTTCATAGCACATAGTTCTGGAGATTATAAATCCCCCTCTCAGATATATGCCCCCACCCATGATATTCCATGGCAGTTACAAATCATGCTCTGATCAACAATGTGGAAAGTTGCCCAGGAAATCCTGTCCACAAAGCACAAGACAAATCAAACCCAGCCAGTTCGTGCCCTGTTAATTTACTTGATCATGAGCAGAGTGATGGAAGATATTATTGACAGTGTCACCAAGCAACACTTACTTACCAATAACCTGCTCAGAGAAGGTCAGTTGAAGCTCAGCCAGTGCCACACAGCTGCTGAACTCATTACAGTTGATGCAAATATTTACAAAGCTGCTGAATTCAAGAGGTGTGTTGAGATCAAGTGAGAGTGATTGTAATTGACATCAAGGCAACATTTCAGTCAGTGAATCATCAAGGATGATGAGTAAAATTGCAGTCAATGGGAGTCTGGTAAGAAACAAATTCATGTCTGGCACAAAAGAAGATAATGGTTGTTGCAGGTCAACTGCCTCCGAATCACGACATCACTGCAGGAGTTCCTCAGGGTAGAGCACTCAGTTCAATCATTTCCAGCAGGTTCATTAATGACCAACCCCCCCATCACAAGATCAGAAGTGGGGATGGTGACCGGCGATCGTATAATGTTCAGGGCGATTTGTAGTCTTCAGGTGAAGCAACCATGTCTGCAAGATTTGGATAAAATTTTGGCTGAAGTTGATATGAGACAAGTAACCTCTGTGCTGGGCAATGACCATCTCCAACAAGAGAGGAGATTCATTAAAATGTGAGGAGATTCATTTTGGAAGGACAAACTTGAAAGCAGAATACAGGGATAATGGAAAAATTCTTGGCAGTTGGGAGGAGCACAGGGATCTTGAGGTTCATTTCCAAAGTTCCCTGAAAGCTGGTGGATTGAGTTGTTTGGAAGGTGTATGGTGTGTTAGCTTTCATTAATAGAGGGATTGAGTTCAAGAGCCGTGAAGTTATGCTCCGGCTATACAAAATCCTGGTTCGGCCACATCTGGCGTATTGTGTCCAGTTCTGCTTGCCTCATTACATGAAAGGTGTGGAAGCGTTGGGAAAGGTGCAGAGGATATTTACCAGGATGTTGCCTGGAATGGAGGGAAGGCCACACGAGGGAGGAAAAGTTGAAAAAGCTAGGGCTTTTCTCTTTCGAATAACGAAGGATGAAGGATGAGAGGTGTACAAAATGATCAGAAGTATAGAAAGATTAGACAGCCAGAGACTTTTTCTTAGGTTGGAGGTGGCTATTACGAGGGTGCATAGTTTTAAAGCGAGTGGAGGTAGATATAGGGGAAACGTCACAGGTAGGTTCTTTACTCAGAGTGGTGCGGGTGTGGAATGCATTGCTAGAGAGGGTAGTGAAGTCGGCCTCATTAGAGGCATTTAAGTGGCTATTAGATAAGCATATGGATGATAGCATATTGTAGGGGTCGAAGTTAGATAGACCTTAGGTTTAGGGTAAAAGTTCAGCACAACATCGTGGGCCAAAGGGCCTGTACTGTGCTGTACTGTTCTATGTTCTATGTTCTATCACACTTCAACATTACTGTTGCTGAACATCCTACTGTCAATATTCTTTAGGTTACCAGTGAGCAGAAATTGGCTGAATTTATAAACTGTTGCTACAACAGCAGTTCAGGGTGGGAATTCAGCAGCAAGTAACTTACCTGTTGACTCCCAAAGCCTGTCAACAATGCCCAAGGCACAAGTCACAGTGTGATGGAATATTCCCCACTTGCCTCAACAAATGCAGCTCCAACAACACTCACGATGCTTGATGCCATCCAGAACAAAGCAGCTTGCTTGGCTGGCACTATATTTACCACCTTGAACATTCACTCTTTTGACTATTGATGCACAGTGGCAGCTGTGGGCACCATCTACAAGATGCAGTACAGTACCTCACCTTTGCTCCTTCAACAACAACTCCCAAACCCATGACCTCTACCACCAACAAGGACTAGTTTAGCAGCTGCAGGGTAGCACCTCTACCAACATCATTCCTACACTGTTGCTGGGTGAAAATCCTGGGTATCCATTTCTAACCGTAGTTTATAAATGTCATTACACACATGGACTATCGTAGAAGATAGCTTACCACTGCCTACTCAAGGGTAATTATGAATGGGAAATAAGGATGGCCTAGCCAGTAATGCCAAAATCCCTTGAACATATCAAAATTATATTTTTTTTCCAAAATCTGAAAGTCATTCATGATACAAATGCATGATTTCTAACTTCCATAAACATTGGTCTGTGATTTTCCTCTTGTACATTTGATAGCCTAAGATTTTCTTCTAATTAGAATCAATGTGGTGTGTATTATAAATGGCAGCTGCATCTTGTAACCGAAGTAACAAATGAAGTAACTGTACACCATTCTACAATTTCTATCCTGCAAAATAATGAATAATGGGTGGATTTTACAGTGTCCTTGCCCTGAAAAATACCAAGCAGTACAAGTAAAACAACACTGAACTCTGCTGTACCACTGCCTTAACTTTGTACCTACACAAATGAAGACTTGTCAAGGTTGGTCCCAAGCTCAAGTTTCATACAATGGATGAAAAACTGGATTAGAAGGAGCTCTGGTGTATAACCTGCAGATCTGACCGCCTCTTCCCTCCTGACCCTTGCTCAATCTGAGAACAAAATCCACTTCAGACAAAACAATACTTTTACTGAACTGAGTTATAAACGTAACATATTATCAGGACACAAGAGTTAAATGATACCACTCCAGCAAACAAGAATTCAAACACAACATTGTAGTTTTTTTTTGGGATGTATGGGTTCAGGCAGAAACTACATGTCAAAAATGTGAAATGGGACCATGTGTTCAAATTATGAACAGGTATGAATAATTGTTCAGTCAAATAGATAATATCAAATAGATATACTAAACTGCCTACTGTGACTCTAAAACTTTTTTAGAACAATGGGAATTGTTACACAAAAGGTATTCTGTTATTGACTGTCCACACAGGACTTGAGCGATGGACAAAGCATACAGCTATTTGATAGCACAGAATCTATGCATGCCATGACCTGAGTTATTTATGAACCTTTATGATAGAGGAGCTGAGGTAATGGGCACTGAAGAGTGATTAATGATCTGTCAGAGGTATTATGACACTGGTTATAGCAGTGTTTAATTTCCAGGAACCATTTGGCACCTCATGAAATGACTTCCTATGTATGAAAAGCTAGTCTGAAAACATCCAAAGGCTTTTTTAGATCAGCTGTTGTATGGCAGGGTCAGTAGGTGGTCGACATTACACTGTCACTTCTTTCTGCACTCAAAACAAACTGTAAAGTTATGTCTCTGTCTGATGATTTAGTTCTCTCAATGACAGGTCCATAAGGTCTGCACCATGAAATTCAGTATAGATAATAATCAGACCCATTGCCTTGCGACCAGAGTCAGCTGACTGAAACACACTTCTGGAACCGTTGCTGCATCATTGTGGAGATAAGTAGACAAGCAACAATATGTGTACATTGATGATGCTCTATAACTCATGCAGAGAAAAAGAAATAAGGGGAAGAAAACAGCAGCGCACCCATCGCAGCATTGAGAAGTATTCTAAGTGCTGCCATAGTAGGATGGTGTGATATGACGTTAGGAAGAGGAAGTGGGTTCTCTTAAAGCTTTAAGAAGCTGCTGTAATTGTACAAGTTTAAACAATGCATTCCTGTTACATGAGTCTCTACTTCAAAAGCTCAGTTACCTAACACAATTCCTATTACTTTTTGTTGCTTCTCTCACTCCTGTCCATTTGAAATTCTACAAGACTTCTATCTTGGCCCCTTGATCCACTCTCAAACAACTCCTGGTGACTCAATGTCAAGTTTGCTCCCACTATTTGAAAAAATGGCACTCACACTCTCCTTAACCAGCATTCTGCCCTACCATGGTCCAAACTTGACTTGCATTACCTCCATGTTCAAATTCTTTGAAGATGTCACTACCTTCCAGTCCGCAATCATGTCTCCCACAACTCATTAAAAACATTTCAGCCAATTTCAGTCCTCTTCATGGTGTTTTTGAGAGTAACAGCTGATTCTGACAATACCCACGGGCGCACTGACCATCATTGTTCTCTGTGTCTTTCAACAAAGCTGATCATACAATCCTCCAACACTCACCTCCTCTCTCCTGTCCTCCTGTAGTTCCACTCCTATGGGCACCTTTTCCCATAGTTTGGGCATGACCGGCTCTGAACTTCCCATCTTTGTTCCCCTCTCCTGCCCCTCACTTGCATACTGGTTAACAAAACCGTTAATTGGCAGTTCAACGTCAGCTTTCAATTGTATGTTTATGGAACCCAGTTCATCTCTGCTGACAGCCACGTGATGATGGAGCTAGAATCTCACCATTATATCAGGAATACAAAATCCATTATTTCCTTCATTCTAAATTGCTTCCTCAGGTTGAACAGGGATGGCACGGTAGCTCAGTGGTTAACACTGCTGCCTCAAAGTGCTAACGACCCAGGTTCAGTTCCACCCTCGGGCGACTGTCTGTGTGGAGTTTGCACATGCTCCCTGTGTCTGCGTGGGTTTCCTCTGAGTGTTCTGGTTTCCTCCCACAGTCCAAAGATGTTGCAGGCTAGGTGGATTGGCCATGCTAAATTGCCTGTGGCAGTCGGGAATGTGTAGATTAGATGGGTTATAAGGGGATGGATCTGATTGGGATGCTCCAAGGGTTGGTGTGGACTTGTAGGGCCGAAGAGCCTGTATCTACACTGTAGGGATTCTATGATCTGGCCTCATCTCTCAGTTGTCACTCTGATATCATTGCTAAGCTCCAAATGAATCCCCAGCCTCTGAAACATTTATCCATCTGAGATCACCTTTTGACATAACTCGGATGTCTTCTTTGCTGGTCTCCTTGTGTCACGAACTATAAATCCTGAAAATCTTTACTGCCGACCTGAATATTTAGCATGACCTCAGTTTTCACAAGCCTAGATTTGATTTCCTTTGCCCTGACCAGTTAGCAGAGGTTTGTTCAGCACAGACCTTCCTTTTTGGTCGTGAGTGTAAAATGAAACTAGGAGCAGAAACACAAACTAACCATTTCATTTTTTTACCAATAGAAAGTTTCCAGAGCTGACATTGGCTCTGTCTCAGAGGTTTAATATATGGAAGCACATCTGAAATGTTTTTTAAGCAAGTCATCTTTCTGACTTCAGTGTTCATCTCTTGGGCGACACTATTCTGCTATGTCGATAATGCAAAAGTTACAAGACTTGTTAGTGGAATGATGGATGACACTGATTTCATTTGTTTTTCTTCTTACTTATTTATTGAATAGATCCCCAACTCCCCAAGGTTGTGTGCTACCATGGACAGGATTGCTTTACAAGTTTGCTGCATTGCAACTCCTTGTATGAATTGCTTACTCACGGTCCCTGTAGGTGAAGGGGTAGGAAGTTCATCCATTGGCCTTCTCATCATGGATGTAACCCACCAAACTCACCAAGGGGAAGGGCACAAGGTTCTGCCCAAGGGAATGGTTGCAGTCATTCTTGTAGGAGATTCTCAGTTCTGCAGCATTTACAAACTTGTTGTAATGTTCTTCTGTCCCTTTGCTGTCTGTGAAGTAAAACAGCTTAACTCTTTTTTTCTGGCATCATCTCACTAAAGTAAAAGCAATCTACCCACTGAAAAGAAAATTGGCAATGCACTTGAAGAAGCATGTGTGAAGACACAATATCCAATTTGAATCTTTTAGGGGAGTTATAATTACAAGCCCCGAGTTACACAATTGCAATATGTCTCTATTGCACAGTGACAGCAAGGAATTTGGAAGCACTTAGCAGAATGGCTGATGCCAAAGAACCCGTGAAGTTGAAGATATATCCAAACTTGTAAATTGATGAAGACCTGTTTAAGTTCAGGGTCTTTGATATTATTGCTTAGCTTGCGGGAAACTGACACTAAAAGTAAGTTCTTGGTTCAATGTGAAGCCAAATCATTTATGAACTAAAGCTCCAGTGAATGCACCAAGTATGCAAGACATTTTCAATGCATAGAATGACATTTTGTTTTAATTCTTCCAAGATAACAGGAATCAACAACATGTCTGTGTGGCTCAGGATCTCACTATTACATGTAATGTTGCATCTACGCAATTGTGCATGAACCCAGTTGTGAGCTGTAAGTGTCAGTCAGAACAGCTTTGTAGTTTGATTTCACTTATTGAATAATTTTTTTAAAAAAATCACTAACAGAGACAGAACATAAAGTACGACTGAGATGAAGGCAGTGGCTCTGATATTTTGTGCACTTCTGAAATGGCACAACCTTTACAATTCAAATTTTTTTTGATCTGTTTCATTCCTACAAGTCAAACCAACAGCCACTTCAAATGTTTGTGCCATGGAGTAAATCTGAAAGACCTGGGTGAAGGACTGTGTGATCAATGCAAGTCCATGGATCCTTGGCTGTATTACCATTTTCATGAGTCTTCATTATGAATTGAAAGTGCATCAGCTCATGTCTCTGCGATTAATCCAAATCAATTAAAGATTGTTTGTAATCTGGATTCGTTTATTTCACTGTTCCCTGCAACTTAATTTCTCCAGCTGAAACACTACATACGAATCAAAAGTAAAACTGAGTACCAAACAGGATTTAGGATATTCTTGACCCTTTTAAGCTATTATTACTTTCATAGGATTGAGAAAATCAACTAGACTGTGGTGCTTTCAGAATGTCTATTCTTTCAATAGTGAAATAAAAAGGGAATAGGAGGAGGCCATTCAGCCCCTCCAGCCCGCTTCACCCTTTAATAAGATAAAGGGTGATCTGTAAACTAATTCCATGTAACTGCTTTTGCCCATATCCTTGACTAACTCAATTTTAGATTCAAAATGAACAACTGATTTAGTGTCATTTGCTAGTTGAGAAAGATAGTTCCAATCTATGACCATTCTCAGTGTGTAGAAATGCTTCCTAATTTTACTCATGCAAGGATTGGCTGAAATTTTTTAGATTACACTTCCTGGTCCTATGTTCGCCAACTCATGGGAGTAGTTCTGCTTCACCTACCCTACCTGCTCCCCCATTAATATCTCAGAATTCTTACAACACAGAACAAAGACATTTGGCCCATGGTTTCTACTGGATTTATGGGTATTTTGACTGAGTGAATAAAAACCTGCCTTTACTCCATAATTTTGCACATTGGATGATTATTTAAAAAGAAAGACTGTTTGAAAACATTAACAAATCAGCCCTTAACCTTCTAAAATTCAGTGTGTACAGCCAAAGTTTGTGTAATCTTACCCCATTAATTTAAGCCTGGAGAACCAGGTATCCTTCCGGTAAACTTACACTGCACTCTTTCCAAGATTAATATATTTGTCCTATGGTGTAATGAACAGAACTGCTGACACTACTCAAGTCAGTTCTAATCAGGAGTTTGTAAAGCTGATCATTTTGTCTGTCCTGGCCCCCTCCTCCTTTTCATTCTTGTCCTCTCCATATATAAAGGCCTGCATTCCATCCACTTTTTTGATTATGCCTTGTAACTGTTCAATGATCTATGTACCTGGACTTCAAAGTCCCTTCAGATCTCACCGTTTCTTGCTTTTCACAGTTTAAAAAGTTCCCCATTCTATCCTTTTCCGATCCAAAATGGATAACCTCACATTCACCCACATTGAAATCCATTGGCCATAGTTTTGTCCATTCACTTCCTCTATCATTATCTCTTTACCATTTTACTGCTTCCATTTGCACCTATAATGACACCCTCCTTTGTTTAACAAATTTGGATACCCGTCTTTCTATCCTATCAAAGTTGTTAATAAATTCAATGAATAATTGAGGCACCAACACAAATTCATGAGGGACACCGTGAGTTATGTGCTGCCAATTGGAATATCTACATATTTTCCAATTCTCTGACTTCTGTCGCTTCTAATTCTATAAACTTCAACTTCAGCTAATAGTTTTGTGCAGGAAATCTATAAAATGTCTTCTGGAATTTTTTTTTTGAAATAAGATACACGTTCTCTTATTCACTGCTGTCAAGTCTTAAAATTTCAGTAAGGTTCATAAGACGTGACTTACATTTTACAATTCCAATTCTCTCTTATCAGCTGAAATATGTGCAGTCAGTATCTTAATTATAGAATCTATTATTTTCCCAACAACTTGCTAACTGGACTAATAATTCCCTCACTTACCTCAATCATTGATCTTAAATAGCGATGCGACATAACTAAGTTCCCAATCTAAGTGAATACAGTTCTTGAATTGAGGGACCTATAAGAGATTATAGTTAGGGTAGCTACAGTATTCTCACTGAATTCTATAAAAACTTCTGGTGCTGAGGATTTGTCACACTTCTTTAGTTTGTTCATTACTGATATTTTGCTTATGTTAATTTAATGAGTCCCTGTACTTGATTCAATATTAGGTTCCTGGGAATTTCCAACATGTTACCCTTTTCTTGGCAATGAATGCTTAGTCAAAACAATTGGTCCAATGGTCACCATTTCTTTATTTTCATTGGTAACAGTCCTATCACTCCTGACCACACTTTCTTCTTAGTAAGTTGTGAAAAAGACTTGATTTTCATGTAACTTGCAAATTCCTTTTCAGATGTCTTCTTTCACCCCTTAACTGTTTTCTCCATCTTTTCTGTTCTTTGTATTTTTTCCCCGCATTTGCCAAAATCTGTGCCACCTTTCCATTTCTCATGTTTTTTTTCTTCTGGTTTTAGATTAGCTTTTATCTTTTGAGTCATTTTTTGAATGTTTTTGTTAAGTAACACTCATCCCTGAGGAGAATAAACTGCTTCTGTATCATATTAAATTCTTTATTCAACATGCTTTCCCATTCCCCCCTGCATGTATTCTCTCATCTTGCTTATTAACAGAATTGTTTACCTTACTAAGGACAGTCTACATCTCATCCCACTGAATTCAGCTTTATCTAAATTTGCAATCTTAAACCTCATGGGTTGGCTCACTGGCTCCAGCAGTTCAATTCTGGGAAGAACTTCGAAACTGTTTTACATGCCTCCCTGTCGCACACTTTATTGAACTCCACATTATGATCCGTGTTCAGTAAATGTTCATGCACTGTTAGGCTGTTATCTATATATGGTTCATTAATCATTTATAAAGCCGCTTAAATCATGCATGGAAAGCCTTTGGCATATAAAGCTTAGACAACAACCCATTCATCCCAAGGATTGAAAACTGACCAATTGTCTTCATCAGAATAGCCTGTAAACGAAAACTTTTGCAAATGTCTTATATCTCTCATTTTGACTCTTCAAATGCATAAGAGTAGGTGAAAGTACTTACCAAAAGCAGGCAGATACCTTGCTGGATAAAATACCCTGCTTACTATTTGATGAGGCTTCGAAGAAATGTGTTCTGAAAGGTGATTCATTATTGATTATTGTAAAAACTCCAACTTTGAAATGAAATCTTGAAGAAGCAAGAGTTGAATACTTTCCATTTGTTCTTAATACTATGTTTCGGCAAGCCAAATGACAACTGAACTTTACTTTCTCTTGAATTAGAAGTAGCAGGTACTATCTGTGTACAATCAACTTTAACAAAGTTTCTAGATAGAGGAAAAATGAAACAGTTGAAAAGTCTAAACAAACTATCTACCAGACATGCTACAGCAAATCTCCAAGAGTTCTTCAGCACAGCATCTCTCAAACCAAGGCCTCCACCACCTGAAACAGACCCCAGTTTGGCCACTCTCAGCTTTCTATCAGTCAGCCAGTAATGGACTTTAAAATCTTAAAACCTGGAGGTCAGGCTAACCAGCTAATATTTTCCTGTCTTCTGCCTCTATCCCTTAGTCATACAGTCATAGAGATACAGCAGGGAAACTGACCCATTGGTCCAACTCATCCATACTGACCAGATTTCCCATATAAATGTAGTCCAGTTTGCTAGCATTTGGCCCATATCCCTCTATTCACATACCCATCCAGATGTAGATCACATTCACTGCTCTATCCTCATCAATCGTCTTTGTTACTTCTTCAAAATCAAGTTACTGAGATACGATTTACCACACACAAAGCCATGTTGACTATTCCTAATCAGACCTTGCTTTTCCAAATACATGTAAATCCTCTACTTCATGATTCCCTCCAACAATTTGTACCAGCATCCACCACTTCCACTGCCTGTCCATTCCATATATGTACCACACTCTGCATGAAAAAGTTGCCCCTTAGGTCCCTTTTAAATCTTTCCCTTCTCACTTTAAACCTATGCTCTCTGGTTTTGGACTCTGCCAGAGTGGGAAAAGACCTTGCCTATTTACCGCATCCATGCCTGTCATGATTTTATAAACCTTTGTAAGGTCACCCCTTAGTCGCCAACACGCCACGGAAAATAGCCTCAACCTATTCAGCCTCTCCCTAAAGGTCAAACCCTCCAACTCTGGCAACATTCTTGTAAATCTTTTCTGAACCCTTTCTAGTTCCAGTTCCCTTCCTGTAGGAAAGAGACCAGAATTACATGCAGTACTCGAAAAGTGGCTGAACCAGTCTTCTGTACAGCTGCAACATGACCACCCAACTCCTATGTTCAATGCACTGACCAATAAAGGCAAGCATACCAAATACCTTCTTTACTATCCTATTTACCTGCGACTCCACTTTCAAGGAACTATGAACCCGCACTCCAAGATCTCTTTGTCAGCAACTCTCCCCAGGACCTTATTATTAAGTGTATAAGTCCTGCATTGGTTTGCTTTTCCAAAATGCAGCACCACACATTTATCTAAATTAAACTCCGTCTGGCATTCCTTGGCCCACTGGCTCACATAATCAAGATCCCATTGTACTCCGAGGTAACATTCTTCGCTGTCCACCATGCCTCCAACTTTAGCGTCATCTGCAAACTTACTAACCATACCTCTTACGTTCATATCAAAATCAGTTATATAAATGACAAAAAGCCATGGACCCTGCACCAATCCTTGTGGCACACTGCTGGTCACAGGTCTTCAGTCTGAAAAGCAACCGTCCACCACCATCCTCAGTCTTCTACCTTCAAGCCAGTTCTGTACCCAAATGGCTACTTCTCCCTGTATTCCATGTGACCTAGCCTTGCTAACCGGGCTGCAATGAGGAACCATATCGAATGCCTTACTGAAGTCCATATAGATCACATTCACTGCTCTATTCTCATCAATTGGCTTTGTTACTTCTTCAAAATCAAGTTCCTGAGATAGATTTATTACACATAAATCCATGTTGACTATCCCTAATCAGACCTTGCCTTTCCAAATACAAGTAAATCCTCTACTTCATGATTCCCTCCAACAATTTGCCCACCACTGACATCAAGTTCACCAGTCTCTCGTTCCCTGGCATTTCCTTTCTACCTTTCTTGAATAGGCACCACAATAGCCAACCTCCAGTCTCTGACACCTCACCTTTGGATATTGATGATACAAGTTGCTCAGCAAGGGACTCAGCAATCACTTCCCTAGCTTCCCACACAGTTCTAGGGTATACCTGATCAGCTCCCTTCATATATCAGCTGTTTCTTAGTCCTCTGGGACCCTCCCTGACTTCAGCAATTCTTGAAATATCACCATCAATGACTCCACAATCTCTTCAGCTATCTCCTTCAGAACTCTCAGGTGTAGCCCACATTGTCTGGGTGATTTATCCACTTTCAGAGACAACAACTTCTCTGCCACCTTCTCCTTAGTGTTGGCCTCCGTTCACCTCTGCCCTGACTGTTTTGAAGATCTGGTATGTTCAACTGTGAAATCTGATACAAAACACCTATTGAGTTCCTTAGCCATTTCCTTGTTTCCCCATTAGTATTTCTCCAGTCTCAGTTTCCAGCCATCTAATTTCTACAGTTGCTTTTCTCTTTACCTTTTTGATATCAAATAAACTCTTACAATCTTCTTTAATACTACTAGTTAGCTTGTCTTCATATTTCATCTTGTCCCACTTATTGCATTTTTTAAAATTATCCTCCACTGGCTTTTAAAGGCTTCCCAAACTTCTGGCTTCCCAATAATATTCACCATATTGTATTCTTTTTCTTTCTGCTTTTACACTGTTTCTGTCTTCCCTTATCAGCCATCATTGCCTCATCCTCCCCTTACTATTTTTCTTCTCCCTTGGGATGAATGTCCCTCCTCAATTACCCCCAGAAGGACTTGCCATTCCTGCTCCATCTTCCCTGCTAGACTGCCCTTCCAATCGACTCTGGCCAGCTCCTCCCTTAATGTGCTTGTAGTTTTCCGATATTCAACTGTACACCAGATTCTCCAAACTTAAGGGTGAATTCTATCATATTACAGTCACTGTTCCCTAGAGATACATGTACCTTAAGTCTGCCTCAATACACATCAAAAAAGAGTATCTAACTGATCAGTGGTTCTGAAATGTGGGCACCTGTGAAACCAAAAAAAAAAGGTGAGGAAGACAAACAGGAGTAAATAAAGTCTTAGAATATGACATATAATAGTTGCTGAAAATCAAAATGTACCAAGAGCTCTGATTTTACTCTAACCACAACCTAAAACATGAATAACATTATTAGAGTAAGGAAGTCACATCTGACTTTGTCAAAATTGTATTTTTACTTTGGTTTGTTGATTCTTAAGGTGCTATGTTTTGCAGACCTGAACATAAAAATACTAGTGTCAGTCAAACAACAGAACCAACCTGAATTAAAAGTGGAATGTTACCTCAAGAGAATTGCAAGATGAAATTACAGCATGAAATAATTTATAATGGACCTCCTTTATCTTTACAACATGGCAACTGTGAACATTGCACTTGTGTGAAGTGCAAAGCGTTTCTTATGAAAAGTCAGTAAGCTGGTTAATGAGCCGCTGGAATCTCAAAAATGTCAAGTTCTGACATTTCATATTACAATCAAAAATAAAAGGTGAAAATAGCTTAGTTATGATTTATTATTCCGTGTGAATAAAAATTAATGTTGTATGTTTGCAATTGTTAGGATTGTTTGAAAAGCTTATTGTCAGACCTTTTCAGAGTCAGGACTCTAATAAAAAGATGAATAATTAATGTACTACCCTTGCAATGGTACAAATGAAGCAATGGGCTACAAAATGACATTCACTGAAAACTACCTTCATTATCTAAATGCATGATTTTGGGGTTGCCACAATGTTCAGTGAGGTGATTGAATTCATGCTGAGATTGAAAATTTGGCTTTCCAGTGTCAGCATCAAGTACCATCATATTATTGGCTCGATAGTGAAGCTCTCCAACAATGTGCTTTAGTAATAACCTGAGGAGTCACTACTATGAATATTTCTGCTCACTGTTTCATCAGTGAATGGCAGTGCCACTTTATACTGCTCGAATCAGAAGGGTAATTGTGCACTTGTTTCCAACCAGCTTGTGCCAGATATGCTTTGTTACACTTCTCTTGGATGTTGCTCAATGTCCAGATGGAAAGACAACAGGTCTCCACTATAATCCTATAGCAGCAAAGTCACAATGCAAATGAAGCTTAATGTATGAGAAGCAGGAAACCAAACAGCTTTCCATTCCCAGGCACACTTCTAAAAAAAAATTCTTCTAATTACGTGAAAGAACTCTGACGTAACTGTACGATTTTCGTGAGAAGAATAAAGAAAATCTGTGGAGGCTGAGCAAGATGACTCTGCCCAACACTGACATGTTATTGAATATTGTGGTTTCTTACTGAGCAAAGCAACAAGTTCTTCACACAAGGACCTAGTTTTCATAGACATTCCATTGTATACTATGTAAAATGTCACAGTAACCTCATTATTAACGAAAACAGAGGGATTGAATTCATAATCCCACCTGGAGTTCAATAAACCTGGTCTTTTATGAACCAACACCCACAACAGAACCTGAGTTGTACAAGTTCAGTGGCTAGAAAAGTAGGCTAGTGGCTAGGAATACTGCTGTGAGTAACACATTTCTTGATTCCCCAAAGCCTGTTCAACATCTAAAAGGCACAGGTCAGAGATGTTATGGAATACTCCCCATTTGCCTGGATAAATGCAGTTCCACAATATTTAAGAAGCTTAACACCATCCAGACAAAGCAGCTTACTTGATAGTGGGGGGAGCAAAATTATGAACTATTCCCTTGTATAAGAACTAGTTAAAATGGTCTTATTACACATATCAAAAATAAAGATTCAACACTTTCAGTCTCGATAGAACTTTTTCAGGTACACAAACCTCATGAATTATCAGAGATAACAAGCTGTACAGCTGGATGAACACAGCAGGCCAAGCAGCATCACAGGAGCAGGAAGGCTGTTATTTCAGGCTTACACCCTTCTTCAGAAATGGGACGTGGAAAGGGGTTCTAAAATAAATACGGAGAGAGGGGGAGGCGGACAGAAGATGGACAGAGGAGAATTTAGGTGGAGAGGAGACAGAAAGATCAAAGCGGCGGGGATGGAGCCAGTAAAAATGAGTGTAGGTGGGGAGTCAGGGAGGAGATAGGTCAGTCCAGGGAGTGTGGACAGGTCAAGGGGGCAGAATGACGTTAGTAGGTAGGAGATGGGGGTGGGCTTGATGTGGGAGGAGGGACAGATTAGGGAGGTGGGGGCAAGCTGGGCTGGTTTTGGGATGCAATAGGGGAGATTTTGAAGCTTGTGAAGTACACATTGATACCATTGGGCTACAGGATTCCCAAGCTAAATATGAGGTGCTGTTCCTGCAACCTTCGGGTGGCATCGTTGTGGCACTGCAGGAGGCCCAGGATGGACATGTCATCTAAGGAATGGGAGGGGGAGTTACAATGGTTCGCGACTGGGACGTGCAATTGTTTATTGTGAACCGAGCGTAGGTGTTCTGCAAAGCGGTCCCCAAGCCTCCACTTGGTTTCCACGATGTAGAGAAGGCCACAACGGGAACAACGGATACAGTATACCACATCAGGAGATGTGCAGGTGAACATCTGCTTGATGTGGGCAAAGTCTTCTTGGGGCATGGGATGGGGGTGAGGGGGGAGGTGTAGGGGCAGGTGTAGCACTTCCTGCCTCTGATGCTGCTTGGCTTGCTGTCTTCATCTAACTTTACACCTTGTTATCTCAGATTGTCCAGCATCTGCAGTTCCGAGTATCAGTGAATTATCAGGATAATAAAATGTGAGGCTGGATGAACACAGCAGGACCAGCAGCATCTCAGGAGCACAAAAGCTGACGTTTCGGGCCTAGACCCTTCATCAGAACCTCCAGCATCTGCAGTTCCCATTATCACATCAGTGAATTATCACCTTGTTTCCAATTTCCTTCCACTTCAAGATTCTTTCTTGAATTAGTATAGCTATTTGGTCTCTTCCAAACAAACTTCCATGTTTATTCAATGATATTTCTAATATTAAGGTAATTTCCTGAGACCCCTCAGCAAATTGTGAAGGCAGTTCACTTGTTTCCTTCATCTGTTTTATAATCTTCTCATTCACAGCTCTTCGTTTATGGATATCTTCTCTCACCAGCATTTAAACCACAATGGGCATCTATTCTTCTGCCTGGACTGTTCTGGTGATTGTTAAACTGCACTGTTGTTAGTATTTTTCTCAAGATATTTTCCTGAAAGAAATTTGTACACTTCCCTGAAAAGAAACCCGCTCATTCACTGATCATCTGGATGCATCTGTCTTTTTGGAAGAACTGGTTTCTATCTCTGCCTTCCTGTGTTTTAGGACACCACAGCCATTTTTATTTTGTTGCTAAGGCACTTAACTAATCACCTAAAGGGTTTTAGAAGCCTCCGTCTCATGCACACAAGCAGAAATTCAGATCAGTTTGCACCACTCACAGACCTCAACGTGAAACTAAAATTAGCTCCTTCCCTTCTTAACCTTCAGAATATAGAAAAATCAAATCAAATTTAAGTCTATATAGTTCTGTCCACTTTGGAACCAAAGTTTTCAAGTAACAACAATAATAACATATCATGAAACTTCATCACTGCACATAAAACATTAAGTATATCCAATCAATAACAGGTTTAGCATGAGTATAACTCATCATGTCATCCTTTACAGTATGTCTTCTTTGACTGTTGTAACTATGATGCTCTAGTGCTGATTGATAGTGACCTTAAAGTAATCCCACAGTGATATCTTAATCCAATCAATTGTGTTCAACTACTCCAAATGGTAACAGTGGATTGGAACTCAAACGAAAAGACCAAAGATAACAGAATGAAACTATTATTAGGATGATGCATGGATCAATTATTTCTCCAAGTTACAATGTGCACTTAAATTAAATTGTGGCAATGTAAGACATGATTTGAGTTCCAATTGATTTTATTCATTTTTTGGGAAGTTCATCATTGGGGTTTTTCGAACAGAGAGGGAAGGGAGCGTCTTTCTAGTACAGATAAAATTCGAAAAGAGGCCAATGTGAAGACCAAATAAAAACTCAGCTTTGGAAGATAAATTAATCTTGACTCATGTTTTGCTCAAGATTTGTAGCTGTACAAGACAACAGAGACACCCCTGGTCCTAGGTCTTATCTACATTATTGGGAGAAAGTTGCTAGCTTCTGAAAAAGAAAAGATATTCAGAATGCTATTGTGGCACCAACTAGGTTTTAGGGGAGAAAATTGTCTTTTGTCATTCATGGGATGTAGGCATTGTTGGCTAGGCAGCATTTATTACTCATCCCTAATTGCCCAGAGGGCAGTTCAGAGTCAACCTAAAGGACGTTAGTGAACCAGATACTTTCTTCCAACAATCGGCAACAGATTCATGGTCATCATTTTTTTCATTGAATCCAAATATCGCCATCTGCCATGGCAGGATTCGACCCCAGGTCTCCCAGACATTATCTGAGTCTCTAGATTATCAGTCCAGCAATAATATCATTAGACCATTGCCTCCCTAGGATCAGACATAAACCAGGAGTGTGGAAACAATAAAAGCACTCTTCTTCCTCCTGATTCAATGAAAAGCACTTTTTAAAACATTAAACTTTGAAAACTAAAAACATACTTCACTCTAGTTGCTAAGGAATTTGTTCCTCCGCAACTATATAAAAAAAGAGTGCTCATGAGGTCACATATCTCATAATCTTTATAAATCAATTTTAATTTCATTTTCTGATTTATCATGTTTCTTATGTGGATTTTCAAATAATATGAACAACATTAGCAAATGAAACATTTTACATTCAATGTTAGCATTAGGGAGTCTATGGCAGAAATGGAAAGGTTATTTGAAACATATGTCTTATCCGATAGTCAGATAGTAGCGTGAGAAGAATATCTCATATAGCATCAGCACATTTCAAGTTCCTACTTATCGCTTCTTATTCTTACTTTGAAATTTTTCAATAAATTACCATTAATAATGCACTGCCAGAAAGGTTTAGGCTACTCAAAAATGAAATCAGCACCACAATTTTTTTTAGCTGTAGCTTTAAATCTGTTTCCTTTTTGAAGGTTTGTGTTAGTAACATTTTGTTTTATTGATTCCTTACTTATCTTTAATAATATCTCCCCAATGTCCTTTGTTTTTATATGCTTTAACAGCCTTGCTCACAAGTCCAATTGTTGGCTAGAAAGAATGATAAGTGAAATCACTGAAAGCATTGACATCAAAGGTAATGCATCAGAACAATGAGAGAGTGAATGAGTGAGAGAGAGGCAGCAAACAACAAAATACAGACAGAGGGAAATAGAGATCAAAAAGAAAAGCTCCCTGTCCATTTTCTCCGAACTGGTACAGAACAAGAGGGGTGATTTTAATATTCCCAATGGCAAATGCCCATTGTAGCCTGTGTTCTTTAATCTATTTGACAGCATCATTCTGATGGGAACATCAGATTACAGGATTACCACTGAGGATTCAGGGTACTACTGTTTGTGCAATATCACGAATATTTCACACTCTGATGTAGGACCCTCTTCAGATGAATGTGGACACAAGGACTGAAGCCACATCATATGTGATTTCCTGACTAATTGACTGCAACATTTTTGGGAATTATCACAGTTCTTTCAGGCAGCAAGGCCTAAGG
The DNA here is from genome assembly GCF_030684315.1 of Stegostoma tigrinum. Classification (NCBI taxonomy): domain Eukaryota; kingdom Metazoa; phylum Chordata; class Chondrichthyes; order Orectolobiformes; family Stegostomatidae; genus Stegostoma; species Stegostoma tigrinum. The sequence goes on from NC_081380.1 coordinate 19,206,645, forward strand.
ACTATGGGGTAGAGTTGGAGAATGGTGTCAACTTATTTTAAATTTCAAATTGTTTTGTTGCATGTAGTGAATGTGTTTAAGTTACAAAAAGCTTCATTGTCTTCAACTAAGACTTAAGGTAAGAAAGATATTAACTTGGAGCTCTGTAAATGAAGATACAATACAGAGTTGTGCACATTCAGTTACCTGATGTAAAGGCCACCAGCTTATACGAATAATGACAACATGGGATAGCCATTTCCTCTGGCTGGATTGAATGGTATAGCCAAACAAAATAATAAGTGACACCCCATTTAGCATATTCCTTGACAATATCTGACAATTTCTGTGATATAACTGCCTTAGGGACACAAAGACACATCTGCAACTGAATGTTGTAGGTGCCATCTGTACTAACTGCATTATTTAACTGCACTAGTACTGATTAACATTTGCTGTAACCTATGGTAATGGACTCTTGGGTTTTACATGTCTGCTGTGTTCTGACAGACAGTCCACTGTCCCAGCAAGCAAAAACAAGGCTGTTTAATTTTTAATACAGCACATGTTCGATTGACTATACAAACAAAATTAGCAAAATTGAACCGCACAATAAGTTCTGCTAAAATTATAGGATTTCTTTACCTTCATGTGTCAATCCTGACACGTCTAACAAACTAAATGAACACCATTACTCTGTTCTCTTTCAATTCTAATTGGATCATTTTTCTTTCAAAAAATCATTGATAAGAAGAAAAAAAGTTTCCATACACACTGCAATATTAATTATTTGCAGAGTTTCTTTCTTTTTTGCTTCACAATCAGGATTACGCCGAAAAAGAATCCCAGAATTAAGCTATTTCTAGGTAATGCAGCTTTCCCAAGTCAGATAGAGTGGTTAAAAGCTAACAAAGTTAAACAACCTAGGTAAAACAAAGCACTCACAAACTAAAGTTTAATGCAGCATAGGATTGAAAAGCCAATTAGGCCATTGCCCTTTTGTGGTAAGTTGCAAATTTTGCATACATTTAAATTCAATCACTTCTCTTCTTAAACTTCCTTTCCCTTTCATTTTTGACCACGTCACATGGAGCTGTCACAATGCAGTTTGATCACCTTTCAAGTTAGCCATCATTGTTTCAGAATTGGTGGGTGTTTTTACAGCTATATGCCCTTCCTGCTACGAGCCTGCCCCAATAATTTAGGCTGGGACCATCATTGACACTTTCTGGCTTGCCTGTAACAGTGGCTGAGATTTTCAATGCTTAATGATTTCTGAAGTGGCACACGATCCGTTGGTCTTAAAGCACACTACGGCTCCTTGCTTCTCTTCTTAAAAGAAGGCCAAACTTCATTCCGAATTTGCAATGCACCATTATCCACGATCAATTTTAAGAGCCCTGCCATCAAGAGACTACCAGACCATAGCATGACATCACATACTCCTCTTTTCACAAGGAGAATTATTTTGACAATAGCCATTTGACTATACAGTACCCATGTGTTGTAACTGGAGTTCTACCAGAACTATGTCAATCATCCACATTCACAAATTGAAGTCCAACCAGTTCAAAACAGTGTCTTGAACTTGTGTGAGCATCAATTTATTTTGTTAATTAGATTTTCTTTCTCTTTTGCCAAATATTTTACACAAGGGGTCCATTATCAGTTGAAGAATTAGGACAAACTGTGCCAGAGACTTCTCTATAAACATGTATCCACACACACTGAAAATATTATTCAGTCAGGAGAAATTGAGCATCTTGAAACGACCCACTCTTCAAGAGAGCAATTCTAATCAGCTGATGGATGATTCAAGATGCAACAAAGGTCATCCAACTGGAATCAGTACCTTTGTTTGAAAGGCAACCATTCTGATCATTTCAGCTGGGAGGGAATTATTCAAATACTTGATGTACCACTTTAAAATCTGATAGGTATTTCTTACTTGGCCAGAAGGAGGCAATGGCCGTCAAATATAATCTTGTTATGTGACTGTGATAACCCCTTTAAGGCCCATGGAGAATCACTAATTAATCTGCCTATGGAGCTCATGGAGCATGAGTTCTAATGGTAACAGGAGCTCATCACCTGAGTCCCTCATAAAGCAGACCTAAGGCCATAACAGCTTTGTATATAAATTGGCTGCATAGGTGATGGTTGATAATCAAAAAATAACTGAAGACAAGTCCTGGTGATTTGGTAGTGGGAAAACTCTTCAGTGTAAGAGCACTTCTGGATGCAAAGGAAAAGAAAGAATATTTATATATTTTGAGAGAGTAAAGCCATAAGAGCTTTGCACATAAATACCTATTGGGCTGCACGGGTGTTTTCACAGTGGTGGTTAATAGTGGGGGGAAAAAAAAATCACGGTGATTTGATAGTGGGGAAAATAAAGCTGGTCACTTGTGTCTGACTGCACTTCTGGATATAAAGAAACAAAGCAGACCAAATTGCACTCTCATTACCCTCCTTCACTTTTGATAGTTTGCCATTGCCTTTTATTGGTTTTGTGTGTAAATATATCATTGACTACATTGGTGTTTCACTGGTGATGATTAAATATTAAAATATAACTCACGGTAATTTGGTTTGAGTAATGGGCCATTTGGTTGTGTATGAAGCTTCCAGATGTATAAAAGAAAGCAGGGCCAAAGGGTGACAGATAACACAGTGTGGAGCTGGAGGAACACAGCAGGTCAGGCAGCAGGGGAGCAGGAAAGTTGACGTTTCGGTTCGGGACCCGTCTTCAGAAAAAATGGTCTTGTGTTATGGCATCTCAGAACAGGTTGATTAAAAACAGCTATCAAGCAGACCCAGGGGCTGCAGTGGAATAGTAATAGTATCCATATCTCTGAGTAAGGGACCCTGGCTTCAAGCCAATTGACTCCAGAGGTGAGTAACACATTTCTGAATAGGTTGATTAGAAAATTCAAAATATCATAAAGCAGACCCAGGGAGTGCTCTTGTGGTGCAGTGGTAGTGTCCCTACCTTCGGGCTAGGAGATTTGGATTCAAGTCTCATCTGCTCCAAAGGTCTATAATAACATGTCTGACTAAGTTGATTCAAATAATGAAAATGAAATATCCATAAAACAGACATGGGGTGGGGTGGGATGGGGCGGGGAGGTGAAGTGCTCTGCTGGTGTAGTGGTTGTGTCCTCTGAACCAGGATACTAAGGTTCCAGAGGTGCATAATTTCATCTCGAGAAGCTTGATATTAAAGAAAAAAATAAAGCAGCCCCAGGGATGAGTCTGCAGAACAGGCTAGTCCCAGCTTGGGACAGACAACATGTACCAAGAACCTGTGGCTCTATTTTGGCATTCAACAATAAATGACGTTCATTTCCAGTCAGGCCTCCTGAGTTATCACAGTAGCCTCTGGGTAAGGTGACCACCCAGCTGTTCCACCTCTCTGTTGTTGCCCACGTCAATGGGATTACCCTCAGTTGGGTACACTCTAATCCTGATTATCCAATCAGATCCAGAGCATTTTGTCCAATGTTTTCCCAGGCATTCTTTGACCATCACCCACAAGAGTCCCATATCTTCTTGAACCTCTATCTCTTTTTGTTTTACTTTCTTCCATTTGACAACATCAGCCCCAAAAGCAGGGGGGCCATGTCAACCTCTAAACAAGTGACATGCAGGTCTACTTCTCCATAACTTGCTCCAATCTCTATATAGCTCCAAGTTGTTGAGTTACTTTTCCAATATCCAGTCTTGAGAGATTGCAACTTCCTCCAGATAAACACTGGGAAGATCAAAGGGATTGTTTTCAGTCCCTGACACAAACTCAGTGCCCTTATCCTAATTCTATTCCCTCCCTTTCAGTCGCTGAGTTTTAAATAACCTGCTCACATTCTTAGCACCTTACTAAACCAATTTTCCAATTCCACATTCTCACAAAAAGCTACCTCCTATTTTCATTGCAGTGTTCCTCAGGGTCTCTGTAATAAACACCAATCTGATAGCCTCAAAGAGTTTTTTTTCCCACCAATTGGAAACTCTTGCATTTCTGCCCACTTTTTACTCCCCATTAATCACTTAAGCTCCATGCTCTGAATTCCCTCCTTAAACCTGTCCTCCTTACCTCATCTCAGGAACATTGTTAACTGCTTCTCAACTAACTTTTGCTCACCTCCCTTTGTATGGCCCAGCAATGTCTTTTGCTGAACTTGAATTTTCTGAAGTGTTTCAACATGTACAAGATCACACAAATCAATGCCCTCAGCTTACTCCATGTGCGTCATAGAAAAGTCATGTCTGGTGTCATGTGTCAGATTGGGTCACAGATTTGGTACAAAAGATCATTCAACAATAAATAAACTGCAATTTGATAGTGGAACAAGGTTCTTTCTAACCTTTGATTTTTAATGGTAAATCACATATAGAAGAGGCACGGATTTGAGCTACAATGAAAGTTTAGAAAAATGCTCCAGTACTATCATAATTCTGGTCTGACACAACTGTAGATCATTCAACCCCATAATTTGATTCACTGTTTCAGATCATACGTAATGTGCACTTCAACTCCATACACATATTTCTGCTTTATATTCCTTGGTGCCCTTATCCAACAAAAGTCTACCTATCTGAGACTTCACCCAGCAATCGTAGCCTTTTGTGGGACAGATGTAAGAAGGAACATAACAATCTACAAGAAAGGAAGAATATTTTGTGACAATACAAGAACAGAGTAAAAAGAACTGCAGCATAATCTGGATTCACAAAGCTCCCCAACAATTCAATTAATAAAGAAAGATAAGAAAAGAACTACGGATGCTAGAAATCTGAAATAAGAACAGGAATTGCTGGAAAATCTCAGCAGGTCTGGCTGCATCTGTGGAGAGAAATCAGAGCTAACATTTTTGTTCTGGTGACCCTTCTTCAGAACTCTTCAGAGTTCTTCTTCAGAATTCAGTGAATAATCAGTGCTGCACAAATCCACATCAGCAAATTACCTTAACTCAGACAGGATAGGGTTGACTAAATGACTGGGATTTAAGATGGAGATGGAAGATGATGGGATAGTGTAGGGGGACGGGCTTAGATTAGTTCATAGGCCGGCGCAACATCGAGGGCTGAAGGGCCTGTTCTGCGCTGCAGAGTTCTCTGTTCTGGATGGTGGTCCTACCTGTGCACAGTCTGGAAAGTGGAGATGAACCTGCCTCTGCTGGCTCTTGAAACTATGATCAAACTTTACAGTCATCAGACAATTAGCTGCCTACGACCCTGGCTTCCATCTCCCGAGAGTAGAATGTACTACCTCCACATGCTGCCAGGAAATCAGGACAAGGGGTGAGACTGCAGTCGGCCTTGAACCAAGAGGCATGTTGGAAGACTGGAGTAAGGCAAGATAGATGGGATGATTGGATCAGAATCCTGTGAGATGATTGAGTGACTGTAGAGGGATCTTTTCAGGTGGATGATTCTTATCATTGGGAAGGTCCTCTGTGAGACACTGGGCTTTCAAGCAGCAAGAATGAATCCCCATCCTAACTCAGGTTGTCAGGGTCTACCAGATGGGGCATTGGCACGGAGTAACATCTCAGTTTCTTAGGTAGGAGAGAAGATATCATTCAGAATATCTAACTCTGATTGCCATTCCCCTCTCCCACCAACCACCCAGAAGATGCATGGAGAAACAATATGCAAGAATGGAATTGGTCACAACCGTGGTGTAGCCATGGTTTAATATTGCGATAGCACTCATTACTTGACCCCACACATTAAGGAGGCACTGAAGCACCACTTGAACTCAGAACCATAGCTATCAAGAATTAATGTCTCTAAGTCAAGAAGGGAAGCATGGAGGGACAGAGAGCAATCTGACCACCCACAATTAGCTCTGATCTTTCTATTAACCTTATATACTTGGTCGACACAACGAGTTTCAATGTTGAAGTTTCTCATAGCATAAAAGTTATAAATCACAGTATTCCCCTTGCATCAAGAAGTCAACAAGCCCCAGCATAGATCAGTAAGGTTATATTTTTCCTGGGGGAAGTTTCAGCAACCTCGTGAAACTATACTGAAGCAGTTTGTAAAAATCATTTTTTTTCCACTGGTGAATATTGGAACAGTTTACTAAAAATACAGCCAAGTAACATTACTGTGATTTTGCTGAGCACAGAAAAAAGCAGAAAGAAAATTACGTCACTCCATTATTCATGCAATAACAATGCTCTTTTAAACATGTCCATGTTTTATTGATATGTTGATTGATTCTAACCATCTTGGCTGACTGAAGAAAATGGGAACATTACAATGCTTGTATATACATGTAGTCAATAACTTTGACTTTTTTTTCTTGTCAATGATCATCAGCCTGGTCAGCATAATTAGAGAGATCATGACTTGCTCACAGGCAGCTTATCAGCATTTTTTGGGGCTACGTTTTCTAAAAGTGCCAAATTATTTTTGAATTGCATCACTTTCTGATATGATGGACTATGAAGGGAAAAAATCTTACAGCCAAAGTTATAAGCAAAATTTTGTGATTTACTAATTTCTGTCAACTTTGAATTGCCATGTAAGCCAAGTATATCTGATTACCCACACGTCTGAACATCGGGGAATTGCGGTAAATTGTGGTATTTCCGACTTTAAAAACAAAATCCTCTAGCCATCACATAATCTAGGCAGAACTTAGGTGCTCTGCCAGAACAGCTAATTTATTCAGTGTACTGATCACAACATAACTGAACAAAACAAGTGTACTCTTAGGTCCAATGTCCCAGTCTGCATTCAGTTGGTTCATCAGTTGGAGTAATGATTGATACATCACAGTGCACATCAGTGAAGCATAGAATCATTCACAATTTTCCATATTATCTCACTGTCTTCTAGAGAATGGGTAGAGCCCTGGTACCATACCATTCCCCATGCCAGGCAATGATGTGCCCTCAAGCCTTGACAGTATTGTGGTCACTTGGAGATTACATTCAAGACTGATGACTCAACATCCCTCCATTGCAAATAACTCCCTGAAATATCATAAATTCATGTTGTGAAGTCTCTTGGGCACCAAATGGATTCTCCCCCTTTCCTGGAACAGCACATTGGTGCACTAACCATCTCAGTCACTGAGCCATTCCAATTGTGTTTCTGATATATTTTGTTTCTCCCTAACCACGAGACACATCACTGAGCCACAGCAATCAACCTTGTCACATTGCATGATGCACAGCTTTACCATTCTAGTAAACGACAAAGATAAATAGAGCAGGGAACACAGACAGTTACACCTGGGCAAATGAATGGGGCTGATGAAACTGATGAAAATGCAATTATTACTATCTATTATTGAATCAAAAAATAATATACAGCTACTCCGTCCTCCAGGAGCACAATGTTTAGAATAGTACCCTATCTACAAGTACACATACTGAGCCTCAGATCCAATCAACATCTGAATAAATTGATAGGGGAAGAATTACATATCGCTACAGTACTAAGTATCAGGGAAAAAAAATGTTAATGGCGTGAACATCAGAATATCTGCTTCTTCTTTTAAATAAATTCACTGTTGGAGTCCCATCATTTCTCTACATTCAAAACACTTTAAGAATCAAAATGTAAGTTCATTTTGAAAAATCCAGTACAATTTATGAAAAGATTTGAATTTGTTTCCTGGAATTCAAGAGAGTAGCTTACTCCATGTTCAGAAACTGCCTGTCATGGCAAGTCTTTGAGAGATTACAGCATATCATGTCTGTACTTCAACTTCTCATTTATTTAACTCACCACAGGAAACCAATTTCAAAGGATTGTTTATTAGATCCAACAAAAAATAAAAACAGTGGTAAGTATAGACAGACTGGTTTGATGGGTTACAGTAATTCTTCAGCTCTAGTATTAGATTAAAATTAACTGAGATTGATGCAGAGTGTCCCATTTATCATCTGCAGTAATAGTTTGAGCAATCTTGATCCATTACCTAGTGGGTCTGGATCAACAGCACAAAATTGTCCCCGAATCAGAACTAATTAGCAATTTCTCACAGGGACCTTCAGGAACACAAAATCTGGTAATGATTAATTAACCCATTTCGAAAGCCTGCCACCAGTACTAAACCATCAAGTTCCCAACCAGCAAAAATCTCCTGCACACGAGTCTGAAGAGGGGGATGCAGGTAGGCAGATGGAGGATGCCATTGTATACTCTTCCTTATTCGTTCATGAGATGTGGGCATGACTGGTGAGTCCAGTATTAACTGGCGTCCCTAACTGTCTTTGTGAAAATGACGGTGAGGTATCTTTGAGAACAGCTGAAGTCCATGTTATACATTCACTGCTATTAGGGTAACAGTTCCAGGATTTTGACCCAGTGACAGTGAAGGAATTTCCAAGTCCAGATGGTGTGTGATTTGGAAAGGAATTTGCAAATGGTGGAGTGTCCAATGTATCTCCTGCTTGCCATGCTAAGTGTTTGAGGTGGCAGATTTGAAAGACTCTGTCATCTTCGGGATTGTGTACACTACTACCACCGTATCCATGCTGGAGGGAGTAAATGGTTAAGGTGCTAGATGAGGGTGCCAACCAAGCTGGCTGCTTTGGCCTGAACAATGTCAACAAAGCTGCATGCATCCAAATAAGTTTAGAATATTCTATCATATTCCTGACTTGTGTCTATTGAGGCTTGGGGGGTTTAAGGGATGAGTTCAGTCTCTGAACGGTCTTGTTTCTACACAATTTGTATGGCTGTTCCAGTTATGTTTTGAGCACATTCAACACAGGCTGGGCTATTTTAATTCCTGGATGACTGTCAGGGTGTTGACCATAAGGCATTCAACGATGGTGATGTCAAATTAACTTGATCAGCTTCACTCTTGTCGTGGATGATAATTATTTATGTTGCCCAAATATGCCATCACCTAACAACCTTAGTATTAAACAAATCTTGCTGTACGCCAACACAGATTGCTTCAATATCTGACGTGACTATAATGTGGCCTTAAAAAGTATATTTGGTTCTTTTTTAAATGCAGAAAGGTTTTAAGACAGAGGTGGTGAGCTGTTTATTGAAAGCCTATAAAGTAAGCAGCCTGTGAGGCCTTGGGAATTTTTTTTCCAATTTGGAACAATAGAAGCAGCCTGAATGGGTGGGACAAGCTCCCACAGAACCAGGATTTTTAGTTTTAGTTTTTCAGTAGCAGTTGCCGGGATCTTGAAGCTGGATGTGGAAGCTCTTATTCTTCTCTCGGTTACAGCTAAAAGCTGGGGGTTCTCTTCCTGCTGCTAGAGTTGCATGTGAGACAATCTATTTTACTAGATTTGCCTTTTGCCAAGGGTATGTTTTTGGGTTGTTCCTATGTTGGAACAGTTATTGTTTAGTAGTTAAATAATATATTATTCGGTGAAGTTTTACAAAAGGGTTAAGTCATTCCAATTTCTTTATTCTTTTGTTGTATTTTAACTATAGTGGATGAATAAGTGTGTTTTGCCTCAAATCTTGTAGTTTCCCCAATTGAATTGCATCTGGAATGCAACGCCTGGCACTTGCCTCTTAAAAAAATGAAAAAATTAGGGTCTGGACTTCTTAATATATTTTGAAGGGGTTGGGTGTGATCCATAACACTGAGGAATTCTTAAATTATACTGAGCACTGTGCAACTGTCAATGAACAACAGCTCTTCTGAACTTATTATGGAAGGCAAAGTAGATTAAAACGTTGAGCCTCGGACACCTCCCTATTCTCAGTATAGGTTTTATGAATGGTAAACTGGAGTGAGACCAATATTTCTTTTGCGCTCCCTCGTCCAGCAGCAGCAAGCCAACAGGAGATGCCTGACTGGCACTGCAGATTAGTTTGGCAGGAATTAAAAATCAATCAGAGAGTTTCTAGGCGTGTAAATGGGTGGTCATTCACAAAACAGTCAGTTCCCTCCAGCCTCTGTTTATTCAGTGGTGATGCCAAGGCTTTACCCCCAACACACAGACAGCAAATACAATCCACTGGCAGCTGAGAGAAAGAAAGAGACAGAGAGAGCTTTATTGACTATATTCCACAGAATAATATGCTGAAAGTGAGGTTTGCTTTTCTCACCATTTACTATTGACAAGTTATCGCGCTACTCCAGTTTAGTACAAATGAGGATTGCATATTATTTCTTTGGTTGAAAAAAAAATGATTGCTTCTCTATCACAACAAGAGGCAGATTATTTCTGTCAATTTATTTTTGCTATCATAATGGCATCAACTAGCACGTAAATTTTTCCATCTGGAAAATCTTCAAATAGTATGACTGAAAAAAGGCATATTTGGTTGAGCTTTTTATTTTATACTCATCATAAAAATGTGCAAGAATACCAATTTAAGGGGGAAACAAGCATTTATACGTATGAGAGCAGACTGCTGCTTGGTAGGCAAGTTGATTGGTACAGGCACTGTTGTGGGAAACACACCAATAAATGGTGATTGACAGTTAACCATCAGGCTTTATCTAAATTTTAAATCAGCAAGGTTGACACTGATTGATTGAGACATTGCCCTGAGAAATGGATCAGTGAATGACTGTAACCTTATTTTCTTGAGTTGTGTGCTCATGTTCTTACCAACTACAAAGAACAAGGCCCTGTTATTATTATATGCAACTTCTACACTGTAGGCTTGACTAACAATCCTAAATTGGTTCTGAGTGTATATCTTGCAGATTTTGCAGCACATAGTTCAACATTAGATGTCATTCTGCAACTGGACAACAGTTGCCAGGTAATTCTGAGCTTGCAAAAAATTAAGCTGATAACCAGATGAGGGCTGTTAGTCAGTTATTTGCACATACATCTGAAATTACAGTATCACTGGAAACAGAAAGGCCAAGCATTCCCAACACTTAACATATAACTGGCTATTTTAATGTAATCTTAGACCATTTCCTATTTGTGATTCTCTTCTTTTTCAGTGGACCTTACACAACAAAAGAATAATGCATAATGACAAAGTTAATCAAGCCAGCATATTTTAACTATTCCAAGTGTTAGTATTCCCATCACAGCCTTAAGAGGGTGGGGTTCAGTGTCACTATATTCAGCTGTAAATAGAGCAAGAGCATTAAAGACCTGATACCGTGCTTGTTCTATGAGTGTTAAAAGCAGGACATTTAGTTTTGAAACTCAGATCTTGAACTTTGTAGCCTGATTTCACTTCATTTATAACCATAGCTCACTAAACTTTCATGATTTAGATCAGTATAAACAAATTTTAAGGTTAAATTTGAATTCCTTATTGTTATTGAGCTTCAAATATCAGTATGCCCAAAAATCTAAAATTATTCATCCACCTCATATAAAATATTCCTATATTCAGCTACTTCCTCGACCAGGAGCCTGAACAATCCCTATTTACTACCACTTTCCACTGCTTGGCTGGACTTCGCTCACTGAACAATTTCTCCTTTAATTCATCTCACTTCTACTATGTCAAAGGAGTGGCTAAGGACACCTGCATGAGTTCGAGTCATGTCTGCCACTTTATGGGGTGTGTGGAACAATCCTTGCTTCAGTCCTACGCTGGCCCCCTCCCACAACTCTTCTTGTCAGTACATCAATGACTGCTTCATATGCCCACGTGGACCTTGAAAGATTTGTTAATTTTGCCTTCAATCTCTACCCCTCTATAACTTGCACATGGTCCATCTCCAACGATTCCCTTCTTTTCCTTGACCTCTCCTTGTCCATTTTGGGGAATCAACTGTCCACTGCCATCCACTACAAAGCTACTGACTCCCATAGCTACCTTCACTACAGCTCATCACACCCCACATCCTGTCAGGATTCCATCCCATTCTCCCAGCTTCTTTGCCAGTGTTGTACCTGTTCAGATGAAGCCACTTTCTAAAACAGCGCTGCTGACCCGGCTTCCTTTTTCCATAACAATGGATTTCTGCCTCATGTGGTTGACAGGACCCTCAACTGCATCTGAGCTTCCATCCTTGCCCCTTCCTGTCACTCACAGCAGCGTGATCGGATTCCCCTTGTCCTCACTTTTGATCCCACCAGCCTCCGCATTCAATGGATCATCTCCACCAATTCAGACCAACTCAGGCAGAACATGACCATTAAACACATCTTCCCCTCACTCCCCTGTCTGTATTTCACAGTGACTGTTCCCTCTGGGATATGCTAGTCCATTCCTTGATGATCACCAACGCCATCATGCCTTCCTACATAACTGCACAAGGTGCAACACCTGCCCCTTCATCTCTTCCCTACTCATGAACAGTCTTTCCAGGTGAAGTAGCATTTCACCTGTAGCTCCTCAAATGTGGCTACTGCATTGGCTGCACACATAGTGGCCTATTCTACATTGGGAAAACCCAGCGTAGACTGGATGGCCGCTCTGCAGCACACCTCTGATCCATGCGCAAGCATGACCCCGACCTTCCCATAACCGGCTGTTTTAACACAGCGTCCTGCTCGCATGCCCACTAGTCTGTCCTCAGCATACTGCAATCCTCAGCGAATCACAGCCTAAACTGGAGTAACAACACCTCATCTTCAGTCTGGGCACTTTATAACATTCCAGACTTAATATTGAGTTCAACACCTTTAGGTTGTGAACTCATTTCCACTTCTTCCCTTTCTTTTAGCTTTACTTGTTACATTCTCTGTCCCCATGTCCTTTCTCCCTTCCTCCACCCCAGTGGGACTGCTTGTTCTTTCCAGTCTGGCAGCTAGACACACCATCGTTCTGTCATTCTCACATTCAGGTCACTTAATCTGCACTATCAGCACCCTTTCCCCCCCAGCACTCCAGCTCCTAGCCACCACCACGTTCCCCCCCCCCCGCCAACTATTGCACAATTGCTGCCCCCTCCACACTTCATGTCAGCTCTGAAGAAGAGTCATCTGGACTCGAAACGTTAGCTTGCTGTCTTCTCACAGATGCTACTTGATGCACTGTGATTTCTAGCATTATTTGTTTTCAGTCATAAAATATTCCAATCCTGGAAATGTGGGGAAGACTTTAAGCAGGCCAGCTGAATGAGAACATGGCTGGGAGGTGGTGTAAATTCAGGGCAAGGTATGCATCTTTTCTGTCTGGGCAAATCCTGCCCTTGGACTTTCTGAAACCAACACTAGCTAAGGGAATAGACATGTGTTTTGGCATAAGAAAGTGGGAACCCCGCTTAAACAAACAAAATTCCTATCAAAGGCCATTTTAACAGGTTTTTAGCACTTCACCAACAACAAATCCCCTTGCTGAATAACAAGGCTGTTAGTGTAATGCAGGTGCCTTCCTATTAGCAACCAAAGAGGGGCCAGTGGCTAGGATGGTGGCCCCATTGCCTGGAAGGTATTGCTAGAGGAATTTCTCCTCCACAACGTGTTATTCATCTTCATCTGAGCTGCAGAGCCCATCCCTTCCCCAGCAGTGGCCATTATTCCTCATTGTCATTCCTGAGGCTGTTGGACTGCTGGCCAACTATACTGGCCAGCAGCTCTCTGGTACCGACCTCAAACGCATGGTCAGAAGATCCATCTCTAGTCAATTCATGCTCTGCAGGATTGTTAAATGACTGCATTGATTGGTGTGCATTCCCTGCCAATTTCTGCTTTGGCCCATTCACTACATAGCCATGGACGGGCCATCTATTTCCCTTGCAAGCTGGAAAGCATCACTCCTTTCACGGAATGGTTAAGGTAAGGACAACACCTCCTCCTTTTTCCGAGCAAACATAGGGAGCGTACCACCTTTTTACCAACACCAGATATTAGAAAATATGTCATTTTTAACTGAAAGTTACAGACAGATAAATTAAACTTGCTTTAGTAGCAATAAGAAGAGATGAAGCAGAGCTTATTTTATGAAAGAACAAGTTTACCATCGAATTTTTATCAGGATAATGTTTTGCTGATTCTTTGCAGTAAACAGTCTGATGACTGACCCTTGGGAGTCTGCTCACCCGTCTCTGGGTGGTGCTGCTATATGAAACTAGCTATTGTTGACGTCCTTCTGATCTAATTGCCATCTGTGTTAAGTCCTCCTGGGAGCAGGAGGTTGTAGAACAGTTGTAGTTGTCAGTATCCTAAATCAGTTTCTATACGTCTATTCATTCCAGATAGATACCTTATGCTTAGTTCTTCATACACTAATTCCTAGAGGAATACCTTAATCTGTTGGATGGGAGGATCCCTGTTTCCACTTGCCAGCCCCTTTATTAGCTAAATCCCTTTGATTTATGTAAAACACTCACTTATTGTTTCATGTCATGTCTGTTTTCTTGAGAGTTTTTCTTTTGTTGCTTTATATTTCCATGTGCAAGGTTCTAAAGCCTTCCTTTGAGAGATACAAAATCCAAAGAAAAGCCAACATAACCCTGCAAACGCAGCAAGGAACAAGTTAAAAACCTCATAGAAGAATACCAAGCTTATGTAAGTGTTTCTTTCTTTCAATATAAAAAAAATCACCTGTAGCAAAGAAGACATATTAAATAAGGTTGATTAGCTTCTGCATTCAGCATCTGTGAAACATCCAGGAAATGGAAATCATTTCAAGCATTGCTGGATATCTAATTTCATAAAAATCATCAGTTTTAATTTGACTAATGAAAGACTGAAACCTTTTATTTGCAAAAATAAACATAGGGTATGTAGAACACAAGAGAAATAAAATACCATGGTAGAAGGTTAAGTCCCCTTTGAATTTAAGGTCAATTATCTCCATTGTTGAGGAATGAAGGGGAGAAAATAAGGCAAAGCTGTTATATGTTTTTTTCTGAATCTTGCAACGAGATAATACAAACACAATGCACAGTGCCATAACTTATATTATTGTATTAGCATTTGTCAAACAAACCTGACAAAGTTTTTGTGTTTTTTCAACGTGTTTCCCCCTTTAGAAGTATAATGTTTTAATGTAAGGTACTTGGCCTTAACATTAATTTCAGAGATTCAATTCCCATTGAGAGGGATGATGCAGTCAGTATCACATCCTTTGTATAAGTATGGTGTCCAAGAGGGTTTTCATCACATAGCTGGTTGTGAGCGCTGTGCTCAGTTTCCAACATTAAAAAAAACTGAAGCTAAATTCTGCTTTTTAAAACCCACTTGGGAAAATCTCTCAATGTAGAAACCAGTCTGGTGCCCAGTGTGGATAATTATAGCCTCATGCAGCAGCCTGTTCCCTACTGCCTGAGGGACAGAATTAGCGTACACAACTGCCCCCTGATAATATAGCGCCTTTATGATTAATAGATTAAATCATAACTGGAGCCTAGTGGACTGCTGTTAGACTTCAGATTCAGACAGTGCGAACTAGCAAACTGGAGTGAGGCTTTCTTTCTTTTTACTTCAGCATGAATGTGCTCATGATTTACAGAACCCACACAAACTTCCTGTCATAAATTGTGAGAGTTGACTTCAATCTCCGTATGACATTGGACGCATTTTGGTTCAAATGATTTGGGTTTGGTTCTATGGGCAGAAGCTTGTTGAACTATTGGTGCTGGTCATGCAGTGAAGGGTGGTGGAGCCTTGCCTGAACCATAGAATAAAATCATACATCCTATAGAATGGAGAGAGGGCATTCAGTCCATCAAGTTTGCACCAACTCTCTGAACGGCACCCCAGCCTCACCCTAGTCCTGTAACCTTGCATTTCTCATGGCTAATCCACTTAGCCTGCACATCCTGGACACTACGGGGTAATTTATCATAGTCAATCCAGCTAAGCTGCACATCTTTGGATTGTGCGAGGAAATCGGATAAAACTCATGCAGACCATGGGGAGAATGTACAAACTCTGCAGAGACAATCGCCCAAGGCTGGGATCGAACCCGGATCCTCGGTGCTGTGAGGCAGCAGTGCTAGCCACTGAGCCTGCACCTGCACACTCAGCCACCATGCTGTCCCTGACCACCGTGCCACTGTGCTGCCCATGCCTGATGACTGAAGAATTGCAAAGAAACCCAAAGTGCCTGTACCAAGGGAAGGCTTTTCAAACAACAAGCCAACCAGGTAGGAGCAAGGCCTCCCCACAGCTTCCTCATCCCTAACCCCCCCAATCCCAGGACACAGCCAGTATCAGCTGATAGCTTCTGATGCCTTGTAGGCCCTAAGCAACACCGTGGAGCAGCTGGTGGAAGAACACCACTTGAGACTCTGGTTCACCAAAGATGGGGTGGGTAAGCTTCTCAGTTTGGGGAAGAGCATGGCAAAAGCAAGGGCAGGGAGTCAGCTCCTAATGGGCACACCCCTGCCCCAATGCCCACTCCCTCAATCAGGCACTGTCTGCCTTGGTTCTTATTGAAATTAGATACAATTTTTTTTTAAAAGAACAGTTAACAGATGATGCATTTTCTCTTAATCTATTCGTGGGAAGTGAGCATCACTGGTTAGGCCAGTATTTATTGTCTGTCCTTCACTTCCCTTGAGAAGGTGGTAGTGAGCCATCTCCTTCAATGTTGGCGTGTTTGATATAATGTAGGAACACCCACAGCGATGTTTGGGATGGAATTCCAAGACTTTGACCTAGTGATAGTAAACAAATGGCAATATAATTTGAAGCCAGATAGCACGAGGCCTGGAGGGGAAACCTTGCAGATTTATTTGCTGCTGCCTTTGTCCTTCAAGGTGGTAGATGATCTCGGTTTGGAAAGTTTGGAACGAAGCTTGGTGAATTGTTCCAGTCCATCTTGTAGATGGTACAAACTACTACCACTGTACATCAGTGGTGGAGGGAGTGAAATTTCAAGGGTTTATGGGGTGCCAATCAAGTGGAGGCTGTGTTTTTGCTAAATGATGTTGAGTTTGTTGAGTGCTGACTTGCAGTTTTAGAGGCAAGTGGAGAATAATTCATCACACTTTTCATTTGTGCCTTGTAGATTGTAGATGGGCTTTGAGGAGTCTGAGTTGAGTTATCTGCCACAGAATTCCCAGCCTGTAATCAGTTTGAAATTGTATTGACACAGTGTCAGTGAGTCACACAGCATAGAAACAGGCCTTCAGTCCATCCTGTTCATGTCATATAACTGGTCCTGTTCAGCTTTGACAAGTTACCTGTCAATGGTAACTCCCACAACATTGAAAGTGGGGGATTCAAGAATATTAATGCCACTGAATGTCAAAGGGTGATGGTTAGGTTCTCTCCAATTGGAGATGCTTTTTGCTTGGCACTTGTGATAAAAGTGTTTGTAGCAATTATCAGCTCAAAAGTCTGAATATTGTTCAGGATTTGCTACATTTCAACACAGATGTTTTCAGTGTCTGAGGAATCATAAATGGTGCTGAACATTGTACAGTCATCACACTTCAGACCTAATGATTGAGAAAAGGTTATTAATGAAGCACCTAAAAATGGAAGGGACCTTGGACATTATCCTGAGGAAGGCATGCAGAGGTGTTCTGTGGCTGAAATAATTGATCTATAACAATCACAACCATCTTGTTTCATTCAAAGTATGGCTCCAACCAGCAAAGAATTTCCTCCCTGATTCTGACTGACTGAAGTTTTTCTTGCACTCCTTGATCCCACTCTCAGTCAAAAGCTCCCTTGTTGTCAAGGGAACGAGCCAACACTTCGCCTTGTGAGTTCAGCTTTTGTCCATATTTGGATCAAGGGCCCATGAGGTCATGTGCTGAATGGGCCTTTTGGAACCCAAATTGAGTGTCAGTGAGCAGGTTATTGTTGAGAAAGCACCATTTCAGAGCATAGTCAATTACACCATCTATCATTTTGCTGATAATTTAGAGGCAACTGATAGATGGGAACAGATTGGATTGTCCTCCTTTGTGTGTGCGGGACATATCGAGGCATTTTCCGATTGTCAGGAAGGTGCCAGTGCTGTAACTGTGCTAGAGCATCTTGGCAAGGGGTGTAGCCAGTCCTGAAGCACGAGTCTTCAGTGCTATTGCTGGATATTGTCAGGGGTTATAGTCTTTGCATATTCAGTGACTTCAGCTGTTTCCTAATATCACACAAAGTGAATCAAACGAGCTGAAGACTGGCATCTGTGAGGCTGAGATCTGAGGAGAACACCAAGTTGGACATCCACTCGGCACTTCTGCACATCCAGGAGAATGTCCTGTTGAAGAGCAGGAATGACAACATTTGTCATTTTGAGACTATTTTCCTACTAATAGAGAATGCTTAAATGAGTAACTTTCAGTGGTAGGAGTTGAAAACAAAGTATACTCTGAAATGCTACCTGAGCAATGGGTGGCTATTGTGTGGATAGCAGAATGGTATACTTCACATCACGTTTGTAAAAGGATCTCCTGGTTCAATATAGGTGTCAATGTCTACAGGAGTTCAGATGGTGCACTGAAGCATTGTGCCATTCGGCTCTTTGATTTGTTTCAAAGTCAAAAAAATAAAGACCTTAATACTGAGCTACTGCAAGAACTTCGATTTAGCCCCCTAACCTGAAGCATCGTCAGCTCCCATTCTTTAACCGTAACCATAGTGATCCTGTAACCTATTGTATAATTTGCATTGACTAGTCAATATTAGATGAAGGATGAGTGAAAGTTATTAAAGCATTCTTCGGTACTACACTGTGGTAGTTTTCAGTGCACAGGCCATCTGACATTTCCAACGAACTTGCAGTTTCTGAATCTGAAGTCCAGACAGTCTGTCGTAAATGGCTTCAGGACATGACATTCATAAGATTTGGAAGGTACAAGGAGAAATAAAGTCTTCTTATTGTACTTAAACAACTACCTTTTTCTGAAGAGGGTCCCAACCCGAAACGTCAGCTTTCCTGCTCCTCTGATGCTGCCTGACCTGCTGTGTTCCTCCACCTCCACACTGTGTTAACTCAGACTCCAGCATCAGCAGTTCTTGCTTTCTCTATATTTCAGTATCTGTTTATTGAAGTCCAATTTGTTATCTGTCCCTCATCTAATATGCAATATTCACCAAAAACAGAAATTGCTGGAAAAACTCAGCAGATCTGGCAGCATCTGTGAACAGAAAGCACAGTTAATGCTTCGGGTTTAGACCTCGATGCCTGAAAGGAAAATTAGAAGTTAGTTGTCAGAATGTCAAATGAGCAGAGGCTTATGTGGAACTTGGGGGCAAGGCAGCTCTGAGCCGGAGTGAGACAGCGCTGATTGAGAGGTCAAGAGTGTGCATACGGTGACACATGGCATTGAATGTGGATCTCTGAATGCGGCCAGAGCAGCTGTCTGAGGAGCCCTGTACATTACAGAGATATTGGTAATCCTAAGGATGATTCAAAACATGAATTCAGTGGGAATTCACCTGATTTGTGTATGAGCTGGAGGGAGTCACCGAGGAATGTGATGTAGCTGTGGAAGTGAGTTTTTAGCAAATACTTTGTCAAACACCAGAAGCAACAACAAAAGTAATGATGATAACAATAAATACGATTGGAACAGAAATCCTGTCAGAGTGAGTGCTGAACTTCTATTTCAGGTATGCCCATCTCAAAGATGTGGGAGTGAGTTAAACACTAAACAAAAACAAAATCAAATAATTGTGGATGCTGGAATTCAGAAACAAGAAACAGATATTGCTGGTAAAACTTAACAGGTCTGGCAGCATCTATTGAGAGAAAGCAGAGTTAACATTTTGGGTCCAGTGACTGTTCTTCAGAACTGCAATATTAACCTCGAATAACACAATACTAGAGTAAATAATCAATAAAAAATAAAGAAAGTGACTCAAATATTTAGGTGAGAAATTATTAATACCATTAGATAATCCAGTTTATTACAAATAACAAAATAAGTGTAAGTATATTCAAGCATGAGTGGCTCTCGGTTGCTCACACAGAAATATGTTCAATTGTAGAAGTGATAAGTGATGAGAACAGATTGCCTTTGATAAATTTGTTTTTATGACAGTGGAAAATATTCGGACTGTCACAGATGAAACTCTTCATCTAAGCACATTATCAAGACCTTGAAGTTGAGTCTATTCCAAGATGGGATTACTGCAGTATCACAGCAGATTCTATCTGTTGAAATCTTCACTGTTATCAAACATGCTGCTCCATGAGCAACAAGAAGCTTAGCTACAGCAGGAGTTTCAGATGAAAAATTTTTCAGAACCTCCAATGTGGCATAATTTCTCAGCTTACAATATTCATGACTGTTGCTTCTGACAGGTGTGACAAACTTTGACCTAGAAGCAGCACAGTGAGGATAATTCTTGACTTCTTGACGGGCCTATGAATTCTGTATTTTTTTTAAATGAATGTTCAAAAGGACATTAAGAGTTTGCATCAACTGGAAAGAGGTAAGTTATAATCTTCTTTGATTGTAAGAAATACAGATGCAAGTGACCTAGCAACTCTTGCCTGGACATAAGCATAACCAGAGGGAATTTACGGAAGAAAGCATGCGGCCTTTCAGAGACCTGGGAGAGTTATGAACAGAGGAGTTGGAGGTAAAGACAAACAGATGTATGCACGAAGGAAAAACACAAACAGACAGAGGAACACGGGTTCTGTATGAGACTAAACAAATCATTCACAGGAAAGGTCACTTTTTCTGTTTGGTAGGTCTTGGATGTACTGTGTAAGCTGGTTAAAATGATCGAGAGCTGAAAACAGTGTGAATAGCTCAAAGACAGGAAACAGCTGGTGTTTCCCCAGAAGTGGCTAAACTATGAAACGGAGTGTAATTCATTCTCAGTTGAAATAGAACTCTGGAACGTTGAACCATTAGGACTGTTGTGATTTGAGAGAGGGACGGGGGTTGATAGACACGTGCTTTACTGATGGTAATGATGCCCATGCAACTCAAAAGGTGAAAGCTGTTGTTGGGTATGACTCCCGACTGGCTCAACATGAACAGAACTGCATATCGTGCAGATACATTCTGCCAGATTCATGTGGGAAGTGACGCGATTTTGTAAAGCATATCTTTATTGTACAGGTAGTTCTCCTACAACAGTGACCTCGCACTGTAGAAAATCGCCATAGAAAAATCACTACAGAACATCACTATTCTGTACAATAGAAAGTTTGCGTTATCCAAACAGCGTCCACTATTCATTATTTGCGTTACAGCTAATTCACATCGTCAAAGCACACGTTATAGGAGAAATACCTGCATCGATTACACAGTGAAATTTACCTTTTCAATTGAAATATGGATTTGCGTTGGTTTTGATTTGTTAAGCAAAGCGCTGCCAAAAACAGACTCATGTTGGTAATTTTTATAATTTGGAGGTAGTTCACTAAATGTAATTATTTTGTTTTACACTTCCCTACACGGAGTGTAATCCAAGGGAAGAATGGGAAGGTATGCGGTGTGACAGGCAATGGTAGCAGCACTTAAAATCTGCATGCGTTAAATCTTTTAAAAATAAATGATTGTATTCTTAGTTAGATAAAAGGGCACATCTATGGTTGTTGGCTCTATTAATAATGGTACCCTTATAAAATAAGAAAGTTGTCCTCAATATCTTTTAACCAATGCTCCATGAGTTCTGGGGAGAAATCTTTTCATGATTCTTCCTAGAGTCTGTGTAAACCTTATGAGGCAGGACATTGCTTTTGCAGATGAAATAGAAATTCACATGCTATGTAAAAAAAAATGAAAAAAAGTCATAAAACAACACATAGTAATAAATCTAGGGAATTCTGCCAAGAAAGACCTGCCCTTTCAACAGGTGAATTTGAAGGCAAATCGTGATTTGCAGCTAGCAGGCATGATGTACTCTTTTGTGAGATGAATAATTCTGTTTAAGAACGATCTAACTGAGCTGATTTATTATTCTGTTTAAAGTCCATTATTAATATATATTTCAATTCGTCACCATAAAAAAGATTATGAATTGCCTTTCAGCCTCAGTCTTCCCCAGCACTTGCCACCGGCATTTCATTTACACATTTTCAGTCCAATTCCAGTGGATGGGCAGAATGCTGAAAAATCCATTTTAACTTCGTTCGAGAAGCAAGCTACCATTTGAAACATCGCGGCACGCATGACTGGAAAAGGCAGGAGTTAGAAGTTTAAATTCTGAAAACAAGCCTCTTATTCTGAAGGGCTCCTTAATCCATATTTGAACACCTGTTTGCTATTATGGCGACATGTTCAACCGGTTCCTTTTTCTATCAACACAGCCAGTGCTCAAATTCAGAGTACGTCTCTTTTAATTGCTGGCATCCGCAAAAGCCAACTTTTAAATTGGACTCAATGTGGCTTTGAAACATTGAGCACGTCTGATGGATTCCTGCGGTACTTAGCTGTCTGGACAAGTTTATCAATTTACACTCCCAAATCCAACCGACAGCAGCGATGTATAAAGATCCACATTCAGGTCTGAAAGCTGTTTTTACTGCCAATCTCAACTTTGATTTAAAGTAGTGGCGCACACTCTTGACAGACAACTACAACAAGGACCACCATTCTGCTTCATCTGCCAGGGTCCAGACTGTGGTAATCACCGTTATACTTAACGTCAATACTTTACTTCCGAATAACAAAGAAAGCCTCGCCAAATGTGTCTCTAATATTAAAAATCTCACTTTAATTAGCTGTTAGAAATGAATGCTGTAGGAGCTGCACTGCCAAAACACCAATAGAAATTTATACTTCCAAGATCAACTGATACAAGCAGTGAATAAACAATGGTAATGATGTCTAAAGAACATTCTCACTACCAGAGCTTAGGGATCTGATGTTTCAGAATAATGCAGAAGCCAAATAAAATACATCCAATTAGTTTAACTTACTAAAATAACATTTTCCAGTTCTAAATTCACTTCACTCTGTTTGACTTGATAAGTCTCCATGTAACTCCAGTAACTCCAAAGAAACCTGGAGTGCTTTCTTTGTCCCATTTTACTTCTCAGACAATATCCTTATGCATGCTGATAGCATTCAGTTGCACCTCTCCATCACCATCCTTAATTCAACACCCATTTCTGCCTTGGCAGATTGTCCCTACTCATCTGAAATCACGTCACAGATGAGGCCAAAATGTTCTCCAATTAAACACTTGGGAAAATCAAAAGCCATCTTATTTAAAAATAGATCAAATCCTTACACCAGACTAAATCATCTTTCCAGCAGCTCCCTCAAGCTGACATTATACCTGTTAAGAGTCCCGTCCAATCCCAAACTGAGCATCAAACCAAATAACCCAGCCATCACTGATAATAGGAACTGCAGATGCTGGAGAATCCAGGATAATGAAATGTGAGGCTGGATGAACACAGCAGGCCAAGCAGCGTCTCAGCAGCACAAAAGCTGACGTTTCGAGCCTAGACCCTTCATCAGAGAGGGGGATGGGGAGAGGGTTCTGGAATAAATAGGGAGAGAGGGGGAGGCGGACCGAAGATGGAGACAAAAGAAGATAGGTGGAGAGGAGAGTATAGGTGGGGAGGTACGGAGGGGATAGGTCAGTCCAGGGAAGACGGACAGGTCAAGGAGGTGGGATGAGGTTAGTAGGTAGGAGATGGAGGTGCGGCTTGGGGTGGGAGGAAGGGATGGGTGAGAGGAAGAACAGGTTAGGGAGGCAGAGACAGGTTGGACTGGTTTTGGGATGCAGTGGGTGGAGGGGAAGAGCTGGGCTGGTTGTGTGGTGCAGTGGGGGGAGGGAACGAACTGGGCTGGTTTTGGGATGCGGTGGGGGAAGGGGAGATTTTGAAGCTGGTGAAGTCCACATTGATACCATTGGGCTGCAGGGTTCCCAAGCGGAAAATGAGTTGCTGTTCCTGCAACCTTTGGGTGGCATCATTGTGGCACTACAGGAGGCCCATGATGGACATGTCATCTAAAGAATGGGAGGGGGAGTGGAAATGGTTTGCGACTGGGAGGTGCAGTTGTTTATTGCGAACCGAGCGGACGGTGTTCTGCACCTCCTCCCTCACCCCTATCGCAGGCCCCAAGATGACTTTCCACATTAAGCAGAGGTTCACCTGCACATCTGCCAATGTGGTATACTGCATCCACTGTACCCGGTGTGGCTTCCTCTACATTGGGGAAACCAAGCGGAGGCTTGGGGACCGCTTTGCAGAACACCTCCGCTCGGTTCGCAATAAACAACTGCACCTCCCAGTCGCAAACCATTTCCACTCCCCCTCCCATTCTTTAGATGACATGTCCATCATGGGCCTCCTGCAGTGCCACAATGATGCCACCTGAAGGTTGCATGAACAGCAACTCATATTCGCTTGGGAACCCTGTAGCCCAATGGTATCAATGTGGACTTCACCAGCTTCAAAATCTCCCCTTCCCCCGCCGCATCCCAAAACCACCCCAGTTCGTCCCCTCCCCCCACTGCACCACACAACCAGCCCAGCTCTTCCCCTCCACCCACTGCATCCCAAAACCAGTCCAACCTGTCTCTGCCTCCCTAACCTGTTCTTCCTCTCACCCATCCCTTCCTCCCAACCCAAGCCACACCTCCATCTCCTACCGACTAATCTCATCCCACCTCTTTGACCTGTCCGTCTTCCCTGGACTGACCTATCCCCTCCGTACCTCCCCACCTATACTCTCCTCTCCACCTATCTTCTTTTGTCTCCATCTTCGGTCCGCCTCCCCCTCTCTCCCTATTTATTCCGGAACCCTCTCCCCAACCCCCTCTCTGATGAAGGGTCTAGGCCCGAAACGTCAGCTTTTGTGCTCCTGAGACGCTGCTGGGCCTGCTGTGTTCAGCCAGCTTCACATTTCATTAACCCAGCCATCACAATGGTTATTGTTGGACCTCTAATCTGCTGTTTGAGATAACAGCTCTGATCTGAGAAGGTTCATGTTGGAAACTGAAGAAGGTTGCACTCAATCTGATGATACCATACCGATGTGGGTAGGGAAAAATGGAAGTTCAGCTTGAGATGCCCATGGGATCTGATGTATCATTTGCCTGCTTAGTGTTTAGAATTACATCAAACCAGCTATTGAAAACTCAACCTATTGCTATCAGGCAATAAACCACCTCTTCTTGTTAAGACTCACTAACAATTTATCCTCTACCATTATTACTCAATCAGAGTACATTAGATTCGGTACAGAAAGCAGTACTAGTTTCCAATATCTTCAATAAGGTTCCATTGACATTTTGATCTTCAGTTACAATGCACCACTAGGGGCTGTGCACACCATCACTGGTTTATTTTAAAAGAGAAGAAAGGAGGATTGATTGCAGCACTCTACCCCAACTTTTAACTGATAATGGTTGATTCCATGTACATTAAAAAAAATGCTCTGTTTACTAAGTTCAGGTCCCAACTACTCAATGTTCTGCCTAACCAGGAGAACACATGCTAAGTCACAGGGGTGATGATGAGGGTCAGGGTGGTAAAAATCTAACTTAAGATGATCTGGCACAGGTCTGCCATAACAAGACACTCAATGGTGCATTGATATTCTCATCAAACTCAAAAAGGCAATACATGAATTTCCTTTATTGTACCACAAGATATGGGCATTGGTAACAAGGCTACGATTTGTTAGCTATCGGGATTTGGCCTTGAAGCAAGTGACTTTCTGGGCCATTTCAGACAGCAGATAAAAGTTAACCCTATTAACCTCGAGGTACAACGTACCATTCTTCATCACTTCTGCCACCTGCAATCTGACCCCACTATCAAAGATATATTTCCTCCTCACCCCATCTGCCTTCCGTAGGCACTGCTCTCTCCACAACTCCCCCGTCTGCTCCACACTCTCCTCTAGTCCCACCATCCCTAGCACCTTTCCCTGCAACCGCAGGAAATGCTCCACCTGCCCCTATACCTCCCCCCTCACCCCCATGCCAGGCCCCAAAAAAAGTTCCACATCAGACAGATGTTCACCTGCACATCTGCCAATGTGGTCGACTGCATCTGCTGCTCCCAATGTAGCCTCCTCTACGTTGGTGAGACCAAGTGGAGGCTCAGAGAATGCTTTGTAGAGCAACTACGCTCTGTTCGTGACAAAGAACACCACCCTCCAGTTGCAAACCATTTCATCTCCCACTCCCACTCCCACACCCACGGCGACACATCCATCCTGGACCTCCTCCAATATCACAACGATGCCACCCAGAAACTGGAGGAGCAGCACCTCATATTCTGCCTACGACCCAATGGCCTCAATGTGGATTTTACCAGTTTCAAAATATCCCCATGCCCCGGCCTCATTCGATGATCAACCCTCCCTCTTATCCCTGCCTTCTTGACTTGACACAGCCTGTCCATCTTTTCTCCCACCTATCTGCCCCTCCCACCTCACTGACCAATCCCTACCACTGCCTACCTGTACTCACTGATCACCATCCTACCTATCTTCCCTTGCCCCACTCCACCTCTCTATTTATTTCAGAGCTCCCTTCCCCCTTCCCTCATTTCTGAAGAAGGATTCTGACCCAAAACATCAGCTTTTCTGCTCCTCTGATGCTGCATGGCCTGCTGTGTTCCTCCAGCTCCACACTGTGTTATTTCTACTCCAGCATCAGCAGTTCTTACTATCTCCAATTTTGTGTGGGTCTGGAGTCAGAGTGCATAAGGATAGCAGATTCCCTCTCCAAAAGGAACAAAAGTGAGCCAAATTGGCATAATTGTTGATTATTGCTGATTCCAGAGCCATTGTAAGTCAGTAAGAACAGGGTGATGGACATGGTACGAGTTAGGATACTGAAGCAGCCTTTTGGATGACAGAAGTGTTGCAGGTTGGAGACCAGCTGTGAGAGCATTGCAAGTCTGTAGCAAATAACAGCCTGGATGAGGGTTTAAGCAGCATTTAATTTTTCAACGACTGCTCAAATTAGGATACCGAGAATGTTTTTTTGTCGCACTAAAGGCTCTGTATAGATCCAAGTTGCTTTTTGCAGAAGGCAAACAATTGAGATGCTTTAACTGATTAAAATATTTCCCCTTGAACACTTCACAGTCAATTGCATCTCGGAAATACTCAGATTAATGGAACACTGGTAGTGTTGCAAATTGTTGCCGTCACACTTTCAAGTAATCTCTTCCTTCCTCCGCCAATTTTTTATGCAGGTGATAATTGAAGACTGGCTCTTTGGAAGAGAAGACAAAAAAAAATGACTACTTAATTGGAAAACCTAACTTGGTGAAGCGCCCTGTCGTACCAGACCTACATCATTAAAGCTGCCAGCCAACAAACATCAAACACAAGGCATTATTAATGAAGCAGATGTATTAATTTCCCATTTATGAAAAGCTAAGCAACTGGCTAGCTTCTCTGACAGCGCTATTAATGATCTTTAATGCCCCACAGGCAGTAATGGGTCCCACTGGGAGCACAGGAATACTGCAATTTGTACTGAGGATTTAGGCATAACAAAAAAAAACTATGCTCCTGGGAGTGAGCATTTGATCAGAAGGCTGCCTCTGTGGAATATGCTGCCGAATAATAAATGACAGCTCCACGATTAAATCAAACATTCTGCCTTAAGTGTGAAAGCGTTTGATTGCCATTAACAACCTAGTGCTTGTGAACGCCTCTGGGGTCTGAAACAAATAGCTGGTCTACCCAACAAAAAATGAAAGGAATGGAAAAGCAAAGGCAAGAGGAGGAAAGGCGAAAGTGGATAAAGATGAAAACACAGCTCGCGGCTGGAGGCAAAAGATTAAAAGGAAAGTTTGTGAGACATTGTCACTCAGTTTCCTGCATAATAGAATGAGGAACAGAAAGGTTGTTTTCATGTTGCAAAAAAAAATTCTTAGTGGCTCAAAATCGCGAATTGGACACATCATTTAGAAAGGAATCTGGCAAACCATCATGTTCTGTAGTTGTGCAGATGGTGTGTGGAAATTATTCTCTGTGAGTGAAGCTTTTCATTCCCACCCCCCCAACCTCTCTCTCTCTCATGCTCAAATCTCCCACATGTCAGCTCGCACCACCACCTCCCCACCCCAATCAAATCGCTGGAATGCTTTTATTAAACTGGAAACATGCAACTCACTTAGGTGTTAAGATCATAGTGATGTACGAACATACCGTTTCTGCTACAACTCAGCTGCAAACATGGCTGGCCTCAGGTCTTGCTTGGTGAGTAAAATGCTGCAGTAAGGATTGTTACATTCTGCCTGTGTACTTACTGGATGTTAACATCCATCCTTCAAATGGGCCACTCACAAAATCACACTGTATTTAGCTTACATTTCAGTCATGGGTCTATCCTCATGAAGGACTTTTTACCCCTACTTAAACTAAATCTAGACGCCAAAGGAGCAAATTCCAGGGGGCAGTGTTAATGAAATCCGATAGCAGTGTAATACTCTAAAATTCAGAGCTCGATGGTAATTTCCAATAAAATTGGGTAAATTTTACCAAAACAATAGTCATAAAACACAACTCATTTCTGCAAGATTAAACTGCATTTCAAACTAATTAGATTTGTGACCAGCTGACTGTTTAAAGGGGTGTATGTTTACTTTCATTTTCATCATTGGTGGCATCTTTCCCTTTGTGTCTTCATTACTGAATTCAAACCTGGTTCACATCTCGATGATTTTGTCTATATTGATAATCAGCGTGTCTGTTAATACTGACAAGTAACAGATAATAACCTGGGTACCCATGAGGTGACATTCTCTGCTTCACAAACATATGGAATATTGATGCTAGAGAATGCCCGTCTCTTATTCAACCAGTTTCAGCAGCAAGCAATGCATACATAACATAAGCCCGTGTGCTACTCTAATAATGGACTGTTTTTTAACTCAAGGTGCTGGAGATTGAGGGAGTGAAGCACAGTTCCTCTACACGCTTTGGTGTTTTACTCAGGGTCCCAAAGGGAGAGGGAGTCCGATTCCTTGCCAATACCCAGAGGTTCTTGGTCAGATTCTCTGCCAAATTGAGTTGTGGACTGGCACTAATCAGAAATGAAATGGGAATTATTTGAATTCAATCACTTTGGTCACTGACATTTGACAAGAGATGATTTGCAATGGTTTAATTTGACTCTGATTTAGACCCTGAGGCCCCAAAAATTAAAAGGCAGTTTTTTTTTAAACTTTTGGATTTCAGATTTATTTAGCTTTCAAAATGTAAGCTGATACTTAGCAGTTGCATTCGGCATTATCTTAACTTGAAACTGATCCTCTGTGCAGTAACCAGCTCAATAAGTTATCAGTCCGTACTTCAGGGCAGGGCTGATTTTGTCAGAGGTGTGTAATTCTGAGATTCTGACTGGTGGTGACCGAAAATCAACTTCTAATCACCGAACATTGAAAATTAGCTTCTTGTCTTACTTCTCATCCAACCATCATCTAATCCTGTCCTTGAGAACTGGTGATGGCTCAATATTGTTCATTCTTCTTCTGCTCAGAGGATTTCCTCATAGTGTCAGCCACAGTTCAGTTGGTAGCACTAGCACTCATCTCTGAATCAGAGGCCTTGGGGGTTCATTCCCTTTTGAGATACACAAGTACAAACATCAAAATTATTCTCCCAATACAATGCCAAGGGAATGTTACATTGTCAAAGATGCTGTCTTTCTTTGGATGTGTTAAACTAACGTCCCACCTGCTCTCTCAGGCGAATGTGACACTGTTTAGAAAAATGACCTGGGAGTTACCCTCATTCCTTGTCAATAACTGGATGCAATGTTCAAAGGAGAGTCTTTAGATTCAAAACATCAACACTGTTTCTCTCTCCATAGAAAATAAAGGCAAAAATATTTTGGATGCTGGTAATCTGAAATAAATACAGAGAATGCTGGAGAAACTCAGGAGGTCTGGCAGTATCTGCAGAGACAAAATCAGTGCTAATATTTCAAGTCCAGTAAGTTCAAAATCATACTGAACTTGAAAATGTTAACCTGTTTCTCTCTCCACACATGCAGTTGATCTGTTGTGTTTCTCCAGCACCTTACATCTTTATTTCAGATAATCAAAATCAGCAGAATTTTTCTTTTATTTAAGCACTTCAATTTAAATGGATGCCAAAACTTTGAGAGTTCCTGATTTTGTGAAATGCCTGAGATAAATTCAAGTATTTCTTTTTGTGATAACTTAAATACTTGGAAGTTTTCCACAATTTCTACTGTCACTGACACAGATGTTCATTACCACAGATGGATTGCCTGCATGTCAATGTGCAGAACATGCCCCAAGTAATATCACCATGTTGCCTCACTTCTGTAACCAAAGTTGCCCCAATGCTGATTTGTCCTCAGTACCACTATTCTGTCATTATCATCTGCTGGATTTCATATCTTATAACCTATTGGTGGTATAGCACTACATCTGAAGTGATCTGAACCCTCTTTCGCAGGTAGCTCTTACTATTTTGTGCTTAGTTTGTAGGTGTCTTGCGCTAACTTTCCCAGTCTTGGCCTGTAGAATTATTTTCATGTAGTGATTATTCAGCGGTCTGCACCTGCAATGCGCAACACATTCCATCATGCATTTAAAAAGCAGGACCCATAGAATAAATAGCCTATTACACTCGTGTCATTGACTGACTCATGAGAAAGAGTCATAACTCCTTTGCGCCTGGAGCAATCGTGATTTATGACTCTCTCACATTCCTGTATGAATTCCCATAATGCACTCCCTCCAACACAATGGGCCAAATCTGATAAATAACTCACTGTGTGGTTCTTCACAGGTTAGCTAACTAACCAAGGAGGCACCAGTAACTGTTTTTTTTCACACTAATTATGACATTCTAAGAACACAGAATTCCTGCAATGAGAGACTAATTGCCCTTTTTAAGCAGGGGTGAAGCTGACTGCAGCTGCTGAATCCACTTGCAGATCTGGGCTGCCAAGCAGTGGCAGCCATGATTTACAGCCGTGTTTAACTGAATTTAATCAAGAACGTGAACATTCCACGCTTTCTGGCAGACATCATAACTGCTATAATTATTCACACATTTTGGCATGCTGTATGGTTATCCCCACCAAGCTCCCAAATCCCAACGGATCACTTATAATAAATGAAATGGAATCAAAAAGGCTTTAAAATTAAATTCCCTTCCAGATGCGACTGAACTAGTTCCAGGTCATTTGTGACATTGGCTTTTGTAGAATACCCATGAAACTCTAGACAGTCAAGCAATGGTTTTTTCTGTGTATAAGTGGTTTTATAGGTCCGATTTTGAGGATTTCATGCAGTATAAGGAGACCTGAAACAACGAGGATTTAATTGTAGACATTTTTATTGCACTGGAATTGAGAATGATGCTTACGAATCACATTCATTATTCATTGCACTTAATTTTCAAATCCAATTCCTGGGACATGGGCATCAGTGGTTGCTCTTGAGAAAATGGGAATGAGCCTCCTTCTTAAACTGCTGCAGTTCATTAAGTGAAAATGGTCTCACAATACTGGCAAGTGGGTGCAGATACACTTTTTAAGACCAAGTCAGGAGGGCAACTGTGCAAAACTAAGAAATCTATACAGAAGAATGGCAGAGAAGCTAATTAAAACTGACTGAGCTGCTTCAACATGACACCACCAGCATTAAGATGCAAGGTTTTTCTGATGAAAGTCAGGTCGTGTAAGATCCCAGATACACAAGTAACCTGTGAGTTGGAACAAGTACTAGCACTACTTATGAATGTAGAAGTATCCCATCATTTTGATCAAGAGGATTGCAACAGTCTGGTTGGGAGCAAAAAAAAGTGGAGAAAGTTAACAAGAGCAAAGGAACAAATTGTACTATTTATCTGGTGCTTTTATAAACTCTCCTTCACACTGGTCCATTTCAGTTGTGTTTAGATTTCAGGAAAATGTTCAGGAGACGGTTGTGTTTTATTTTCCACCTCCTGTATTCTTATTACTCTTTTATATGCAGAGGCTTCCAATGGATATAGCTCCACAGGTACCATATTCATTTAACCATTTCAAGGCGAGGCACACTCACGGTTCAACCCCATATTCTTTTCTGACATCCACGGATGTCACAGGATATTACAAGTGATTACACAAATTATCATTGGATAGGAAAGAGGACTCTTGAACGGTAATGATTTTCCTTCCAAGGCCAGGCATACGAAAGCCAAAATTTCCATTAATTTAACCAATTTCACTGGCCAGACTTCAAACCAGTAACATGCTTAATCGCTAAGCAAAGTATGAACCGTATTATGCGTTAACATGATCGTTCAATATAGTACAATAAGCGTACAGTTTCACACATTGACATGAAACTGTGGTGTGCAACTAAATTCTCACCTCCCCCTCAGAGTGAATACCTGAGGAGTAATCCACCTGCCTTTCCTTTGTACACTCCATTTGATTTTCATTCCATTGATTTCAACGGAACCAAATCTGGGCAGATGATCCAACGGGTGGATGAATGGCTTCAGCAAATTGTGTCTCAACATGAAATTTTATCCCAGAATACTTTGTGAATGTACAGGGATGTGATTTGACTTTATACACAATAATGAGGTGAGAGTTTTGAAATCACCTGTAAGGATAGGCCGGATCTCAGTTACCTTACATGTGATCAATTCAATGAATTAACAGAATAAACTGGTTCTAAAAGCAGAACAAAAATAAATTCTTTAAGCAGAAAAATAATACACTGCAACCCTGGCTTTTTAAAAAATCAAGCCTGCGGTGTCCAGCAAGTATAGTATCATAGCAAACTGGAAGAACAAGAGATGTCTGCGAAGTCTTCTTGGACTTTCTTGTTGTTACCTCAGACCTAATACCATGGTTCATCAGCCTTAAAGACTACAAGTATCATTGGCCGATGAAAGAAAATTGCCTGGCAAGACTGGCCCCTTATCGACATTTATAAACAACAGCAAAGAACGGTGTGACATGTAATCATACCTAACAGCGCAGGGGGAAGAAAATTCAGGATCCAATTCCATCAGCTGTATTTTCCTTGTCCCACCCAATGTCTGGCATGATAGTGGAAGGTAATCCATTCTGAAAATCTTAATCATCCGATGGACAAATGTAATGGCCTGAATATGGCTTGGATAGAGTTTTATAATAAAATGGGAATGTCAGATTTGACCAAAATACATGAAATCCAATCATGAGGAGTCCATGCAACGTAAATGAAGGGAAGCTGCCCCATTAGCAGAAGTATCAAGAAGTAAAGGAAACAGAGTTAAGGCACTTGGCAAAAGAACCAAGGGTGACATGAGGAAATTTTTTTTGCAGTACATTGAACAAAGTGGGAGTGGAACTAAATTAATCCTGCAGTGAGCCATTTAATCATTCGGTGAGTCCGTTGTTTATACAAAGAAGTCAGGAAAATAACTGCTGATAAGATACCATATAGAAGCACATGGTCCAACTTCCACAATTACAGAATTATTACAGTGACTCCCTGAATATGGCTGGACTCCGAAATCAGCAGCTGAGGTAAAAGAGATCTTGGTTCCTCACCCCAGTCATCTGTCATTGACAGCCAACAGCACAGCCTGAGGTATAAATACACTACCTTAAATTTTTTTATTCAGATCGTTACATCAATTTTTCCTTCTTTCTCTTTTATGTAAATTTTTTTCCCCAACTACACACATAGCAAAACAATTGAGAAAGATTGGCAGAGATAATGTGGTGAGGCAAAGAATAAATTAACAGGTCTGTTGAGAGGCTACTGACAAAGTAACACAAATCTTGTTTGATTCACACATTTAAAAACATTATCATGTCTGAACCTATGTATTAGCATGGGTTTCATCGTTTTGTTTGATTTGAAACGTCCTAGTAATCATAGTATATTGTATCTGTGCAACTGAAAAGTAAGTCACACAGTCTAATCCCACGTTACAGCATTTGGTGCATAGCTCTGCTGGTTCATGTTCAGACATTTTGTAAATGGATTCAGGGTTTCTGTCTCTGCTACCCATTCAGGCACTGAGTGTAGACCCCTACCATCCCATGGATGAGAAAATACTTTACTCCTTTTCCTCTAATCGTTGTACTGATCACTTTAAATCTATTGTCGTATTTTTTACATCTTATTGCTTACATAACAGTGACTGAACTTCACAATAATTGATTGTATGTTAAATGCTTCAAAATGCTTTGTAATATGATAAGGCAAGTGTTTTAAAGAGCTACCTGTTGCTTCCGCCACCAAGTTGAGGTCAATGCGTTATTTGCTAATTTGGCTTGGCATCTCAATTGGCTATTATCTCAACTGTGTTCAGAGCCAATAAGGATCAGGGGTCATACCCTGACAAGAGTTAGTTGTGAAATTTAACTGATCATTTCCTTATAACCGTGCAATTTATATTAGTAGAAATTCAGACAAATATTATTGATCTTCAGAGCGTAGTGATGAACAGCAACTAGGGTTCAGCATACTGGCCAGTTATCTTGTAAGAGAAATTTACTGTAGTTTGATTCAATTTTCTTTGGAAAATGGATTATGAAGTGATCAAACTGAAGATCATGGAGGAAATGAATCAAATTGGTGCTATCTACTTATTTGCTCTGATGAAGTCTTTAATAATCAGGCCAAACAATTTTAAAAAATGGGTAGAAGGAACTAGAAGTGAATTGTGAACCTTTTCACCGAGGGGCCACAGAGCTGTGAACGATGTTATCAGGGAAGGTTGTAGCTGCTTCTGTACTGATCTTCAAGCGTCTGATTATCCAACACTGCCACAAGAAGCTATATCACAAGTTGGTCAAAACAATCTGATGTTTCCTTTGGCCTGTGTTCATCTGGTGCCAAAAAGTAGTGGCACTTTGATTCCTGCCCCAATACCAGTGCAGTTTTTGTGTACTTTCAGCACACTTGCTGCCGCCATTATTACATTTTAACATCAGCATGTGAACAGCAGTTTTGCAATGGTGCCATAACCTAAAGGACTGACATGATACAGTATGGATGTACACTTCATTGTTGTTTTGTGTACATGCATCCCATGGAGCACAATATTCAATCTTTTGGCCTAATACGTTTGTGGCTTCAACAACGAAGATTATTCCCATTGGGAAACTCTTGCTGCCAATGATCTGACCTTTACCTGCCCATTATTCAGGTCATCTGGAGCAAGCCCAGAACAGAAAGTCATTGCCTAGTAGAATAAACACTTCATTAAGCCGTGGTTCAGGCAATAAACTGCCAAACAGATTTATTGAGCAGTTACTGGATAATTGAGCTGAAGTAACTTCATACTGTAGATTTACAATAGTTATAAGCCTCACTATCCCTCCCTAGAAGATACATAAGAATAGATGGTCACATATGCTGTACTAATGAGCAACATAAACTGGCCCAAACACAAAACCCTTGTCTAATAACCTTTATGTGATATCTCTGACAGTCTATGGAACTTCCCTCTTGCTATTCTATCGCCATTGAATTTAGATGGATGATTCAGTAGAACCCAACAGGCTGGAAAATGCTCTCTAAATGTATCTGGGACAAAGAAATTTTACACGAGAGAAGAGCTGCTGATCAAACATAAATACAAATAAAACCACAAGGTGCTTGTACTTGAATTGAATTGTTTAGCCCTCCCTTGGATACCTGTCCAGACAGAAAAATCTATATTCTGGAGTCATGTGGATCAAAAGAAATTGGACCATTTTCTGTGAGTAAACCTGGCTATTATCCCCATATGTGTCATCCCTATAACCGCAAAAGAAAACAGCACATTACATTATGGACAGAAATCCGTCATTTTTGGCACATACTCTTTGCTGCCAATTCATACAGGAACTTGTGGCAATAATGCAGTGTAAATTCAGGAGAACTATGCTCTTGGGTTGAACTCCCATGACCCAATCTCTAGATTTTCTGTTGAAGCTGACTGTGTAAATGGGTTCACAAGACATTTAATTGCATCTCGAGAGAATCATGAGAGGAACGTGTTGGGCTGGATGTGAGGATCTCTGAAAAGAGACACTCTTAGCCTGTTTTTAAGCATTATTATTTCTTATAGACCTATGAAAATGCAAAAAGCCTTTACAATGATTTACTTTAAAATATGGCCAATTTAAACATTTTTTTCTTCAGAATACACAGTTATGTCTACCTCAAAATTCAACAGCAGACTTTTTATGCTATGCCCAGACTCACTATTATATAACATTTATTGTGCAGGTAATCTATATCCAATAGTCAAAGAAGATGCCATTGACAGCAAATGTGCAGTCTTTGAGATCAATCTCAATTTTAATGAGCATCTTGCTAACTGCAAAATATACAATATTAGAGGACTATTTTAAATTCACACATATTTTTTAATTCTCCTCACAATCAACTCCTTAATTATGCGCTGAAGCAGGCAGTCTCCAGAATTTTTCACTGCTATTAGTTTCCATCACCAGTTTACCATTTAACAACTCTTCTTGCACCTTCACCTATTCCCCAGAGTTTCTCTTCCCTTGCATCTCAAAGCCAGTCAGCATGTTGCTAATGCTCAGGAGAAAAGAGGTTTTGTAAAACCCATTGTGCAAACAAGCCTTCCTGCTCATTTATCACATTTAGCATGCGCTCTGCCACACTCCATCAAATAAAGCCATAGCTAGTAACTTATTTTCCTCTCCCAATTACAAATTAGCCCATTAGGCAGTCTACAGTAAGCCCTCTGTCTACTCTTGATAATGGCTTCTGAGATTTCCACCATAATCATAATGGCTCCCAAAGCACCCATGAGTGCAGATGGAGGCAGCTCTTGGGTAATGAGCTATCATGCTACCAAAGGGCAAAGCTTCAGCTTCATTATTCAGCATTGGTTTTTGATAACAAGAAAGATAAACACTAAAGTGAACATTTTATAGCAGCACAACTGGCAATTTAAGCTGCTTTTATCTCATGTGAAATTGAAATGAGCAAATGTGAATGATGCACATTAAGCTGTCATAAGATGCCCATGGAGGCCTAACTTCTTGAAAGTGCATTCTGTGCACTGCTGAGATTATTCTTCAGAGAGCTTTCAGCTTTCACCATCTGCCTGTGGATCTCCATCCAGGAGAAAAAGGATGGAATTACACAATGGTGCTAAATTTCACTGAAAAACGCAGCAGGCCTCACTGTAGTCTCCTCTAGCAGCTGTCACATTGTGACGTTACATACCATCCGTCTCAGCCAATGACCTGTGATGTTTACCTACTGAAGTTACATTTTTGCAACTTTAAGTGGCAACATAAATGCATATTTCTCAACTCATTATCAGTTTATTTCCCTGATATACACAACCCCCAGAGAGCAAAACATCACATTTTTGTGATTAACTACATTAGTCCCACTGAATATTTTCAGAACTTTCTTGATATTTGCTGATTTGTATTTCATATGTTAATGCCCTCAAATGCTTTAACAGCAGGTTCTAGAGATCAGAATAGAACTATCGCATAATATTCTCTATTCCCAATGTATCAATGTGAAACACTATATTCTAGTCAGACAGACAATACACTAGACAGGCAGACAGAAAATAAGTCTAGATCCAGTATATACAAAGTAATTCAGCCAAACTCTAACGTCAGCCTTGAAGTCGCAAAAAGTTGGGTCCCACTGTGTTACCACTGAGGGAGTTTGGAACAGCTCAGTCTACTTTCCAAAATCAGAAATCAGTGACAAGTCCTTTGATACCATGATCAGTGAAGTATTCAGGCCATTGATTTTTTTTTGTAAGGATTTTAGATCTGAGCAAGGGCCGTGTTTTAGTTGTTTATCCAGTAACAAAGTAAAATCCCAGGTTAGAGTTTTTTTAAATTCACTCACAGCAATGCGGGTGTCACTGGCTAGGTCAGCATTTATTGCCCATCGCTAACTGCCCAGAAGGCAGTTAAGAGTCAACTGTGTTGCTCATCTGTATAATTGGCTGACTTCAGCCAGGCTGACGGCAGAGGTATGGAGAATTTAGAATTGCTCGCCTGAATCAAGAGATGCCGAGTAAGATCAGTATTGGATTTGACTGGCGCACCCTGTACTGTCCCAGATTTGAAAAGTGTGTTGACAGTCACAATCACTCATAACACTTGGCCATGCTACCAGGCAGCATTTACAATCATTCAGATCATACCCAGTTATACATTGGGAAGATGGGAGAATCAAAATACACAGTTTTAAAAATAAGCCAACCCATCTCCATTTTACACATATGTTTATTCTTTGTCCAACATTGTCTCCCTAGTGCCACCATTTTCCTTCTCATTCTGCAACATAAGGGACAGTTGTTTGAGGCTGAAACTGGAAGAATAAGTCCTGTTGAGGAAGAGCCAGATTCCAAGCAAACCTTAGATTGCATTCTGTCCCCCGCCTTGCCTCTCGTTTTCTGACTGCATTTAAATTCCATCATGAAGGGGAAGTGTTGGGTCTGAAATTTTCATAATGAAGCACACAAGAGACCACCAGAGATGGTTAGTTATTAGTTCCTTTATTCATTCACAGGACGAGGGCATCACTGGCTAGGCAGCATTTATTGTCCAACGCTAATTGCCCAGACGGCGGCTCAGAGTCAACCACAATACTGTGGGTCTGGCATCACATATAGGCCCAGACCAGGTAAGGATGACACTTTCCTTCTCTAAAGGGCGTTAGTGAACCAGATGGGTTTTTCCAACAATCGCCAAAGGAGTCATGGTCATCGTTAAATTCGTAATTCCAGATATTTTTTATTGAATTGAAATTCCACCATCTACCTTGGTGGATTTGAACCCAGGTCCCCAGAACATTATCTGGGTCTCTGGATTAACAGTCCAGTGATAATACCACTAGGCCGTCACCTCCCCAATTTATTGGTTGAACTTCAAATGTCATATGAGCAGTTGACCTCTTCCCCTTTCCCTATGATTCCAACTGTCCCTACCACTGGGCTCACATTGTCATACTTTTTATCCGCTCCCAACCCCCTTTACTTTCCTCCAATCATCTTACTCAAGCACTAGGGTGCTTGCCATTTTAGTAGTCAGTCCTGCTTTTTGCTAGAACATTCTGTCTGTGCTTTCCGCCGCTGCTCAGTTTCTATTTATTATTTTCCACTCAAGAAACTTGTACAATATACATTCATCTGCAGACAATTTGTTTAAATATAATCAAAATTTCTTCCTCAGGAAGCAACAAAAAGCCTTCAGAAATTTGGTGCCGCACTTTGCATAACATGCAGCATGAACTAAACAGTTTGCTTACAAAGGGTTATGCTCAGAGGAATTAAAGATGGTAGACTGGGATTCGCATTTCATAACACCCCCATACCTCCCAGAAGACTACAAAACTTTTGTAAACTTGCAGAATAACAACAGCCTGTTGCAGGGAAATATGCTGCCTATTTTGTCCCTGCAACCTACCTCAGCCCTAAACTTATATCAAGTGCCCCAGTGCGTGTATTTTTTTCCTAGCATAGAATCACACACCAGTACAGTATACAAGGAGGCCATTTAGCTAACTGCATTTACTCAGATGGTTTTGAAGTGAAATTCAGAGAGTTCCACTCCTCTGTTTTTTAATCCTATCTATGCAACTCTCCCTCAAATATTTATCTAACTCCATTTTGAAGG
Source organism: Stegostoma tigrinum (assembly GCF_030684315.1). Classification (NCBI taxonomy): domain Eukaryota; kingdom Metazoa; phylum Chordata; class Chondrichthyes; order Orectolobiformes; family Stegostomatidae; genus Stegostoma; species Stegostoma tigrinum. The sequence goes on from NC_081380.1 coordinate 19,245,935, forward strand.
CTATTCCTGAATCTGTAACCACTAAAAAAAAGGCAAATACTTTGATGCTTGCTTGACTAACCGCCAATTATTGCTAAATCGGTAGCTGTAGTATTCGTAGTGAAACTGAAGTGAGCATGGGCTCATACACATTGAACAGGTACATACAACAGACAGGGGGAGATTTTCATCACAACACTGACAGCTCAGTTTCAACCCAGGTCTTGCTCATTTAATACTGATGTCTATTGACTGGTTACATGGTTTCCTATTAATACCGAAGGGAAAAGAAATCTTACACAGGAATTTGTTTCTTTACTGTGTTAAAGATTTAAAAATTGATTCACTTTACCGACCTCCTGCACAAGTTTGCGAATTCTTGGGAGTGCGAGTGGAGATAAGTTCTCTAGTCAACAGCAGTCTCTTTCCACAGCACCATCATTAAATTGTAGGTGAACTAATTGTGTCAAATCCCATCTTTCCTCACCTGATTTCTACAAATGCGTCATCAGACAGACATCAGAGATGGCCACACTAACATCGACACTATTCCAAAATAGAATTTCAAAAACTATTTTATTCCACTTATTTATTCCATTGTTGCACAGCTGGTGTCTCACAATCATGAAGGTTATAAGTTGTAGCTGAAAGGTTAGTAAGAATACTTGATTTTTGGGCTAAATTTCATGATCAAGAAGTGAAAGATCTTGTGTTGAGCTCCCTCTCCTCCCCAGGGAACAGTTACCAAGAAAATGAACTATTTACACCTAACATGGTTATAGACGGCTGTGGACATTACCTGATTAATAACTCCATACTTGTTCTGGAAAGGCAAACTGCACCCTTTCACTCAGTGAAAATAAAAAGCAGCAGGCAGACCAAGACCTCTTCTGTATTCCCAGATGTAAGGTCTAGACAGAAAGTTAATGGGATCAATGGCAACCCAGTAAATGAAAATTGTATTATAAATATGATCTAATTTCCCTCGAGGCCTCTGTCTAATACTAAAAACAAAATAAAATATCAAGTTTGCTCTGGGGTAAGGTTATAACTAGCACTAGCATTTAAAAAATGACAGCTTTCTATTATGTTGACTTAACTAGATTGTAATTAAGAATTGCTCTACAAGTGCTTCGTTATTAGCGCTGGTTTATTCCCAATCGGTTTTATTTTAAAATTAGGTATGAACTTTTTCTGGCAGCTTCGCTATTCAGAAAGGTACACGTCGAATCTGAGCACAGATATCCCACTCTTGCATTGAAACATTCAAGGAGACATCCAACGTGAGACTAAACAATCAGCCAGTACAATCTGAAATTAAAATAGGAATGGTTAGTCTACTTCCAAAGATTCAAGTTGCCGCCAATATTTCATCTGACCTCTCAATAAAATGACTGACTAGGATTGTGCTCTCCTCGGTCAACACATAGAATTATGGCCAAATTACAGAATTGCAGTTTATTGATTTAGTTTCATGCTATTATTGAAGATTTCCAAATTTTAGACAATAATCTGTACAAACACAATCAATAGCTCAAAGACATGAATTTGATCAGGAAACTCTGGCCTCGTTTCTTTCAGACTCCACGACTCGGCAATGAACTCAGAACCATTTCCCTTGCTTGAGAGAAGCAATAGGAACGTGGTGTCTTTTGTAGAGTGGGCTGGACTTCAAGAAGCCAAGGAAAATCACTGCCGGGGAGAATGGAGCAGAGGTGTTCCAGTAAGGCATCATCATCAGGAGAGGAGCCTGATTTACAAGTCACAGAAGAACCATAAAGGTCTGGTGCAAAATATCAGATCTTGAACTGAGCCTTGACCCAACATGAAAGGTACAGGTCCGGGATCCAAAAAGGGAATGAGGTACTTATCACTGGCATCCCTCCCTTCCAAGCGAGTTTTAACAGGCTTTCCAATGCTACCCGAGGGGACGCATACACCCATCAGTCATTCACTGGTCTTAGTGGCAGAGGACAAGGCGAACAGAAAGTTTTTTAGGCTCTGTCACTTTACCATCATTCATGTGTAACACAGTGGCGAGTTGTGATCATTCCTGCAGTAGATGGAAGAAAATCTACAGGAAGACTGTACAGCAGGTGTCGCCTCTCAATCAATTTATTTCAATTAAAATGGAGGAATTGCCTGCTTGTATTTCTGTGCCTGTGTCATTCTGGTTTATTTCCCATACTTCCTCAGTGTATTCCATATGCAGCAACAGAAAAAAAAAATCTAACTCATACGCATCAAAATCCAGAGAAAATTACTTTTCAAATAAGCTGGAAAGTTTCATTAATCCTTGGAACAATATCATAGATCTTTATTTAAAAATTCCCAGTGTATGTCCTGCAAAACATAGGTTCCAGAATGATATTCTATAATGTTGGCAGTGATTTAACTGCTGACTTTAACAGGGCTTTCCAACTGCAACTGTGATGGCTACCATTATTTTTATGTGGTGAACTATAAGTATTATTAATAGTAATTTATCAGGACCTTCAACCTATTTCAAATTCTTCTTGATTCAATGCTGTTAGACAGCGGCAAACACAGTTCTTGATTCAAATTCTACTCATTCCATCCAAATAAAGGATTTTGCTAAGGCAAACTAAATATGTCAAAGGTATACTTGGGAACATAGGAACAGCCTCTCAACCCTGTTCCACCATTCAATGAGATCATGGATATCTACGGCCTAAACCATGTACCTTGCCTTTGTCCCAAATCCCTGATTTATGTAATAAACAATCAATCTAGCATTAACTGACATTTGAGGACGAGATTTCCAAATTTTATCATCTTCACTGTGCAAATGTGCTTCCTAACATCTCTCCTAAATGGTCTGCTCCTAATTTTTAGAGTTGTTCCTCCTTGTTCTAGTATCTGAGAGTAGATTGCTGTTCTAATCTTCCTCAAGTCCTGCTAACCTCTTTCTCTAATATGCCATTGGCTTTGCTCCTGCAACTTATTTTGTACCATTTATTCTCCATTATCCTTGCGGATTTTTTTTGTCAGTGTTTTAAGAACAAGAACAATCTAGACATTGCCAGTATAAACAGGTACCTTGTGTGCATCATTTTGTTTATTTTACCAGATCCTGTTACAACTCAAAGAAAAATAATCTGTGTTATGGCTATACCACCAATATGGAACCATTATGACCATTCCTATTGTTGACACATGCTTTCTTCATTAACTCACATCAGTGCTGAGTTAACATAGACTCTTGGCCGCCCAAATTTAAAAAGAACATTTTCCAAAGAAGCAAACGCAAATTAACAGAATGTCCCTAATGCTCTGATGCAGGGCCTAGGCCCAAAACGTCAGCTTTTGTGCTCCTGAGATGCTGCTTGGCCTGCTGTGTTCATCCAGCTTCACACTTTGTTATCTTGGATTCTCCAGCATCTGCAGTTCCCATTATCCCTAATATTGGGCTGTTAACTTTGCTGTTCACAGGGGATCACATTGCATCAATACAGTCATACTGCAAGGAAACCTACCCTTCAGTCCAAGCCAAACATAATCCCAAACTGAACTAGTCCCACCTCTCTGCTCCTGGCCCATATCCTTCGAAATCTTTCCTAATCATAGACCTATGCAAATATCCTATAAATGCTGTAATTACAGCTGCACCCACCACTTCGTCACGAAGTTCATTCCACATGCAAACCACCCTCTTGTGTGGAAAAAATTTGCCTCTCATGTTTTTTCTAAATCTTTCCCTCTCACCTTAAAAATACGTTCCCTCATCTTGAAATTCCCCATCGTAGGGAAATGACAACTCCCATTTACTCTATCTACACCTCTCATTATTTTATAAACTTCTATAAGGTCTCTTCTCAGCCTCTTATGCTCCAGTGTAAAAAGTTCTAGCCTATCCAGCCCTTCTTTATAACTCAAACCTTCCATACCTGGCAACATCCTGGTAAATCTCTTCTGACACCCATTCAGCTTGATAATATCCTTCCTATAACTGAGCAACCAGAACTGGACTCAGTACTCCAGAAGAGGTCTCTCAATGTCCTGTACAACCTCATAATCATATCCCAACTCCTTGACTCAAAGGTCTGAGCAGCAAAGGCAATGAAGTGCATCTTCAGACAACTAATTTCTAGGGAAAGTTTTGTAGCACAAGAGCTTGAATGAAACGTGATTACAATGGTATCCATAAAACTTGTACTGCCTGAGGATTGTCAATCAAATTTGTGATGCTGAAAACACCAACAAAACAAACCTTCAGCTTAATTGTATGTTGCTATTCAAGACAGTCATACTCTGTTTGGAATGACACATAAAGTTCAGACTCTAACAGTTGAAAGAAAAGGACTCCAAAAAAGTCAGAGATGTTGGAATGATAACTTACCTTTATGTCATACTATTCGTTCAGTAAAATGCCCAGCACAGCTTTAAAGTGAAAGTGTGATACAGGCATAACTGTATTTGATAAATTAAAGGTCCCCTCATTACATAATTTTATTTATTTACACATATTTTTTATTCATTCATAGTATGGGGACGTAGCAGGCCCACCATTTATTGACTATCTCCAAGTGAGATGGTGTAGTGAGATGCTAACTTGAACTACTCCAGTCCTTGGAGTGTAGCAACAGTGCTGTTAGAAAGGGTTTCTCAAGATTGTGCCCATTGGAATGAAGGAACAGTGATGTATTTCCGAGTCAGGATGGTGTGTGGATTGGAGGGGGACTGGCATCCCCATGTATCCATTGCCCATGGCCATTCGGGTCGTTAAGGCCACGAGTTGGAAAGTGCTGTTGCAGAAATCCTGGTGAGTTGTTGCAATGCACCTTGTGGATGGACAAGGTCAGAAGTCACTTATAAGTAAGTTCTGTTTTGGATACTGCCTCTCTCACTAGCACCTGAGGCAAAAGCGAAGTTCCGAAGGCATGTGATTTCAAATAAACCTGCTGGACACTAACCGAGTGTCATGCGATTTTTGACCTTGTCCACCCCAGTCCAACACCAGCACCTCCACATCTTGTAGATAGCCCATACGGCTGTCATTGTGATCGATAATAGTAGGAGAGAACGCTGAACGTGTTAGATGGAGTGCCAATTGCTTGATTGGCTGTGTTCTGAATGGGGGTGAGGTTCTTGAGTGTCACTGGAGCTGCACTCATCCAGGCAAGTAGTCAGTATTCCGTCACACTCCACACTTGTGCCTTATAGATGATGGACAGGCTTTGAGAGGTTGTAAAGTGATTTACACACTGAAAGGTCTCACCTTTTGACTGATCTTCTAGCCAAACAGTTTATAATGGCAGGTCCAGAGAATGCTAGCTCCAAGAAAGTTGACAGTTTAGAATTCAGTGATGAAAATGCCATTGATGTCAAGGGGCAATGGTTGGATTCTCTCTTTTTTCAGATGGCATGTGTGTGGCATGAATATTACCTTTTGACTCATCAGCCCAATGCTAGTCAGGTCTTGCTGCGGGCAAGGACTGCTTCAGAATCTGAGGAGTCACAAATGGTACTGAATATTGTGAAATCATCAATGAACATCCCTAATTCTGCCTTTACGCTGCAATGTTTTTTTTTAATTAACCAATTGAAGATGACTGTGCCAAGGATATACCCTGAGAAACTCTTGCAATGATGACTGACTCTCACCAACCACAAACATTTGACTTTGTGGTAGGCATCACTCCAACCAGTAGTGTTTTCACTTTGATTCTTATTGACTCCAGGTTTTGTAGGTCTCCCTGAACTCCCATTCAACCCACTGCTGCCTTGTTGTCAAAGGCAATCATCCTCGCATCCCCGTGAGTTCAGCTCCTTTGTCAATGTTTGGACCAAGGCTGTATTGAGGTCAGGAGCTTGGTGGGCCTGCTGGACTCTAAACTGATCATCAGTGAGCATGGTATTGTTGAGTAAATGCTGCTTATAGCACAGTCAATGACCCCTCCCATCACTTTGCTGGTGATTGAGAATAGATGGACGAGAAGGTAATTAGTTGGGATGAATTTGTCTTGCTTTTTGTCTACAACACATTCCATGGCAAGTTTCCACATTGCTGTCTAGATGACACTGTTGTAGCTATACTGGAATAACTCAGTTAGGGGCAATTTTTGGAGCACCACGCTTCAGTACTAAAGCTGGAATACTGATGGAAGCCAATATCCAGTGCATTTAGCCATCCCAAGATATCGCGTGAAATGAACCAAATTGGCTAAAGGCTGGCATTTATGATGGTGGTGGCCTCAGGATGGGGCTGGGGTGAATTGTCCATTTGCTGTGACTGGTTGAAGTAAATTGCAAATGTTTCAGCCAAGACTTTTGTACAGATGTGTTGGGCTCACACAGCATGAAGATAGGGAGATGTGTGGAACTCCCTTCTTTTATAGTTAATTGTTGTAGGGATTGGAAAAGGGCCAGGGGATCTCATTGATTATGAGATCCTCAATTGGGTTAGTTAAGCTAGGCCAATCAGGGAGCTCCGGATGACAGATATAAACAGGAGATTCAGAGAGTCTCCTCATTCTAGGAACTGGCTGGATGGTCAGAGCATGTGTACTGTGCACAGGTAAATAAAGGATCACTAGGTGACGGGATACTGGTTTCAGTGCAGTTATTTTTATTGTATGCCACCATTCAGAATTCAATACAGTAGCACTGCAGAGATTAGATTTGAGCTATCAGTCAGATGATTACTTAGCAGTGTCTCTTGCATGCTATTTATGTGCATGGCGGGCAAGAAGCCCTGTTTCATAGTTTCATCAAGCTGATAGCACATTTTTAGGATGCTCAAAGTTACTCCTAACATGTCTTCCTACATACTTCATTGAGCTAGAGTTGATCTCCTGGTTTGGTGGTAATGATGAAGGAGTAAATATAGCAGGCCATGAGGTTAGAGATTATGGTTGAATACAACTCGGCTTCTGCTGATGCTTCATACTGCGTCAGAGATACCCAGACTTGAGTTGCTACATCTGTTCAAAATCTATCCCATTCAACATAAGTGTATCCTCAATGTCCTGAAGGCAGGATTCTGTCTGTGCAAAAATTATGGGGTGGCTTTTGCTTCCTTCCCAGGAAATAACAGCTTTATGTAAAACTTTTAATTTTGCACAGCTTTTTGTTTTGGGATTTTTGAGCATACAGACTTTCCAATCTGCTGGAAGCAAAGCATCAGACTGAGTGTAAATGAGATAACTGTGATGAACTTGCCTCCTGCAACAAAACGACCTGAAGGTCATGTCTTGAATATTCATGAGTGGCAGAGTCAATTCCTCAGGATTCTCAGCAGCAGGGATGTTAGTGCTGCACATGTGACAAAGATGACACTGTCCCTCTCAGAGGTGGTTGCTGGTCAATAATCTAAAAAGCGTAAACCAAATTGTTGGGGTCTGCAATAAGGGGCCAAAGTCAGTTGCAGTCAAAAAGGGCAACTTAAAAGGAAAGCTAAACACTTAGCCTGCTTATCCACTCCTCAAGTACACTTTTTGTTTTAAGAATATGGGATGATCTATCCAGACTGAAGCGTCGAGGTGGACTAGGTAAATCTGTGATTCAACAATCTCAATTGGAACTGCACCAGTGGTCCTCACAATTGTGGCCTTAGCAAAATTTTTGTAAGATCCATGACTTGTCACATAAACCTAAAGTCTGATACTCAGCTCACTCCCAGGTAAGTTGTTAGCAGGTGGTATTGGGGGTGTGGGGGGAACGTTAGCAAGTGACAATTACCTGTTTGCCTTCACTAGCACATTACCAGCTGCAGTTGTGCAGTTTGCCTACCTGAAGCCTAAGGGGCCAATTAAATGATCACAGAGGGCTTTTTTGCTGCTGCCATGGGATTCTGCACCTTACAGGGAAATCATCAGGCTTTTTAAGCCTGGAGTGCAGTAATCGCTTCCACACAGATTCCTGCCCAATGAGCCATAGAGACCTTTAAAAACATGATGGCGTTGCTTGTGCACAACATGAATTATAGCCAAGTATTCCGAAAGAGACATTCGGAGAACCAAGGGTTGCAACCAAATTCATGTCAGCCTTGACACAAGTAGAAGTGTTCTCACCTTCGACTCAGGAGCTCATGGGTTCAAGAACCATAGAGAATTGAGTTGACATTTTAGTGCACAACTGAGGAACCGCAGCAGTCTATTCTGTCAGTGAGATGTTAAAGAGCCACACTCTTAAACAGACCTAAAAAAAAATTCTATGGCACTGGTCTGGTAATAACAGGGGTATTATCCCCATGAACTGGTCAAAGCTTCCTGTAAGCCTTATGAATGGCCATGCAAGAACTGGAAATTTCATCACGTACTGCTGGTATGTCCTTCCCCTTTTGACACAACAGATGCATGGCCATAAAAAAACATTTAAAAGCCTAACAAATTCATACGAAAAATCATACCCAAAGAAAAGAAAATTTATCTTTTAATCAACATCAGAAACCAAGGCTCTGGTCATTCAGTTCAAATCATTTTTATGTCATCATAACTTGGTTCCAATCTTTCATACGTAATTTGCTACAGTATAAAATACTTGACAGAGCAGACATCAGAGTTACCAACATGATGTAGAAACACATTTTAGTTGGGAGGGACATCAATCTTTAGCCAAAACTCATTGAATGCATAGCATGCTACGTTGAAAAGTTCATACCAAATACTAAAAACCACTGTTTTTTGTTGCACTTGGATGCATTCCATTTCACTTCACAGCTTCATAACACTTGCCTTTTCATAATGCTTGCATTCTACACCGACTCCTCATCCTCACTTTGCACTGCAATTCAAATACTATCAATTACTCAAAAGGAACCAATTTCCCAAGTTCTTGCCAAGGTTAAACTCTGTGAACTAAAGGAATGCTGCCAGAGGCTGTACACCTTTGTGCACCAGTCCCACGTGGCTTTGCTTAATTTCTTCAGCAGTAACCACTGCCCTCCCATTACCCTTTGACAGGCAATATATTTTGTTGACATTCCCGTGACTAATTTTTTATTGGGCAAATTCGAATCCCACCACAGAGACTGGGCGCACATTACATAGAAAATCACGCAGGCTGGTTCTAATATGGAAATGCAGGCAATCTGTCACATTCACTACATGAAACGCAGATCCCTCTAAGGAGACCTTTTCAGGATTGACGAGGGCTATTCTCACCAATTAACAAACACTTTAGTGCTCGTCATCAGTCAAGGTTGTGAGAATTAAGTTGCTTCTTGTGGCTCAGTGAAGAACCTTGATTAAACTGTGACAGTTCAGCCTACAAGGTCATATGCTTTTGTATTACAAAATGTAGCCTCAGGCTTTAATGAATACCTTTTTTCTTAAACACATTATGACGCATGAAAAATAAGTAAAAATCCTCAATGTTTATAAGAAAAAAATATACAATTTAAGACTAATGTGGTTCAAATGCGATCTTCCAGCAAATTCTGCAAGAATATCACAATGTGAAAAAGTCCTCAGTTCTCAATCTATGGGCAAATGATGAAACTGACTGTGATTAGTCAGCAGAAAATAGCTAGAACTCTTCGGTATTGAATTTGCATCCTCATTAATCCCACTTTGACCATAAATCCTTGAATTACTTCTTTGAAGAAGCATTCTTTATTGAGATTTCCCAGATATTCCTTGGCTCTACCCTAGTCGCCGTTTTAATGCTGAATTGAAGGAGATTTGTGCCTCAGGTACTGTCGTGTCACAACAAAGTTTGGCTTTCTTGTCCCACTGCCACTCTGATCACAGGAAAACAGCCTGGATTTGGTAGTCATTGAGCTCACAAACTTGGCTTGCCAAGAAACAGGATCGAGACAGCACACAGAAGGAACGCAATGCATTTTTTAAAATCATGACTATTGTCATAGGTAAAACATGAATATTGACACAGCCATTAACAGGTGACCAAATGAATGGCAACAGGCAGGCATGCTGTAACTACTGCAGATGAAGAATTTTAGTGACTCATGCAGTTCATTTCGGAAATATGGTTGTTCCCCGGGGCTGGAGGGTTTGAGTTACAAGGACAGACGGGATCGGCTGGGACTTTTCTCACTGGAGTGGAGGAAGTTGAAAGGTAACCATAAAGAGGTGTATAAAACCATAAGGGGCATTGATAAGTTAAATTGCAAAAAGTCTGCTCCCTGGGGGAAGGGGAGTTCAAAATTTCACAAAACAATTTTAAGGTGAGAGGAGAAAGATTTAAAATTGACCAGAGGGATAACCTTTTCACACAGAGGGCGGTTTGCATGTGGAATGAACTGCCAGAGGAAGCGGGTGATGCAGGTTACAGTTACAAAATTTAAAAGAAATTTGGAGAGGTACATGAGCCAAATGCACGTATATAGGACTCGCTTATTTTGGGAAACTTGGTCAGCATGGATGAATTGGACTGAAGGGGCTGTTTCCAGGCTATATGCCTATATAGTGCCCAAGTTGAATTGAAACAGGTTAGAAAGTCTCATATTTGATCAGTGGCTGGAAGAGGCACTGAGTTGCTATGAAATGGAATCCATTACCTCGGCTGAGGAAGGCAACTAGTCCTGCTTCTTCCTATTGACTACTGGCCAATGGCTTTGACTGGGAAGTGTGCTGGTGGAGGGGCAACTGGGGAGATTGGAATGTAGTTGACTCTGAATACGAGGAACCCAAGAAGATTATCTGAAAAGAAGTGGCATTTACTCAGGCACCGAAGCAAAACTAGTGCCTGTGCAATCATACTTTAAGTTGAACAGTCAGCTTGTGGAGTCAGGAGGAGAAAGGAAGGAGACCGGTAAAATATTGGAAATGTCCATTAAGACAGGAAAAATAGGATGGGAGGAGACCTTTCAGTCCAATTTGAAAATCTAGAAACTCTCATTTCTGCTCTATCAAATACTGCACTGATTGTTATTCAACCATCGTTCTTTTCAGTGGCATGGACATTGCATTTCACATAGTCATCATCTCCTATGAAAAACAGTTTAAACTAAAAACTGCCGTAATATCATCAACAGGCATAGCTTCATTTGTTTATTTACCTTTGTTATTCTGTTTAAGCAGCTTTTGATCCTTCACAGAGGCTAGCCTCCTGTTTAATAATGCAGTGTTGTGAACTGGTCCATTCTGAGAGGCAGTGTCCAAAGCATTGTTTCCATCCTTCACAATCCACATCCACAATATTGCCCTTGACAAAAGAATTATTGCATTTCCCTCAAATAACTTCAGTAAAAATGGTCGGAAAGCCACTTCCAGTAATTCCACTAATTTTCTCACACCGTAACCTATTGCATTATACCACTATTTCCTCTTGCTCAATTGGTAATGTGCAAATTTAACATTAAATTTTGAGTTCAACATTTTACACTGAACCTTCTGTGTGGCATTCTATGCAATATTCTACGCAAAAGCTTAAAAATGACACTCCATGCTCAACCTTCTGGTGCAACAATCTAAACTTAGACATTCCACAGTCTACACTGAATCCTATCAACAACGCTCTACAACCTCACTCATCTCCATTCACATGGACAAGGAGAACCACCAGTTCAATTCAGACAACACCAGGCTCCTAGGACAGGCCGAACAGACACAAGCACGGGAATTTCTAGGCGCCTGGTTCTCCACCAACAAGGCCATCAATAAGCACACGTAGGATTAGACCCTTTCTACAGACCACTGCAAAGAAAACTGGAAATGAGGTAATCAACTCCAACAGACCTCAGAGTTTTAATACCAGCTGGGAAAACACAACAGCATTTCATCAGAGGCTACATTGGTGATGTTATCCAGCAGGGTAATGAAACAGCAGGTCTGTGAACTAAAGAACCAGCTCAGTGAGTGAACCAACCACAGCACCCACAACCCGAGTTACAAATCTACTCAAGAACCTTAGATAACTCCGATTAGTTAAAGCATTGTCATGGGAATACACCAGGAGCTGTGTCACACACATTGTTTACTTTGAGAAGTCGCAAAGAGTGGACATGTCCTTTTAGTTTGCAAATGATACAGCCCAGTGTAGAATCTGTCGCTTTTAGCAACTGAGTGAGCTACAATGCAAGTCCAATTAACAATCTTGAGTTAACTGTTCAAATAATTGTTAGCACTTTGGGGATTGTTCAGTAAGTAATATCAAATAACATTTAATGTTGGACTCTTTTGCAAGCAGAGGCTGGTTAAAAGCAAGGAATTAATCGGATGCATTTCTTTATCTCATTAGCACATGCTCTGGATATGTTAAAGCTACCTGCATCCAATTTTTTTCTTGCTGTGCTGTCACTTATGTCGATTATGTTTCAAAATACATGCACATAGCAAGAGTTCACAATAGAAATGACAAATTAATCTGTATTTATTGGTGTCAGTTAAGGAAGCAACATTCATTAAGACTCTTGGAAAAGCATTCTGCTCTTCAAGTTGCTTTAGCATCTTCTAAATATCTAAACAGAAAGATGGGATCTCTGGGTAACACAGAGCAGCAATGGGCATGTGCGAGATACCTGAGACATTGACAACAGTAATATCATCCACAGATAAAGAATAACATGGAGCAATGATTTAGAATTTCTGCCTTAGGGAGTCTATGACCTTGGCTGCAATTCGCCTACATCAACAGACTTAAAAGGGTCCGTACAAAAATCTCAAATTCCAGTGAAAAGTTGAAGCCCTAGTGTATCTGCAGTTTTGGCTGAGATTACCTCCATTCTGGTGCAATCCTGCCAACCTTACACCAGAGCAGCTGTGCATTTTCCATCCCATTAACTCTCTGCTGCGCTGTATTGTTCAAAAGTTTAAGACCTGGAAAATACAGCTTCTCAAAGTACATACTTGTTTATATTTATGGATTGCTGCACATTAAAACATTTTAATGTTGTGGCCATTATTATAATGGAAAGATGTGCCTAATATTGTTTTGACAATAGGGAACCACAAAATAACACGATGTCTCTTAAACAACCAGTATGAAGTCCCTGCAAGTCTTTTTGCCGCAATCTGCCAATGGGAGATGTTGCAAAGCTACAATGTTGAAACCACATGATTCCATGCATGCTGGATTTCACACCTCATTATGAGCTCTGTAATTTAGCCTAATGGCCCTGGTGATGTGCCACCCGTCCCTCTTTATATTTTATGCCACAGGAGTGACACAAACAACACATATGGAAAGTCATAAATTTAGATTGCTTACCTCATTTGACGTATTATATTTCCATCAGGCAAACTTCTGCCTCCATGCACAGCACCCCCTGATTTCAATTCTGTCTACCCAACATGTCTATCAGTGCAACTCACTATCTGCCTCAGACAAGTGAAATGTTATTTAGGACATTTTGTTATTTGAATGGAAGATCCTCGAAGAGACTCCTTTGGTATTTTAATACTGCTTTTGGTTTACTTGTGAAGCTTAATTATTTATCCGTTGAGACCCTGGGAAATTTCTGGGGCATCAATCATCCCATTGCATTGTGGAAGCCTTTGGATCACTGTTTGACCACCAGGCGATAGCTGACAGGAACACTGACACGGGTCACATACCATAACTAGAAAATCACGGTGGCTTTTCCTCTGGCAGCAAAGTTCTCCCTGTGTGATGAGAAGCTTCTTATCAAGTGGATGCTCCTGAATTTAATGGCAGAAGTGACATTTCAGGCCTCAGAGAACTTAAGAATGGACAGTGATGCTAGAAGAGGAATGAAGTAGAAGAGAGAACGTCACTTGATGTAATGTCACAAATTTAGGAATCTAGAATCCCAGGCGAATGCTCTGGGGACATGCATTCAAATCCCATTATGGCAGAGAAATCTGAATACTACGAAAAGAAAACCTGCTTAAGAGCATAGAACAGTACAGCACAGTATAGGCCCTTCGGCCCATGATATTGTGCTGATCTATTATCCTACTAAGATCAAACTACCTGCATTCGCTACATTTTACTATCCTCCAGGTGCCTATCCAAGAGTTGCTTAAAAGCCTGTAAAGTATCTGGCTCCACTACCACTGCCGGCAGCGCATTCCACGTGCTCACCACTCACTATGTGAAGAACCTACCTCTGACATCTCTCCTATACATTACCCCAATTACCTTAAAATTATGCCCCCTCGTAATAGTAATTTACACCCTGGGAAAAGACTCTCATGTTGCAAAGGTACAAATTGCTTAATGGCAACTATGTAACCATCACCATTTGTCAGAAAGAAACATCTGCCTGATTCACTGATATCGCTGGGAAAGCAAGTCTGAAAACATCTTTGCAAAATGCCTGGGTATGTTTTTACTACATTGAAAGCATTATATATAAGCAAGTTGTTATGTTATTCCATTTGGGCAATATACCCTGTGCTAAGTACATCCTCAAATCTCCAATGTTTAAGCTTCAGAGTAAGAGGCACCGCTCTACTTTACCGATAATTCAAATTTCTATAGTTTTACTTCTAATACTCAGCAGGTATCCCTCTACCATTACTGTAACACTATTGCAATTCTAGCGAAATCAGTGGTCATGTTTAAGTTAGAGTTGGCTGCAGGCCAATGTCCACCAGACCCCACGGCTAAGCTACCATTAGTCAATATACTGTTATCGTGACTCTGAAACGCCATCAATAAAACAAGAGCTCTATCACATTTCTGTTGCGTTTCGAGAGGAGGAAGCCAATAATTGATGAACTACCCACCCGCCACGCTGACTGGTCCTCAAAATTAAAATGGTTTTATTCCACCAGGACAGAAATTTTTGAAATAAGGAAACAAACAGCAAAGTCGTAAGGAAATTCAAACGATTTCCTCTCCGAGTTCCTGTGAGTCGCTTTGACAGACCAATTCCTGGTGGAAGATTGAGTCTGTTCATACTTAAGTAAGCAGGGAATAAGGCCAAGAGCTGTAGCAGATGTGATGAATAAACTTCAAAAAGCAGCAACCAGAAGATACCAATCTTGAGCTTTAGAAGAATGAGAATTGGAAAAGGAAATTGGGGATAAAAAGTTCTCAATTTGGAAAACAGGTGAAAAATGAGTTATAAGAGTGCTTTCATAGAACCTCTTTGTAGATATGATAGAATCATGATAAAATACAAAAAGTCACTGTAACCTCATTGCATTTCAAGGACTTTGCATAACATTCCACCCTGTGCAAAAAGCATCCATGGCAAATTCCTGGGGTCATTTATTATATCCTGGAAGTTACTAAGGATTCAGGACTCAGGCAACCAGTCTAACAAGAGAGTTTTTCTTGTTTTTTTTCATAACGTGTCTTATGATGACCAACTCAAGTGCATCCAGCAACCAGGGAACAAAAGAAATTTAAAATGAGGAGGAAGAAAGGCAGGAAATGGATCATGAGCATCAACTGCATGTTCTTTGACATAAGCAAGGCAAATTTCTGATGTGGTAAACTGGGTAGCTTCAGTCCCAAACTGAAGGACAGTTTCAGTGTTAGCTTCTTCTGTTACTGACTTGAAAATGAGCAGGAAAATGTTCTTTTATTCCTAGAATCAATGTAACATCTAATCTAGTTACTGACTTCAATGTTGTATATCAGAATATATCCTGTCCTTAGTAAACACAGCTGTTGGGAAATCTGTATTCAATTAAAGTACCTCTATGCAGTTAAAAAAAACTGGGTCTGTATCTTAGTCAGTAAAACCAGAACTGTAGAACTTTTTTTTAACTATGTGTCACTGAAGGAGCTGTTGATGTGCATTTCAGTCGCCATGAAAATCTGAATGCTGCTTTGCAGTTTTATGGTTTGGCTTATAGAATGAGATACACAATATATTGAACATAAATAGTGACCATTTGTAGTGTCTGTGTGCATCATTTTGTTCCTATTGACAAAACAGACCTTCCTCTGACATTGAGGGATGCTCACACTCAGGCTCCTGTATTATCGGTTTTTTGGGACCTGAGCCATTGGATGAGGAGTCAAAGCAGCAATATCTTCTCATTTCCACTGGAGTTGGTGGCATAACATACAAATTAATGTTTGGAGCAGTCTTAATGGTTATATGAAGGCCACCAAACTGGGATGTTATGAATGGAAAAAAATTGGACAAGAACTGTGCAAAAGGGAAAGAGGGAGACAAAAAATTAG
This sequence comes from Stegostoma tigrinum, assembly GCF_030684315.1. Taxonomy (NCBI): domain Eukaryota; kingdom Metazoa; phylum Chordata; class Chondrichthyes; order Orectolobiformes; family Stegostomatidae; genus Stegostoma; species Stegostoma tigrinum. The sequence continues at coordinate 19,261,946 of NC_081380.1, forward strand.
AGAGAGAGACGGAGACAGAGAGAGAGAGAGAGAGAGAGAGAGGGGGAGGGAGAGAGAGAAAATGAGAGAGAAACCTAAGAAATGGACCTCCTTACAAACTGGCAGCAATCCAAATTGCTGTCCTAATTGTCAAGTCGGAAAAGAAGCTTTAAGCTGTCATCAGTAGCCATGATCAGATTTCATTTTGCACCAACTGCTCCCACTAATGAGAGCTAAACATTTCCTTTGCCACTGCTGACAGAGTGTGGAGGAAAAGGTTTGCAGCGTGTGCTCGGCAGAAGTAGTAATTTCAGCACAAATTCAAGCGTGTCTTTGGGCCTTGCTAATGGCAGCATGTCACTGCAAAGCTGCCCTCTGCTGCACACTGTAGCGTCAGGACACTGCAGGAAGTGAGCAGTCCGCAGTATAGGGGGAAGTTTGAGAAACGACATCATCCAATCACCTTGCTGAAGGATGGCAGGAGCACTGAGGCTTTCATCATTAAAGCTTGCCCAGGGTGGAGGCTTGTGTAATGCGGCTCACTGGAGGAGCTGGTAAAAATTTAATGCACTCTGTGGACTGGTCATGTCATACTTTGTTATGGCAAATAATCCCAGATGTCTGCAAGCACTAAAATGGAGCTGTAATGTTCTTCCCTACTAACCCAGGCTGACAAGAATGATGTACGACTACCATTACCAGGAAAATATCACTTCAACTAACCCATGATCCGGCTCCGCTAAGGGTCATATTATCCAGGAGGAACAAATTACACTCCCAAAGTAAATACAAATTTTCTACATGAAATGGGTATAAAGCAGGGAAAGGGGCGATATGTTACCTTTGACAACCCGCTGAAAAGTGACATTGGTGATAAACTACTTGACAAATCATTGCCTGACAGAGCATTCTGGCACAATCAACCACTGCTTCGGCCTAGCAAGCATGCACTCAAGCCTGTAAACACAATCTTCTACCTTAGGCAGCAAAAATGTCACATAATCCTTTAAACATCTATGTGTATTGCTCTTATTTCAATGCTTTTACTATTCTCTTGGGGGGGTGGGGAAGCTGTGTATTAAGCATAAGGCATAAAATGAATCAGATCATGTACATTTGCTCTAAATTACCTTTATATCTTAAGAGACTTGCTTTATGATTGCCTTAGGCTGAACAAAGAAACAAAGTACGCTGTTGATAGCATGTGCTTGTACAGTACTGGCATTTCTTGTACCCAAGATCAGTTTAATATGTAACCACATTTATAAATCTCTATGAAATGACATAACCATGTTAGAACAAGCATTTTCAAGCAATGGCCTCTACTCAAGAATTGATGGGAAATCCCCCCCCCCACCCCGACTTCAACAGACATCGTATTTATGGCTGAGACGTGATCTTATTAAAGACAGAGATGGGAGTAAATTGACATGGAGCCACCCCATTTTCCTGCTGAGTTTGATGAGATCACCCAGGGAGAGGAGAACCCTAGAAAAGTAGCAACAATGTCCAGTGGTTATTGTGGTCCTTCCTTCGATGCTACAGAGGCTGAGTGGGGGAATGGCCTGGAAACTTACCTCTAGTATGATAACTACAATCTTAAAGCACAGGCATCGGGAAGTGAACAGGGAATCTCAGGTGCTTCTGGATGAAACAGCAGCTGCCCCTGCCCTTGAAAGCTTCAAATGTACAAGAACGTTAGAAAAGGAGTAGGTTATTTGTTACACACCCAAGCTGGTACCCCAACTCCATGCATATTGTACATTCAGAAGATGTTATCACTGCTGAAATTTAAAGGGCTGATCAAAACAGAAAGCGCTAGAAACATTCAGGTCAGGAAGCTTCTGGACAGAGAGAAACAGAGTTTTTAAAAAAATATTCATTCACGGGATGAGGATATTACTGGCTAGGCCAGCATAATTGCCCAGACACCAGTTGAGAGTCAACTGAGGGTCAGGAGTCACATGAAGGCCAGATGAGGTAAGGATGGCAGTTTCCTTCCCCAAAGAACATTAATGAATTCTGACAATCGACAATGTATTCATGGTCATCGTTAGACCCTTCATTCCAGATATTTATTGAATTCAAATTCCACCATATGCAGTAGCAGGTTTTGAGCATAAGATCCCAGAACACTGGATTAATCTCTGGATTAACATTCCAACGATAATGCCACTAGGCTGTTTCCTCCCCACAGTTAGCAAACACAGAAAATGCTGGAGAAACTCAGCAGTTCTGATTGAGTCTGTGGAGAGAGAAAGAGAGTTAATATTTCTAGTCCAGTATGACTTCTTCAGAACATGTTTGCTCGTCAGACGTGTTCTGAAGAAAGGCCATCGAGCTGAAATTAACTGTTTCTCCCAACATAGATGCTGCCTGACCTGCTGAGTATTTCCAGCACCTTTTCCGTTTGCAGCATCTGCAATATTTTGTTTTGGTTGAGGACAGTGAGGACTTAACAAGAGTACAAAACAAAATGTGAGCCTTGGCAAAGTCATCTAATTGTCATCAGGTTTGTTTGAGTCACTGCATCAACTACAAAGGCCATTAAAAACTGTGATGTGTTTGGGGTGCGTGGGGTTCCATTGTAGAGGCCTCAGTGAGGGGGGCCTGTTCTATTTAAAATCCCAGGTCCATAGGAATTGTAAAATCATCACAGGGTAGCCTGGGAAATTTGGGAGGTGGTTCACACTGACAGGCCCCAAATAGAATTGTCTCCAGTTAACGTCAGAGCAAGGATGAGGTGTTTCCTAAAGAGGAGCCTGTGGTGAGAGGGAGGGGGCAAGTTAATGTTTGGGGATGTTTGAAGATTGTGGGCAGTGCTTGGAGAAATATTACCAATGCTCCCGGCCCACTGTGAGGTCATCACAGGAGTGAACTTACCCTGGTACTTTTGATGCACTCTGCTTGTCGAGACAGTTGATGCATTGGTTTTAATTTTCCAAAAGGCCCTTCATCTGGGGACAGTCCTACTCAGTTGGAAGATAACAATGCAATCTTCATTCAAAGAATGGAGGGAGGTGGAAAGCAGGAAACTGCAAGCCAGTTAGCTGAACAACTGCCATATGGAAGAATGTTAAAAACTAGTATTAACTATATTATTGTAGGGCACTTGGGCAAGTTCAAGGTAATCACACAGAGTTAACATGGCTTTGCCAAAGAGAAATCCTGCTTGACCAATCTGTTGGAGTTCTTTCAGAAGGTTAAAAAAATGTAATAGATAAAGGAAAACCAGTGGATGTACTCCACTTAGATTTTCAGAAGACATTTGAAAGGTACAATGTCAAAAGTTACTTTAGAAGAATGGATCTCATAGTGTAAGGGATTGCATATTGGTATGGAAAGATGATTTTTAGCTAACGGGCAGCAATGAGTAGGCATACATGGATTCTTTACAGATGAGCAAAGTGTAATGACTGCTGTGCCACAAGGATCAACGTTGCAACCTCAACAGTTTAGAATTCATTGAAATGACTTGGAAGAGGGAAATAAAGATATTGCTGCCACATTTGCCAATGATACAAAGACAGGTAGGAAAGTAAGTTGTGAGAAGGACAAAAGAGCTACCGTAGTTATTGAAAGGTTAATTCAGCGGGCAAAGATGTGGCCATTGCGGATGTAATGTGACAAAATGTCAACTTAGTTCTTTTTCCTTCCAAAATGAACATCTTAATGACAAGATATTTCAGAGCCCTGAAATGCAGAGGGACCCTCAGGTGTGAATCATAAAAACTTAGTATACAAGTACAACAAGTAATCAGGAAAGCTAATAGCGTAAGAGAGAAAATTAACACATATTTAGGGAGCTTATGACTCATTTATACAGCGACTTCTTCTGGAGTACTGTCCACAGCATTGAAATGGGGTAGTGGGTGCTTTTTGAGGAAAGGTTGGACAGGCTAGGCTTGTATCCACTGGTGTTTAGAACAGTGAGAGGTGATCTGACTGAAACATATAAGATCCTGACAGGTCTTTACAAGCTAGTTGTGGAGACAATGTCTAGTCTTATAGCAGACTCTAGAACCAGGGATCACCCATTCAAAACTGAGGAGAGGTCCTTTTGTCAGATGGTCATGCATCTACGGAATTCTCTTGCTGAAAAGATGGTGGAAGGCAAGTCCTTGCATAATTTTAATGCAGAGATGGACAAATCATTGTAAAACAAGAGAAGAAATGTTATCAGTGTCGGAAAGAATGCAGAATATTTTGTAATCGTTCAGAAGCTGTGGGTTTCACTGGCAGGGGCAGCATTTCTTACCCATCCTTAATTGCCTTTGAGAAGGTAGTGGTGAGCTGCTTTCTTGAATTCCTGCAGGCCATTTGATGATAAGGACACCTACAGTGCTGTTAAGGAGGGAATTCCAGGATTTTGACCAGCAAAACTAAAGGGACAGTGATGTATTTCCAAGTCAGGATGGGAAGTGGCTTAGAGGGGAACTTGCAGGTAGTGGAGTTCCCGTGTAGCCGCTCAATCAAAGTGGACAGGTATGGAAAGGGCCGTCTACGGAGCCTTGGTGAATTGCTGTTATGCATAGTGCTGATGGTAAGCATGGCTGCTATTGTGCATTAGTGGAGTGAGTGAATGATTGTAGATGTGGTGCCAATCAAGCGGCCTGCTTTGACCTGTACAGTGTGAAATGTCTTAAGCATTGTTAGAGCTGCATTTATCTGGACAAGTGGGAGTATTCCATCACACTCCTGACTAGTGCCTTGTACAAGATGGACAGGCTTTGAGGAGTAAAGAGTATTCTTATTCTGCAGTATTCTTATTCTGTTCCCTGTCCTTGTAGACACTGAACTTGTCCAGATCAGTTCGTGGTCCACGGGAACAAGGATGTTGGTATAGGAAGATTCCGTGATTATAATGTCACTGAATATCAAGGGACGATGGTTAGATTCTCTCTTGTTGGAGGTGGTCTTTGCCTGGCATTTTAGAGTGCAAACAGCCCATGCCATTTTTCATTAAACGCCTGAATACTGTCAAGGTCTTTTTGGTAATGGGCCATGGAATTCGGGCTACATTATCCGAGAAGCTGCAAGTAGTTGTGAACATTGTGCCATTATGGCAAATATCCCTGACCTTATGATGGTAAAAAGGTGATTACTGAAGCACCTGGAGATGGCAGGCCCAGGACATGACCCTGAGGAACTCCTGCAGAGCTGTTCTGGAGCTGAGATGACTGACCTCCGACAACAACTACCATCTTCTTTTATACTAGGCATGATTCCAACCAATGCAAAGTTTTCCCCTGATTCCTATTGACTGCAGTTATTTGAGGCTTCTTGATGCCACTCTCAGTCAAATGCAGCCTCGATGTCAAAGAGATTCACTCCCACCCCTCTCAAGATTTCAGCTCTTTTGTCCACGTTTGTAACAATGTTGTATTGAGGTCAAGAGATGACCCTGACTGTACCCAAACTGTCAGTGAGGACACATTTGCAAACTACTGTTGATGGCCACTTCCATCAATTCACAATGATTAAGAGTAGACTGATGGAACAATAATTGGCTAGGTTGGATTTTTCCTACTTTTTGTCTACACAACATACCTGGGCAATTTTCTACAGCGTCAGACAGATGCCTATATTGTAGCTGTACTGGAACAGCTTGGCTAGGGATGTGGCAAGTTTTGGAGCACAAGTCTTCCATACTATTGCCAGAATGTTGTCAGAGTCCATAGCCTTTACAGCATCTGGTGCCTTGAGCCATTTTTTGGTATCAGGTGAAGTGGATCAAATTGGCTGAAGACTGGCATTAATGATACTGTGAGTCTCTGAAGGAAGTAAAGGTGGATAATCCAATCCGCGCTTCAGGATGAAGGTTGTTGAACATGTTTCAACCCTACCTTTTTCATGGAGGTACTGGGTTTTCCTGTGAGTGAGGACTGGGAGATTTGTGGAGCCTCCTCCTTCCCAAAAGGCATTCGTAAACCAGACAAGTTTTAATGACAATTGTCATTTATTTCATGATAACCTCAACACTTAATGTTAGATTTACTTTTCTGAGATCAAATTTCACCATCTGTCATGGTAAGATTTGAACTTGGAGCATTACCCAAGTCTCCAGAATACTAGTTCCGTGACACTACTCCTACTCCATCCCTTCCCTTTAAGATTACATTCTGATCAGCTGCGATCTTATCTAAGCATGCACGAGGGGCTAAGTGGCCTACTTGTGCTCCCAATTTGTATGTAGCTATATTTGTTTGTAATCTAATGTCATTCAGGTATTGTTCTGCTTTTGGTAACATCTCAGCTGAATATCACTTTTCCTCATAAATAACTCAAAAAAAAGCAAAACAAACATTATTCTACAAGGAGTTGGGTGGGGTCTCTTTTCCTATAAAGCAAGAATAAGCACAGGTCTCAGAACGTGGAAGTGTTCAACTGAACCACACAGATCCACTGCAAGGATGGCAGTGTAATGACGTCTTTCAGGCCTCAGTAGTGAATTTAATGGGAAACAGTATGCACACATCAATCACCACAGTAATTGATCAATTACATGCATCTCCATTGACAGCAAAATTCCATGGTAACCATCTGTGCCTTATAGAGCTTCAAACAGCTTATTGTATATAAAGGCACTACACTGTAAATGTTCAATACCACTTTAACCAAATATTGAGTTCCTTACGTTTTTACCTTGATTTCATGAGAAATATTGCTTGCTCATAAATCCTAATATTCATCACACACATCAATAAAACTGTGTTGTGTGTCTGAGAAGGTATAGTACTGAGGCATAGAGTTTATAGTGATGTTATATGAAGAAGAGGAGAATTACAGCATTGTGTTCTGACAGAGAGCAGCTCTGGACCAATAACTGTTGAGGATGAGGGGTTGATATAGCTGAGCAATATGGTCATTTCAAAATTATACTCTGCCGACAGAAAACACCCAAATGTGTCAGCAAAGTGAAATTGGGCTTGTGTTTATCCATGCGGATGCAGAATTGATGTAAAGCATACCAATTTAGCAACGGGGCAGCCTGCACCAAAACTGGTCAGTTCCCACTGTCAAGTTTATGTGGCTGCTTCATGGGGTAATGACATAAAAATGTAAATTATAGCCGTAACACCGACTGAAGAATTCCGTCAAGAATTTCATTGGCGATCAGCGAAGTTATTATCTGATCTGTTCTATTCAGGGTCCTTCACTGAAGCCGATTCTAGGGAAGGTAAAGGTGCTTTCATTCTTAAGCGAATACATCCTGGGGTGATAGGAAGAATAGGAGAGCTTCCTCATTCCTGAGAATGGCAATCATTCTACTTTGGAGCACATTCCAATTACCCCTCCCTTAACTTACTTGTGGGCTGCTTCCAGCAAGGAGTGCGACTTAACTCTAATGTTTTTGTTCAGGCGAGTCTGTTGACAAGGCTTCAGCACAGATTTCTATCTGCCCTCAAGCATCTCGGTTTTTGTGCACACTAGCTAGTCTATACTGGCCCTGACAATGAATTCCTTGGCTACTGACATATTACCGTTAGCCACAGCCTGATGCCTATAAGGCAATTGAATATAATTTTTCTTAAATGTTCTCCCTACATAGATTTCTATCAGGCTGCATTTCTACTGCTGCAGGTGGAAAGTTAAGGTATTGTGACAACAGCTTCTTGAAGTGGCCATACGTCTGAATTCTATTATTTGCAATGATATTTTATGGGATGTGGGTACAGTTGGCTCAGCCAGCATATAAAGTCCATTTCTAACTGCTCTGGTGAAGGTCATGGTGATCTGTCTTCTGCAGTCCACAGGCCACATCCCATCGTACCTTTGGGAAGGCGGTTCAAGGATTTTAAACTAATGACAGTGAAGGAATGGCAATAAAGATCCAAGTCAGGATGGTGTGTGGTATAAGAGAAATTTGTAGATTCTGGTGTTCCCCAGTATCTGTTGCTCTTGTCCTTCTAGGTGATACAGCTTGTGGGTTCGGAAAATGCAACAGAAGTTTCCTTAATAAGTTGCTGCAGTGCATCTTGTAAATGATACACAATGTGCATTGGTTGTTAAGGCAGTGATGTTGAAGGTGGTGAATGCAATACCAGGCAAATAGAGTGCTGCGTCTTGGATGGTATCAGGCTTCTTCAGACTAGTTCGAGCTGCACCTATCCAGGTGAGTGCAGAGTATTCCATTACACTCCTGACTGTGAGAGACAGAAGAAAAAATTGCAGATGCTCAAATCCAAGGTAGACAAACAGGAGGCTGGAAGAACACAGCAAACCAGGCTGCATCTGGAGGAAAGGAGAAATCAATGTTTTGAGTACTATCCTTCTTCTGGACTGGATGCGGTGGTAGGAGGACCTGCAGATAAGGGTGGTGATAGGAGGACACCGGTAGTAGGTATGACCTGGTTGGTCGACGGGAAGGATGAATCCAGTTGGTGGCCAGAGGTGGAGGTAGGTTTCATGGAAAGGGAGCCGGGGATGAGTGGGAAGTTTATGTGAAATTAGAGAACTCAATGTTAAGTCCTCAGGGCTGGAGGATGCCCAAGCAGAAAATAAAGTGCTGTTCTTCAAATTTGTTATCTGATTCACTAACACTGGAGGAGGTGAAGGATGGACAGGCCTTTTGGCAATGGACATACTTGGGGAGTCAGGAGGTGAGCTACTCGCCTCAGAATTCAGAGCCTTTTACCTATTCTTATAGCTACAGCATTTATACGAATGGCCCAGTTCAGTTCCTGGTCAATACAAGTCCTCAAGATGTTAAGCATGGGGGATTCAGCATTGGAAATTCCACTGAATGTCAAGGAGTAATGGTTAGACTCCCTTCTGTTGGAGATGGTCAGATCCTGGTCCATGTGTGGCATGAATGTTGCTTGCCAATTATCAATTGTCCAGGTCCTGTTGCACATTGGCGCAGATGACTTCAATATTTGAGGAGTCATAAAGAGTGCCAAACACTGTGCAAGCTCCTGCAAATATCCCATTTCTGACCACAAAGTGAAGAGTGGAATCATTGATGAAGCTGCAGAAACTGGTTGTGCCTAGCACACTGCTCAGAGGAACTCCTGCAGAGATGTCCTGGGACTGAAATGGCTGCTCTCTAACAACTACCCATCTTCCTCTGAGCTTGGTACGGCTCCACCTTGAACCTTTCCCTCTGATTCACATTGACTCCAGTTTTCTAAAGATTCTTGAGGCTACACCTAGGGAATTGCAGCTTTTATGTAAAAGGCAATTAATCTTGTCTCACTTCATATTGTTCGGTCCAAATTATTAAAGAGCACCCGGGAGTGTTGCTGGGGCTGTGTTTGCCACAGTCAATGTCAGGCAATCTATCTGATTTCATTACTTTTCTTTTGAATTTTTAGCAGGTTTGGTATAACCAGATGGCGCGTTATGCCATTTCAGAGGGCTGTTAGGAGTGTGAGCAGTCACACATAGGATGGACCAGGTCAGGACAACAGATTTCCTTCCATAAAAGGCTGTGAACCTATATATATATTATGTATCTATTTTAACAATAACAGACAATAGCCACATGGTGCCGACAGACTTTTTTTTTAATTTCACATTTTGTGACATTCAAATCTCATCATCTTACATGATGGGATTTAAACCTTTGAGCCTATAACATTAGCTTGGGGCAGTGGATTATTTGGTCCTATGATATCATTACTGCACCAATGTAGACCCCATCCCAATGATTTAAACTGTATTGTTTAAGACTCATTTGGCAGTATGGAAGTTAAGTGTTAGTTTATAAAAGAAATTTTGCTTAAACTTTTTATCTTGCATTCATCAGATGCAACAAATAATAAAGTAAAAGGAAAACAACATTTATAATGCATGACAGGAGATTCCTGACTGGTTGCCAGTTGGACTGTAAATGACTGAGGCATTAATATAAAGTATACACCAATCAGCATGCCCCTTTTGTACTGTTGTTTTCCCTTTGCTATCTCTTGCAACTTGGCCTAAAGTGTGTAAAACAAAAAGCTTTGATAGAAAGTGCCATGCTTCAACGATACTCAAGTATTGTGTAATTATTTAATAAATAGGCTCCGTTTCTATTGTTCCAATTTCTGGAGCAGTAATAACATGCACCATTACCCCGTCACTCAAACTGTCCTCCCAAAACAAGAAGCCAGGGCAACGTGAATAAGAATACACATGAACAGAACTACAAACAGAAACTGAGTATGAGCTTATGAAGATAGAAACTCAGCGTTGTTCATAAGGATTTGAAAAACAGGCAAGTCAGTGCTACTGTATGTCTAGACATTTTTCACTCAAGTCCTCAATCACACTGAGGTGGCACTTTTAAGAATAAAATTAAACGACAACTGTTAGTCTAGTTGAGATGTTTGATAACTTTCAACAAGCTTTTCAAATACAATTCAATATTCTTGGCCCTCAATACAAATATTTTTTGTAGAACAATTTGTGACACTTCCTGGCTCTTGAAGCACTGTCGAAAAAAAAGGAAGTGTAAATTTCAGCCTACTAAAGCTTTCTACACAAACTGTCAACTTTCACTTAGTCTCAGTAACAGTTGCTATTTATGTGAACAACTGCTACTACTGAGCGTCCTGATAAATAAAAAAAAATTCTGATGTATTTACTATGATGTTGTTGCACACTAGGATCCACCTTATTTTTGGTAGTAAAATATTTTACAATTTACTTGTTTACTATTTCTGCTCCACTTCCCCAAAACAGAATACTAAAGAATCCAGATTAAAACCACTGCCTGCCACTTGCACATCACTGAAAATTATACCAAGTTACAGAACAAAGCAAGTCTACAATGCTATTTTTCCCCAGGACCCGAAGCCTAGTTCCACATTCTACTTCAGCCCTATTAGGCTTAATATTTCTCTTTATTTAACAAATATTCACTGTTCTTAAAATGAATGCTACAGGCCCTGTTTTTATAATGGTGCTTGGCAGAGAATTACACTTTCTAATTGCTATCTGGATGAACAAAGACCTTTTTTCTAACTCACAATTATTTGTCTTCTTGATCGCCTTAAAAAGATTAAAGATAAGGCACAAGATAGGCAATGGTAATCATTTCATGCTTAAGCACATTCATTGCAAAGGTTATACGTTCTCTTAAGAAATAAATATTCCAGCCAGAAAAGGGGCCAACTGTGGCGACCAAGGGAGTTTGAAGCGTGTTCAAGGAATAGCCTTATCAAGTTAACAAAAAGAATAGTAAGCTTGAGATTTTGGAGGATTCTGGGGTACAGAAGAGGATTTCAAAGAAACTGATTAAGAAAGGAGAAATCTGAACTGAGACTGCATCAGATATAGAAGCTCTAACAGACTGTTTACATGTCTCTAAGTATGAGAAGAGGATTTCAGAGAGTAATCGTGAATCCCCAAGAGACAGAGCTAGGAGAAATCATGTAAATAAAGAAATACAGGCAATGTAACATCGACTGTTTTCTATCATTTGCTGGATACCCTTGGCCTGGGAGGTCTGCATTCCACCTGCTCCCGAGGTGCAGAATAACATCTCTGAACAGGTTGATTAGAAAAGACAGGACATAAGTGAGGAATCTATAGATTTTTGGATACAAAAGAATTCAAGGGACATAGGGATAGGAATGATCTTATTGACTGGCAGGAACAAGTTTGAGGTGTCGAGTGTCTTACTGATAATGGGTCTTATGTTTCATGATTGTTAAAATTATTGCTCTTTACAACAGTCATTTTTTGAGTACTATAAAGAAAAAAAAATTACATTTATACAGTAATTTCCAAGCCTTTGATATATTTGAGGTCCCGGCAACACTGACCCCACAGTGGGAATAATACAGTATCATTTGGTCTTATTTCTGGGATGTGTCTGGTTCGGGGGATCATTTGGTGATCAGCATGCAGGATTGGACAGTGTCTAGTGGAGCAATGGGATGAGTTTATGACCTCACTTAAGTTTTCCTGAGGAATGGCAGCACATGCGACCCTCTAGGAATGTGTGTTTAAGCCGCCTGGTATTTTTCAACTTCCACTGGGAGAAATAAACCAGTCTGTTTGACTGGCACACTTTCCACAAAAATTGGCTCTGTCATGTGAAGGATATAGATCAATCTGCAGTCAGCAGAGCTGGCGCCTCTAGACTGCTGCCTTAAAATCCGAAAGACAGGGCAGGACCAGAATGTATAGAACAATACCTCCATGTAGCTCTCTAGTATTGTGCCAGTAGAAGGGATGGGAATTATGAACCAGCGTTGGGTGTCAAAATATCTGGCCCTCGTATAATTTGCTACAAGTGTCAGGTTTGTCAGGGTTCATGTTCAAAGTCTTTTATCCACTATTAACTGGCAACAAATGTCTCATTCTCAAATCACTTTTAGGCTTTCTATAATGCCTTTGGTCATGCTTTCTGTCCCGGAAACAGAGAGTATTTGTATCTCTAATGACTTGTCCGGAATCAAGTTCTGAGACAGAGAGGAGGGTTGGTGAGAGTATGATTAGTTCCTGAGGATTGTTTTTAGCATTCTTGTTTTAGTTAATCTAAACTTGACAAAGTAGAATGTCAGCCATGAGAAAAGCTGAGGGAGGATCAACAGACCCAAAACGTTAATGTTTTTGTCACAGGTGCTGCCAGGCCTGCTGAGCTTTTGCAGCAACTTCTGTTTTTGTTTGTGATAAGACAGGGGGATATTAACTTTGGCTGAGAAGTTGGTCTAACCTGGAGAATGTTTGTTAAGCTGTGTTTGGAATCTAATTGTGGCCACAGTGTCTGAAAGAGAACATGTTTGATTGGATTCAAGAGGTGGTAGGTAGATCGTGAAGGCTTCCTGAGGATAATGGCTAGCCTCAGCATTATTATCAAGTATTCTTACACTTAAAACAGCCTGTGTTAAGTGAGTATCTAGAGGTCTTAATTTCCATCCTCACACAAAGGGACACTTGCATTTCGGTCACCATTCCCCCAAAGTAGGGTTGCCCGGAGAGAGTAAAGGCTGAATCTCCTTTCATCATTGGAAGAATCCAAGCATCTGAGACACACTTGTCATTTTTTTTCCCTACCTGGAGATTGTGCCCTAGACAGTGAAACAGCTTTTAAAGAATTACTTGACTGCTTACACCACAAGATGGCATAAATTTCACGAGATCAGTTTCAAAATGGATAAAGCTTCATAAATAAATAGATTTGTGCCTTTTTGGAGGAGGGCACCCTGCACATTCTTCAATTTTTGCTGTGGACAGAGTAGCAAAAGGTTCCAGAAACTACTCACCTTCTGTTTTAAGTCCTCCACAGCTCTTCAGACTCGAAAAGTAATACTCAACCAAACATCCCACTTAGCAGTCTGACACAGAAACTGACAGTACTCAGTGCCATAAGAGGATGCTGAAGAAAGCCAGTCAAATTTTGGACACAGTTTTCTGCCACAGCTACTCCATTGTAAATGAGATTTAGTTTTTGTGTTGTGCAGACACAGGATCGGCGGTAACTATACAACTTGGAAGGATAGAGTAAATATAACATACTTCATTTAATCAAAATCAGGCTAAGAACTCAGAACACAGCTATTGAAACTGAGAATCCCATCAATGATGGGCCTTGGAAATAAAATGGTAAGCAGTTTTGACTCTCAAACCACAAGTAATAATGGGCCTAACATTCAGTAGCCAAAACATTAGACCTCTAAGCATTCAAAAATCAAAGGCGGAAAACTCTGAGCAGCGATAGCATGGAGATAATTAACTACACAGTTGCACACACTTAAAAATATTCATATAGGAGTTTGTAGCTACCGTAGCTCTTTCGTGTAAGCCAGAGGAAAACTAATAAACATCCTGGTTTAATAGCATGTACTTTACCTGTCATCCAACAGCCCATTAACATGTCACACCCGAGTACTCATTCCCACAGGTCACTTTGTTTAGAATGACAAGAATAATGCACATGTCGATGAGCTGACAGACATGACTGTCCTTCAAAGATGAAAACGAGAACCTAGCACCTGTTCTTATCTGAGAAACATGCTTACGTCTATCATCTAAATGAAGCAAAATGCCATTCCTCAGGAGAGCTCTTTCTTCATTTCCTGGCTTCAAGAATATCAAACAAGCACCATTTGTCTTCATATCAAGGCACATATGCTTGAATAATTAAGAGAAACTTTTGAATGCTGATAAAGTCCTAAGGAAGCACTTCAGATCCGTGTAATCACTTGTAATTTTATACTCTGGCACATGGTCAGAAAACTGGATATTCTTCAATTCAAGATGTCTCAAAATGTATAACAAAGTAGCAAAAAATTAAAATGTTATGTCAAACCCTTTCAAAACTGAGTAATTGCCATGCACTATCCTAAAACTGGAATGGTTCCACTCGTTAAACCACCTCATTTATCATGTACCAAGATAAAACGTTGTCAGTACACAAGAGGAGGACGACAAAACCGTTAGATATTAAACAGCACTTTCAATGTTGTACCGTCTGGATGATTAGGTATCTGCTGTATGACAGCTGAGACTCTGTAGCACTCTCAATTCTGAGACAGAAGGTTCTGAGTTCAAGGCCCACTTCATGCTTTAAGGACAGGTTTAAGGATGACCTTTCCATGCAGTACTGAAGGAGCTTGGAACTGTCACAGGTGCTGTCTTTCAGGAGAGTCTTTAAACTGAAGCCCACCTGCCTTCCAAGTGGGTATAAGAGACCCATGGGCACTATTTCAAAGAAGTGTAAGTGAGTTTTCTCCAATGCACTGGTCAATTATCATCCCTCAATCAATGTTGCAAAAACAAAATTCTCTGATCATTATCATATTGCTATAGTTGGAATTTGCTGTGCACACATTATTTTTGTATTTCCTATATTACAGCAGCAACTAAAATTCAGAAGGACCTTATTGGCCGAAACATGCTGTGAGACATTCAGCGTTTGCAAAAAATATTAAATAAACCTAACACTGTTGTATGAAGTTGGACCTATGGTGATGTCAAGCTTAGTGTTTTCTGTTGAATGATTTTATGAAGAATGTCAAGTTCCTCAACAGCTTAGTGCTGGATATACTTTGATAGCATCATGCTGAATATAGTGTAAATGCCCTCCAGATGAATTTGTATCCTCGGACTCTCTATGTGGCAAGTAGCAACTGCAAGGTCTCTGACAGTCAACAAGATGAGAGGAGACAGCTGCGCCCATTGTCTGACAGGATAACGGAGATAGGGAGATATCCTCATTATTTGACAGCCTAGTGAGAGGAGGAAGATATACCAATGTCTGACAGTCCACTACACTGGCAGAAGTGGACTTGTGCTTCCAAAGCTTTATGCTATGGGTTTTATCACCAAATGATACGTTACATAAAAGGGAATAAAACAAGTAAGTATTCGAAGGGAATGAGCATAATTCCTCCCCCTTGACTTGAATTATATCTGCTTAGCTTGGCAGCAATCTTGTTCAAGTGATAGCAGCAGCTGTCTGGTGTTTTCTTCAAATGTCTATTCTTTATGAACATGTCTCAAATTATGGTTGCTGAATTGAATGTGAAACCTGTGCTTACTTGGCACAAATGTACACGTCCATGCAATAGGGAATTATCAGACAGTGGTCCAGAGCAACAACCCTGGATTAGTGTCCCTCTCCACATTACCGAGCCCTTGAGGTCAATTGCAGGCATCCACCCAAAAGATGATTCATCCAAACAAGACAAAGAACCCAGGACTCTGCAGCATATCATTTCATGTGTGCTCTTCCTAGGGGCAATTCCCTTGGCTCATTATTTGTAGATGCTTCATTCTGAGCTGGTTTCTTGGCAGTTACTGTCAGTGATGTGTTGCCTTCTTCACAGGGCAGGGAGTCAGGTTCCACGTCTACCACAGCCAGATCAGGCATCGTACCGATACAAGTCTGAACCAGATGCTACCCAACTTGCCAACTGAGCTAATCAGCCCCCTTTGCAGTCGTGAACAGCAAAACTAAATTTTCCAACAGCCTGTCATCCTTTCACACATATTGCCAAAAACAAAAACAGAATTTTGGAGATCATTTTAGACCTGGCTCAGGAGTTATATTTGACAGAGATAAGTGAGAATTTGCTCTGGTTCATCACACGTCTGTATTAGACTTATATAGTGAGAACAATGATTTGGTCAGATATATACTTAGTGCTAAACGGGCTGTATTTCCATATGGAATACACATTTGAAATTCCCATTACTTTCTGAAGATAAAGTAAGAATCATCTGGGATTTGCAAAGTACTTGATGTCATACACATTTGTTGAAATGACAGCTGAATAAACAATCTGCTTAGCACAAGCTCAAGCCCCCAACCACCCCACCAACCAACTCAAAATGTGTAACTGATTATTAATTCTAATTATTCATCTTTATTTATGGTGCACAGCTGTTGGGACTCCTAAAGCTACAAAAAATGTGCCTTGAAGTACAGAATGTTCCCATCATAAAGACTGCCAGTGTCTCCCCTGTGATCGATCCACACAATATATGGTCCTGTTGACAGCTAAAATTTTGCATTTGACTGCATTTATGGGTCTTGAAGTCCCTTTACACTTTAAATATGAAACAGCACTTGGATAATGGACCATTAAATCTATATCCCTAACATGCTGCAGCACAGCCAACTCCTGTGATTGTCAAGTTTAATTTAGAAATCTTTGAGCAACAGCAAGGCCCCATCTTATTAAATCTCAAAGCACAATTTTGAGAGCACATGTTGCAGCAACATTCAGAAATTTTGTAATAAGTATTTAGCTTTGAGGCCGACATAGCATAGGTTTGCCAATATATATTTTTGTTGGACAGTTTTCTGGGTAAAAATGGCTGCAATCACAGTCTCACTTAACATTGCCTACCTATTTGGCACTGCACTCAGAAACTAGAAGCAGTACCAACAGGGAATCAAGGAAGCTTACAAATAGGTCAAATGCAAGGAGATCCTTTAGCTAATTTGATATCAACATTCCAGAATGCCAACTGTACTAGCTTCTTATTACAGCATTTCTAATTTTTTAAAACTGTTGCATCTAATAGGAGTAACACAGTAGCGATGATTGAGTTCAATTTGCATAAAGACTAGCTATAGTACTAGTGCCACTGAGAATTAATGCTGAGGCACGAGTGAGTTGAGTTTCTGGAACAGCATGTTGAGGAGCCAACTAAGGACTGCGCTAATTTGGCTTTGATGTTGTATAATGAGAAAAGCCTCCTTAATCCTGATGGGAAGGAGTCTTTGTGAAACAGTGATCATAGTATGATAGAATTTGACATAAAGTTTGAATGTGACATTGTTCGTTCTGAAACCAATCTTAAGTCTGAGCAGAGAAAACAATGAGGGTGTCAGGGGCAAGTGGCTAGGGTAGATTGGGATATTACAGTAAACAATTTGATGGGGTACAGATAATGGTTTGTATGAAAGAAATACAACAAGGTCTATGACAAATATACATTTCTCTAAAGCACAAATATATAAATAGAAGGGTGAAACCAGCACAGTTAAACAAAAGAAATTACAGATTGCCTGGCATTATAGGATTTTAGAATGTTAAAAACAGTAGCAAACCTGAGGATTGAGATCAATATAGGGCCCAGCAAAGAAGGGTCGAGAAAATGACAAAGTAAGAGAATAGAGACTACCCGTGCAAACCAGCAAGATATATAAAAGGTAGACTGCAAAAGTTTCTTTCGATATATGAAAGGAAATTATTAGCAAGGATAAAGTGTGGGCCACATACAGTTGGTGACACGAGAACTTATTTCGGAGAACAGGAAAATGGCAGAAAAACTAAACAGTAAACTTTGTGCCAGTCCTCACAGAAGATGACAGAGAAAATCTCTGGAAATACCACACAATTGGGACTTGGGTACAGCAACTAAAAAATGAGTGTTAGTAAAGTGATAGCAATTGAAAACATAGCTGGCTTGAGAGTGAATAATGGGACTGGGGGTAACATACTGTTATGGATTGAGTCAGAGTCAATATCGTGTGGAGCTGGAGGAATGCGGTAGGTCAGGCAGCATCAGAAGAGCAGGAAGAGTGATGTTTTGGGTCCTGATGAAGACTGTAAAGCCAAAACGTCGACTTTCCTGCTCCTCTGATGCTGCCTGACCTGCTGTGTTCCTCCAACTCTGCACTGTATTGACTGCTACTAATAGGGTATTGATGGATCGTGCTGGTTCACTATTATTCACAACCCATGTAGGTGTCTGGAATGTGAGGAAAAATGGTAAAATTTTCAAATTTGCTGAGGACACCAATCTGGGTGGGAACATAAATTGAGAAGACGAAGCGAGCAGGCTTCGAGACAACTTAGACAGACTAAGAGAATGACCTTGGAAAATATTGAAAATAAGTGTGAAATTATTCACCTTGGCCAAAAAAAGCAGAATATTCCTTAGTAAAGGTTGAAAGGTTGAAAAGTGCAGGTATCCAAAAGGACCAGAGTGTCCTTGTTCATGAGTCACCACAAGGTTACTTGGAGGTGCTGAAAAGGACGCATTTGTGTAAACACACATCTGATAATGACAACACCAGTAAACAGATCAACTACTGAAGCTCCCAGTGGTGGATCTGATGCTTTGCGAGTGACTATCCAGTTTGAGGAGAGCAGTAAAAGAAACAGAAAGATAATGGGTGGTGGGGGGAGAACTCTATTGCTAAATACCTGTAAAGCAATCAAGACTCTCATCAGACAAACTACCAGGCAGCAACAGCCTCTTTCATAAAATGATTCATGTTACAACCCTGGGGTCAATTTGCCAAAGGAATCTAGGAGAGTAAATATAACATGAACTCACAGTAAAGATGTGCATTCTGTTTTATTTGTCGCTGTACTTACAACTCAAAGAACTTTGTCTACATTGAATTCATTCCTTTTGTTTTGCGCATATCAAAAAGTACACAACCGTTTGATATTTGTTTGAGCCACAGATTCTATCTGTATGTTGCTTTATCTTTCGCTTCAAATTTTGTGCCAGCCAAATCCTTTGTTTATCTCTGATTGGGCACTGTTTTCTCGGGGTTGCGAATGGGATAGACAGCAACAGGTAGAACTCATCATACAAATATTACAGTAGGTGTGAACTGTTACTATGAGGTGTCAGCAAAGGAAGGAGTCATACTCCCCGTTCAGGAGTGTACTTCTCTATTATTCATAAAACAGAAGCCCACTGCCATAAGCAAGTTGTCTTCTCCTGTAGAAACATGACAGGCTTATTTGGATTGATTTGAAGGATTTTATTCTTGACTGAGTTCACTGAAAATGGGTTTCCTGTTCACTCTCTTCAGTACTTTTTTTTGTTGTCATTAAGAACTCTGTCTGCCTCCTCAGTTGAGAGAACGACTGAAACCTACCCAGTTGGAGACAATTGCCCTTGCTCTTTAAACGCAAATATAAAAGCACTTCTGGTCTAGCTTTGCCGCAGCAAAGCCCATCGCTGTGGGTCCCATTGATACTCTTTATCGGGATAACAAAAAGCTATTTGTGGTATTCACCGCATTTATGCAGAAAAATATCACAGCCATCTGCAAACAACAACATACGCTGGCAGATGTGGCAGCGTATTGTGAGCTATAATCCCAGTGTCCCTTTGTTTCCTCTCCATCCTTCTTCAATGAGTACGTGACTTTAAGTCTTCCCCATTTCATTCTGTGACAGATCTAAGAACCACCATCTGGTGTGAGCACCACCAGAGTACAATACCTATCAGCATGATATCATTCAGTAGTGACTGATGTAGCCTCCACTGTCGCTGCAACTCTTGTACAAATGTAACATTTTACTCTTTAATGTTAATAAAAAGAACAATGACTACTCAGAAGGATCTACTTGGTACTCGGAAAAATTCTGAAATGTTCCCGCTAGTGTAAACAGTGCGAGATCGCCCAAACAGTAGGAGCAATCGGTAATATATGGAGACAGTTTTGGGATGAACACTGGGAGGAAAAGATATTTTTCACCCAGAAAGGAATTAAGAGCATGGAAAAGCTTTTACTGAGGGTGGGTTATTATGGCAGAGACCATGACAGCAGCTAAGAAGATAAGTATTTGTGAAGAAAACAAATGGGACAGGTCATTTCTGTGGTTAAATGGGATAGCTGCAATTGAAGAGTTACTGCCAATGTAAACAAAAGGAGCCAAGTGGACTGTTTCATTCATGCAGTTTCTATGATTCTATGAACAGATGAGAAATCCTGTTCTTTGTCGAGCATTGAAGTTACTCAAACAATGAAAGGGAAGGCAGGCAAACCGGCAAACCAATAGAATTCTTTTCAAAACTCAATTTTTAATGGAAATATTCCAAAGTCTTCGATCATTGTTACGGAACCACAACTGCCTCCAAGACCCCAACCCGCTTCAGTTTAATCAAAAGCCCATTGTGGTTCCACTGTCACCAAAACTCCATCCGTTTTCATTCACAACAAAACAACACCCTGCCCCAAAATCAACCAAACTCCGTCTCGCTCTGCTTTTCACCAAAACCCAGCCGTCCACTCCGCTGTCACCAAGTCCAACTCGCACCAAGACAGGAAGTGGGAGGAAACTGCTTTTCATTTATGGCATCCTTCCTAATGCTCAAATGCACCTTCTCAGTCTACATTCCCTCCAATTTTTGCTGCCGCTGTATGTGTCCCTGAGATCTGCTCAGGGTAGTGACCTCTGGAGCTGGAAGTGACCTTATTGAGCTTTATAACATCATTAGAGGCCTAGATATGGTGAAAGACAAGGGTCTTTTACTTGGGTGGGACAGTTCAAAACTAGGATCCATACTTTTCAGGTGAGTGGGGAAAGATTTAAAAAGGACGGGGGGGCAACTTTTTTTTCAACATAGAGTATGGCTCGTGTGTTGAATGAACTGCCACAGGAAGCAGTGGATGCAGGTACAGTTACAATGTTTAAAAGATATTGTGATAAGAATCGTGAATAGAAAAGGTTTGGCTAGAAAAGGGCCAATTACAGGCAGGTGGGACAAGTTCAGTTTGGGAACATGGTTGGCGTGGAATGGTTGGGCTGAAGGGTCTGTTTCCATGCTGTAAGACCCCAAGTCAGTGGGTCCACACGCTGCAGATCCTCCAAACTGTGGCTTGGCCGTATGGCCATGCGGCTACGAGGGAACATTGAGTCAACCATGGCATTGCTACAAGAAGAGAGGAATAAGCAAACCAAAAGATAAATTGCTGCGAAGACATTTACGAATGCAATTTCCTAGAGATTCAGTGGCACTGTTCAGAGCTGTCTGTGCTCATAATTTAAATTAACTTCACTGCACAATTCAAAATGCCCACAAATGGCACTTATTTGCAAAATTTACATCATAAGCAGCTCGTTTAAATAACATGTCGGCCTGAGATTAAGGCAGCAGGCATGTACTGAGTAAAGTGTTTTATTTTCCAGTTAGTGAAGTGTATGCTAGCAAAACAGAGAAAAATGTGATACAAAGGAGCCATTCAACAGTTCACAATGCTGCAGTGAATTTGTCAATTGTTGACATGAATTTCAGGTTATCCACACAGGTGGTGTTCAATATACTTTCAAACTATATTCAATACTTCATGGCCTGGAATATTGTTCCCCACTTAGTCACCACAGAGGTGCCTATAAAGTTAGAGGTTAGTGAAGGCTGTTGTGTATCTTATGACCTGTCGTGGAGCATGTCAAACTTGAACATCTTGTATTATATTCACATCTCAAGCCCAATGCAGGCAAACATTGAGGAAGTGAACCTGCTTAAATCAGATGTAATTTCTTTGGTTTGCCTCCAGAAAGTGTCTATAATGAAACACCAGCCACTTTTTCAACAAGGGGTTGGCACATCACAGTGTTATGGAAGCAACATTGTACACCTAGTGAAATTTAGCTGTATACAGCTCATACAAAATCCATTCTGTAAAAACTGCCAATTATCTCAAAACAGATGCTGCAGGGAAGTGTGAGTATAATTTAAAAGAGAACAAACACAAACCCCACTAGTTTTGGGTACAACAGTTCCTCTGGGGGTCTTGTGGGACGAGGGAGGAGGTACACAGTTGGCTTAGTGTATGGCCAGTATTGTTGTGGAATTAGGATGAGTCTGTAGAGGCCTTTAAAAAATGTGAATGGGATCCACTTCTGGATTCTCAGCCCCATTCCTGATTCCAGCACAGGATAAGGTCCTTTTTTGCTACACCGCACTTAACACTCATGATCTTGCAAGCTCAACTCCAGGAATTAACATTTCATTTCCCTGAAACTTGGATAAAGCTGGACCCATTTTGTTAGTAGCCATAATTCATGGCTCCGCAAAAGAGTCATAGACCATGGGGGAGCCCATGTCCCAAGTCAAAAAGCAAAATTAAAGCCATTCAATGTTCCTTTTGAAATACATCGTGCCTACTACCTTCTAAAACTCTCAATCAATAACATCCATTCTTTATACCATTGACAATTATTTGTAGTCCACGTCACTGTTAATATTGTGTAACCACACGCACAGCATTGCGAAAACTCTTCAGAGAAAGAGCAGGATGTTGCAAGGTAGTAAAGATATCAATCAAACAAAGCTAGCACTGACATTTCCATTAGGGAAGGTGGATGTCTGGCTATCTGTTTAGTCTGCCATTGGTGATACAGTTATCAGATGGCCTCATTATGGCTGAGCTTCTCAAACTAATAATGCACTCAGCCTTGGAGCCAAAATTGACAGTTACAGGTGAGTATTCAATTTGTTTCCTTACATTATAAAAACATTGTATAAGTTTTTCTTTGTAATTTTTTTCCACGTTTTTGTGTTTATTTATATAATGTCACAGAGTGTCCAGTACATTAAAGATTTTTATCATTTATCCTATGTCTATGTGCAATTGATACTTTTAGGAGCTTGTGGGATGAGCAATTTATTACTTCAGAGAGTATTTCCAAATGCACTTCTTGTGTCAGTTTCAGTGATGCTTGAAAGACTTGGCATATTATGTGTCATTGGCTCTATATGAGGGACAGCGTTGGGATGTGGGAGATATGTTGAAGCCACGGCAGACTTTGGGGAGCAGGAGTGATACAGGACACAAGGTGGAATGAGAATGAGACAATGTAGCAATGAGGATTACAACGGCTCTAATGTTCCAGTAGATGATTTTTCCTGCTGTCTGACCTGACTCCCATTGCTTATCGCTGTCACCCACCTCCAGAAATGACACACCTGCCTCTAGCCCACGTCTGCCTCCAAGTAACAAAAATGGGTGGACAAGCTCCATCAGGACGGAGGTAGGATCGTATGGTAGGAAAAATTCCAGATTCCCATTCCCAGTCTCTTTTTTAAAATTCTAGCCCTGTGCTTTTGCAGAAGTGTACACTGATGGCTGCAATGTGCATGCACCAGTATTTGGGTGTTTGTACACTGGTCTTTGCACCAGTATTTATTTAAAAATGTTCAAAACCTATCATAAGAGTAAAGACATGACCACTCAGTAGTACTGCTGTGTAAATGGAACTGAATAAGCATTGCACATTTGGTTTTCAACATAAAATTATGTTCCTGAAAGTCAAGCCTAATCATAATCTTCATAAAAAACAAGCAAAGAGGCAGGAAACATTAAAAACTAGCAGACATTGATCAATTGGTACTAAAAAGCTGGTGTGACCTTGAAAAGGTTGCCAGTTGAGAATAGTCCTGAAATTCCAGGAGATTCCTTGGAACTGTAGTATGGCATGGGTTTGTTATAATTGCTCCTGCTCCTGTGTAAATATTCCATCATTTCCTGGATGAAAACATAGCGGACTATCAGATGCCTGCAGCTTACTGTATTGACTATAATTTCTGTAACTTGGAAACACTCCCCGTTCTTCTTATTCAAATACATTGAATCATACTTCCCATTTAGTTCATGGCACCCTCACTCAATCCATGCTGTTTATCTCTTCATCTCAAGTTCTCAGTGAAATTTTGCTCAGTTCCACTCTAATTTCAGGGAGGCTATTTCTTTCTGCTTATGCTATTTGACTGCTATCTGGTGCTGCATTCCAGGGACTACACTCTGCTGCACACTGTGGCCAGTCATAATATTATTAATAGACTGGATGCTCCCCCTTCACAGGATGCAGAGTTGTTTGATCCTGGTGTGAAGTGATAGCAACACATGTAGCATGACGGGATATATACCCCTTGAGCAATCAGAACCAGGAGAATCAAGGCAGCACATCGGCAACGTCACCAGAGTGCAGGTAATTGGAATTTATGCGAATGCAGGCAAGTGAATGTCAAGTTTGAAATGCTGGTATGTTTGGTGTATGCATTTCCACATCTGATTATCAGCATTTTTCCGTCATTGTACCTTTTGAATATTTCTGCACTTTTGATTGAGAACTGGAATGGTGAAAGAATCGTTTTTAAAAAGCAAGGATTGTTGTACTTTTTAAAAGCAAGTTACCAAAACTCATTGCAAGTGGGATTTACACTGCTGCTTTGAGGAGACTAGTTACAGACCATCTGGCACCAGGGAATGTGTACAAAGTGAGATTCGGTTGGCAACAAGCAGCTGATTAGTTTTTTGAGCTATAAACAGCTGTGGATGACAAGTTCTGAAGCAGGATGACTGGAAGCAAAAGATTAAATCTGCTTTCTCTCTACAGATGCTGCCAAACCTCCTGAGTTTCTCCAGTTTTTTTTTGTTTTTTTTCAGGTCTCCAACATCCATAATTCTTTGTTTTATGTCAGAATGACTTGATATGCCCAGGGTACATACAAAGCACACTGTGGTTTTTAAGTTGTCCCTGTACCCAGCAGAGGATGGCACTGAGTGCTTTCTATGATTACTGACAAGTGAGCATTTACGAACTACAGAGGTTAGTGGCCACAATGTATGCAGTCATGGTTTCTCTGGATTTGGTTTCTCATTTTTCAAAACATCATCTGGGTAAGGGCAGCTGGTCTTAGGATATTTCTCTGGCAGTATCTCTGATAACATGAGGAACAATTTTATAAATTTATGCTTCCAGTGTCAGTGGACCTTTCAGTATTCTCCATTCATTATTACTAGCTACATTATAATGTAAGTCTGCCAACTCTGGTAGCATGTATTCTGACCTCTAGTTGCCCCGTCCAGTCAGAAAGTCTTTCCTCCTACCTGTTAACAAAACAAAATATTCAAGCAGAATGAGAAAAGGAAATTGTTTTAAATACTTCATTGATTTTTACAGCATCATCCAGAAGTTCAAATTTAACTCCAGGAGACTTCCAGGAATTTCTGGAAGATTGGTAACTTTAATTGGAAGGCCTGCACTGAGCCTCTGGGTCTACATTTTTGAAACTTACCCCAGGTCAATGAAGCTCTGTATTGTAAAGGCAAGGTCATAAAAATCTACTCTATACAATATTATCAACCCACATGCCAACAAATTAATTAGTGTCTCCAATAAATCCTAGTGTACTTTGTAGATAGCTTGCTACTACTGTTGTACTCTCCATTTCTCTGTACAGCCCTTGTTAATTTCGACAGATTCCTGGCAACGCTGTGCATTTTACATATTACTTTCAACTGCCGCCGCATTATATTGATTCTCAGTTGAAAGTTTTCCATAGACTACACATCATCCCAACTGGATTCTGCTTGTTCTTTGCCAGCCCACCCTCCAAGAGTAGATTCCAGGCAGCCCACAATGTTCTGCTCATTCTTATGGTCTTATCGCTATCAAGTGCAAACTCTACCCAGCACGTTCCTAACAGAACGTGTCACACCCCACAGATTCTGTAATACTCCCATCCAGCCCATGCCTAATCCCTGGTGAGCCCACACTTAAACTCACACATTTCTGGACGGTCCATGCCACAGCACACTGACTGGTGGTCAACTGCGCCATACGTTTCCCATGACAGATTCTGTATTCCATAGTTGCCTTGACAGTTTATACAGCATTCCACAGATTCCCGGTAATTTCAGTGTCAAACTCAAGTCAGCACTTAGTGCATACTTCCACACGCTTTTTTAATGCAACATTATTACAGTTACGCAGCTCTTCCTTAAGGCTTTTCCCTGTCTGGTTGAAGGTCACAGAACTGTCTCAGTGCAGAAGGCCACCATCCAGCTAATCATAACTGCACTGGCTCTCGAAATGACCATCAGGATTCAGACCTATTATCCTCCCCTTGCTCCCTAATCTTGCTTATTATTTCCATTTAAATAGACATCCAAGCCCTTCTTAAATACCTTGATTGAATGTACATCCACCATCTTCCAGGTAATGGATTCCAGACCTGACCCACTCAATGTGTCAAAAAAGTTTTTTCTCAAACCATGCTTACTTATTTCACAAATCACTTTAAACCTGTGCTCTCCCACTTTGAATTGTTTAACAAACAGGAACAGTTTCTCCCCATTTACTCTGTCAAGATCTGCCATAATTTTTGAAAACTTTAATCAAATCTCCTTTTAGCCGTCTCCTCTGCAATATAAACTTCTCTAATTTGTCTTCACAATTGATGTCAGTCACCCTTGGAAACATTCATGCAAAACTTATTTGCACTCATTCCAATTCATTCAAATTTGTCTTAAAACTCTAGCTGAGGTCTAACCACTGGCTTAAACAAGTTCAGCATAACCACACCCCTTCCCAACCCTGCGATACTCGATGCCACTATTAAAGAAGCTGAGGATTATTTAAGCTTTACTAACTACACTCTGCATTTAACCTGTAATGACCTTTGCATACAACCAAGTTTCTAGGCATCTACACACCCTTTACAGCAGCACTGTGTTTTTTACTGTCACTCCATGTCTTTTCGACTAAGATGCTTCACCTCACTTCCCCACATTGAACTTCATCTCCTACCTATCTCCATTTCTCCTACTTGTCAATGTACTTTGAAATCTCTACAGTGGAGAAGTGTCCCAAAGTTTACAATGCTCTGTAATTACAAAACTGAAAATTAGTTATCTTTAGAACATAGAACATAGAAAAGTACAGCACAGTGCAGGCCCTTCAGCCCACGATGTTGTGCCATGGAATATTCCTAATCCAAAAATAAAATAACCTAATCTACATTCCCTTCAATTCACTGCTGTCCATGTACATGTCCAGCAGTCACTTGAATGTCACTAATGACTTCACTTCCACGACTACCACTGGTAAACTATTCCATGTGCTCACAACTCTCTGGGTGAAGAACCTCCCTCTTACATCTCCTCTATGCCTTCCTCCTAACACCTTAAAACTATGACCCGTCGTGGCAGTCAATCCTGCCCTGGGGAAAAGTCTCTGGCCATCGACTCTATCCATGCCTCTCATTACCTTGTACACCTCGATCAGGTCACCTCTCTTCCTCCTTCTCTCCAGAGAGAAAAGTCCGAGCTAAGTCAACCTCTCCTCGTAAGACAAGCCCTCCAGTCTAGGCAGCATCCTGGTAAACCTCCTTTGCACCCTCTCCAAAGCCTCCACATCTTTCCTATAATAGGGCGACCAGAACTGGACACCATATTCCAAGTGTGGTCTCACCAGGGTTTTGTACAGCTGCAGCATAACCTCGCGGCTCTTAAACTCGATCCCCCTGTTAATGAAAGCCAAAACACCATATGCTTTCTTAACGACCTTATCCACTTGGGTGGCAACTTTGAGGGAACTATGCACTTGAACACCAAGATCCCGCCGTTCCTCCACACTGCCGAGAATCCTGCCTTTAATCCTATATTCAGCATTTAAGTTTGACCTTCCAAAATGCATCACTTCGCATTTATCCAGGTTGAACTCCATCTGCCATTTCTCAGCCCAGCTCTGCATACTGTCAATGTCTCGCTGAAGCCTGCAATAGCCCTCGATACTATCAACGGCACCTCCAACCTTTGTGTCATCAGCAAACATACTAACCCACTCCTCAACCTCCTCACCCAAGTCATTTATAAAAACTACAAAGAGCAGAGGCCCAAGAACAGAGCCCTGCGGGACACCACTCAGCACTGACCTCCAGGCAGAATACTTACCATCTACAACCACTCTCTGCCTCCTGTCAGCCAACCAATTCTGAATCCAGAACTCTTCTGAACGCTTTACTTAATGATTTCCACATACTGAAAAAGCTTCAGGTCAATCCACATTCAACAAACTGCTCTGAAAACTCAGTTCATCTTTTGGCAGCTGTGAAAAAGTTCCACTACACCAGCTCAAAGAAGCCACAACAACCTAAAATAATGACAGCATTCAAAATGAACAACCAGCAGCATTCTTAAATTGAAAAATCCTATATTTCAATATTAACAGATCCTTTTTCAAAGATTCTAAGATGTGGATCCACATCTTCACCCAAAATGAATCAGTTCATCATTGGGCTGTATCCTGTGTGCCAAGGTTAATTGAAATCCATTTATTCATTTTTGAGATACGTTGTCTACAAACAGACTAACAAACAGAAATATAACATTATCTCTGCCCACCTTCCGTGGCACACTTAATGAACCATTGCTTCAGTATATTGAACAAACCTTCCACAGTTCAAAAAAACAATCTTTTTGAGCTTGACTCATAAGGTTTAGAAACTTTTGATCTCAAAGTTTTTGGTTATCCTGCACTTTTACGTGAAGGGTTCTGCCTGTAAGTATTTAAGTCAGTGACTGCAAGATAAATTTTATACTCTTAAATCTTGTTTCTTCCCTCTGGTGAAACCAGCGACTGAGGCTTGGTATGGTCCCATGGGTACTGGGCAGCCATAGTATCTCACATAAATGGTCATTCATGTGTAAGCTATGAGACTGAGTGCCAGTGAACTAATTAGCAAAAAGGATCATCACAATGGAGCCAAATGGTTTTATTCAATGACAACATTTTCATGCAGGAATAATCGATGGTAATTAGGAATGGGAATTCAGACTGATTTTTCCTTTCACTGGAGATGGTCAGTAGTGTTTCCACTGTTAAGACAACAACAATCAGACAACGTAGCTCAAATCACAAATAGGAATGGTTGGTCTATACAGTTTACCTTCACACCCTTATTTATTCAGCTATTTGGGTCCATGATAAAATATCGATTTGATCACGTTGACAGAAGATAGCATATTGCAAAATTCATCCTAAGAGAGGTAGGATGCTTTCCCGAAAGGCTAAGGCTTTAAAATTCCTCCACAGTGCTCTATGCAATTATCTTTAACTTCAGATCAAAATTTCACCAGTGACACACTGACCTTGCAGTTAAGTGACTCATTAATTCTTTGGCTGCTTTGCAATTTAGGAACGAGCTCTTCAGGTTTCTCAAAACCCAATGAGAAATGGAGAATGAATAACAATTTTGCCTGAAAACAACTTCATTTGTAGGCATCATTTCAGCAGCTCAGATTCCACACAGAACTACCAACTTGCTGATGGACTTAGATCTCCAGCAGCATTTTAACCAGTTAGAATTAATCACTCACATGGTTCAGATCCTCAGTGAAGCACTTAAATGATGGAACATTTATGTACTTCAGTGCTTGCAAAGTAGATATAGAATATTGGTTTGCAACTCTAACACAATTTTAATTTAACATCATCCTTCCTTTGATACACTGTCCATCATTATCCTATTATCTGTTGAATTTATTTCTCTACTTCTGTTACCACATGGTGCTATATGATTATACACAATCATTACATATCTCCACATTTTTGACATGATTACCAGTCTATGTCTGAATTTCTCAATGTAAGTCATACCACAAGTCAGCATTTGGGTTGTGAATACGATTCTTGGATAAAGTCCCATTATCATTATAATAAATAAAACATTCAAGGAACATCCAAGTTCATACATTCAAACCTGTGTAGTCATTGGAACCACAACAATTCTTAAAAGTAGTTGCAAATAGGTTCTCGAGCACTAAGGGTACCAGAAATTCCTTCTGAATGGGCAACATGGAAAAGGTAAGTCTATTTTAATCAGAGGTTTCTAAGAGTAGGTTCATTAGCAAGTGACTTTATTATGGAAAGAAAGGATACATGTTATCCATAATGCGAGAGCTTTCCATTCAAAATTAAATGAAAAATAGTCATAGATGAAGAATAATGTATTTTGGTTTTATCAAAAGTGATGATAGACCAGGAAAAGTCAAGAGGTTTTAATATAAAAAACACACTGCATGATAACAGAACAGAATGCAGCTATCTAATTGGACATTCTCACTAAGCAAACTCATGCTAGCCATCAGTCTGTTCACTAGGGAAAAAATAAGTATACATGGTGGAGTAAATCTCAATGTATCTCGGCTTACAGCCGTACACAGTTGAAAATCAATTCAGCACCTAATCCCCAAACTCATTTAGATAGCTGCAGAAAATGCAATTATTATTAAATGAACAGAATTTCACAATCCCCAAACATTTCCGATTCAAATTAATTGCAAGCAATGTGATAAGTATAAGCAATTTTCACCTTGCTTGGTTTCAAATGATAATTATGATTAATTTTGCAAACACTATCCCAATCTACAACCCCCAACCTCATTGATTTACTTATTTTTAAAAGTGACTTTTATTTTATTTCTATATCATTCACAGTGGCATAGGTACAATAAACCAAGCCAGATGGAACCTCACCATTAGCGACTCATGTGTTGTATAGATTGGCCCATTAATGTTCCTGCATTCCCACCGAAGGTCAGCTGACAGTGAACCGACCACAATTTCTCTATTGACACTACCACATAACAAACTGTCAATTCTGAAAATTGTGATCTCTACCATTGAACTTGCACGATAATCCAAGACCAAATCACGGTGGTGTGCTATAATTTCCTGAAATCAACCATCAGAACACTTTCTCTCAAAAACATAATAAAAACAAAGAAGCAAAATCCATATCTGGTTTCAATATTTGACTACTTTCCTTATAAGCAGAGTTTTGTAAATAATCCTCCAAAAAGAACCATGACATAACTATCAACATAGATTGTCAGACTCTCAGAGAGAAAAAAAATCTTACCTTCTCATCTGGATCACTTTCGCTGTCACACTGAAACAAAACAGGAAAAAGATATTAGGCAAAATGGATAAACTTTTGGCACATCTATTCAGTGAGAGTTCACAAATGTGTTTTTCTTTCTTTTAAGTTTCAGCTAGAAGAATGCAACTTGACAGAAGAAGAGTCATATTGGTATCGAAACATTAATTCTGTTTCTCTCGCCATAAATACAGCCAGACCTGCTGAGTTTCTTCTGCACATTCTGTTTCTATTTCAGGTTTCAAGCATTGTGCTTTTGTAACTCTTATTAGCTGCAGGCATACCACTGTTAATGAACATTAACCAGAAATGATTAAGAATAACATATTTCCAAAGTTTCAACTGAGCACTGTCAACTGCAGTGCTACCAACAAGAAAATGAATATTAGCAACATGAATGAGCAAGGTGGATCAGCTTTCGTTATTCCATTCTTTGCCCTGATGTGCAGATTTTAGGTGTAAATCACCTGAAATTTAAGCTTATTCTTTGTAACATTGCACACAAAAATCAAAGGTGTCCACAATCAGGCGTGCATAATTGACAGGCCAAAGAAATATAACAAGTTCAGCAGATATATTTTCAACATGATCGTCAAATCTGTCCCACAGCAAAATAAAAATGTGACATTAACTGTTCCTTTTTGATTTAAACATGCAAGCTAACTGGACATAAAGAGCAACCCAACATAACAAAGTGTGGGGCTGGATGAACACAGCAGGCCAAGCAGCATCTCAGGAGCATAAAAGCTGACGTTTCGGGCCTAGGCCCTTCATCAGAGAGGGGGATGGGGAGAGGGTTCTGGAATAAATAGGGAGAGAGGGGGAGGCAGACCGAAGATGGATAGAGGAGAAGAAAGGTGGAGAGGAGAGTATGCTTGGGGAGGTAGGGAGGAGATAGGTCAGTCCGGGAGGACAGACAGGTCAAGGGGGTAGGGATGAGGTTAATAGGTAGGAAATGGAGGTGCTGCTTGAGCTGGGAGGAGGGGATAGGTGAGAGGAAGAACAGGTTAGGGAGGCGGGGACAAGCTGGGCTGGTTTCGGGATGCAGTGGTGGGAGGGGAGATTTTGAAGCTGGTGAAATCCACATTGATACCATTGGGCTGCAGGGTTCCCAAGCAGCATATGAGTTGTCGTTCCTGCAACCTACGGGTGGCATCGTTATGGCACGGCAGGAGGCCCAGGATGGACATTTCATCTAAGGAATGAGACAACTCCCCCTCCCATTCCTGGAACGGCAACCCATATTCCACTTGGGAACCCTGCAGCCCAATGGTATCAATGTAGATTTCACCAGCTTCAAAATCTCCCCTCCCCCCACTGCATCCCAAAACCAGACCAGCTTGCCCCTGCCTGCCTAACCTGTTCTTCTTCTCACCTATCCCCTCCTTCCACCTAAAGCTGCACCTCCATTTCCTACCTACTAACCTCATCCCGCCCCCTTGACCTGTCCGTCCTCCCCAGACTGACATATCTCCTCCCCACCTCCCCACCCATACTCTCTCCACCTATCTTCTCCTCTATCCATCTTCAGTCCGCCTCCCCCTCTCTCCCTATTTATTTCAGAATCTTCTCCCCATCCCCCTTTTCTGATGAAGGGTCTCGGCCTGAAACTCAGCTCTTGTGCTCCTAAGATGCTACTTGACCTGCTGTGTTCATCCAGCCCCACACTTTGTTATGTTGGATTCTCCAGCATCTGCAGTTCCCATTATCTCTGATCATAAAGAGCAACCCACCTTAATTCTGGGAAGAATTGTTCCAACTTCAGGAAACAAACTGTGAAATCCCTAAAAATCTGTGCCACATGGAATGGGTTAAAATTGTTTCAGAGATAGTAAGAGCTGCAGACGCTGGAGAATCTGAGATAACAAGGTGGAGAGCTGGATGAACACAGCAGGCCAAGCAGCATCAGAGGAGCAGGAGAACTGACGTTTTGGGCCTTTCAGAAGTAGGGTCTAGGCCTGAAACGTCAGGTCTCCTGCTCCTACGATGCTGCTTGGCTTGCTGTGTTCATCTAGCTCTACACCTTGTTATCCCACATTGAATGGACTAGCTTCCCAGTACTATCATTGCAAGTTTTCTCCAATATTCAGTAAGGGACAGTAGGGTAATGGTGAACATGGAAAAAATGAGAGGGCAAATGAAAAGTCTGCCCAGTCTCAGTCTGAAGGCGACTGGAGAAAAGTTCTCTGTGGTGATATCACTCGGGTGTGTTAACTTAATAAGCTGAATTGAACATGACAACATACAAGGGAAACTACAAGAGGACATCTCTTTGGAAACTTACAGACCCAGATTCTGATTCATTATCATCCATTGCTCCTTACACACATGAAGAGCATCTATTGTTAGAGTAAAAGTTTAGTTAACCATTTACTCCAAATTGTCCGCAGTTCACGTTGATGGTAGTTCTTCCTTCCAGTTTAAATATATATTGATTCACCAAAAAGCATGATTTCTAACCCCACAATGTGCCATTTCAGTCATCAATTTGGTCTACACCATTTCACAAATAGTGGGACCTTATTAAATGTAAGTGTGTGAAGGGTAAAATGAATTGTTTGCAATCTGAAACAGTTACCAACAATTGAAAATAATGCAATCTGGGAATTTTGCTTATTATACACAGTTCTGACACAGAAGCACCAACTCATTGCAAAATAATAGCTTGAGTTAGTAGTGTGTGAGGATTCCATAATTGACCAAAATTATGTGAGAATAAGCAAAAAAATGTAGTGCCAAAGACCTCCGCTTTAAGAAACAGTCACAACCTTGATTTAATAAAAAATGGAAACAAAATAATATCATATCTTAGCTTTGCAATTGTAATGTTGAATTAGATTAACTATGGCTGAGTTACAGAAAACCTGGCCAAGGCATTGCAAAACCTTTGTGAAGCATTGGCTTAGTCAGTCTGACGGAAATGAAGAGTGCAGAAAGGTTAGTTGTACATATAAAGTGAAAATTTAGATTCAGCTCAGCTTGTGCACTGTGGCCTGGGCGTGGAATGATTAGCTGCTGTAATAAATTAACATTTTCAAGTAAACATTACAGATGTAAATTATCGGAGCAAATGAAGGATCTTTCCCCAGCAGCAGCAAGATCTGTGTTTCGGGAAGGCTAGTGGCACATTTATGAGGCAAGTCCAATTGACTTTTTAATTAAGTTGCTTATTGAGTTAATGGAGATATACACAGGGCAAGATACATTATAGACTGTTGGTCATAATGAAGACTGCATTCCTAAAGATACAACAAAATAATAAAGAGTCACATGATTCTTAAAGGAATGATGTAAGATATTATGACATACTGATGTCAATCTACTCAGTTGGAAAGGGCAAGGGTGTTTAAAGGAGTGTACAGTGGGTCTCCCTCTTCTCACGAGGAAAATCAAAGTGTAAAGCAGATCGGATAGGCAAGCAATACATAACTCAACAATCTCCCTCACAATACTCGTATCTGTAGAACAATTATTTCAGATCATAATGACTTTCCACAGGTAGGTTATTTGCAATATCTAATTATGCATGGATAAACCTTATTTTACAAGACTGCTACTGTATTAAATATAGTACTGTATGATATATGACAGGGTCAGTCGTGAAAATTCAAGCAACATCTGATGGAAGAAAATAATCTTTGGAAACTTCCAAGTTTTCTTTGTTCTGTCTGACCCTTCCTCTTTCGAATAGTATTAAGCCCAACACAGCTCTACCACTACTCACTTCCTACAAAGAGTCTTACCTGACCCAAAACATTAATTCTGTTTCTCTTTCCAAATGCTATCAGAATGGCTGGGTTTTTCCACCATTTACTTTCATTGCAGATTTTCAGTAATCACAGTATTTCGCTTCTATTTTAAGGTCAAATCTAATATGCCTTCAAAACTGAACCCAAAAATATCAACGCAACATTTGTTAAACGAATAATGTTAGTACTTTTTTGAAAATGAAAAGCAATTAAAAAAAGAAATAGCTATTATGCTTTCAATTTTGCATAAAGATTGATAGATTAAAGCAAAATGTCATGATTATGACAAATTTGAAACAAACACAGAGAAACTCAGCAGGTAGGTAGCATCGTTTAGAATGAGAAAACCAGTCGAGTCTGGTAAGATCCTTCTTCAAAATAGACAGAAAATCTTGCTATTAACTACAGTAAAACGGCCAATGTGAAATATGTGGCTCAGAAGCAAAATAACTCTAATCAATTACTGGATAGAAATATTATGAAATGCCATACAGTACAATTTATTGTCATTTATTACCTGTCATTCGTGATTATATTATTCACTAGTATCTATCATCTCCAACTGTAACTTGTCCTCCGGCAAAATTTGAGCAGAAACTTCCGCCAATCAGACTGACTTTGTGTTGTAATGACAACATTCTATGATTGATTGCAGTCTGCAAAAGCTTCATTTTCAGAAGGTAAACAGCCAACCAATAAGCTTCCTGTTGCCTGCCACTTCAACACAAAACTGCGTTCCCGCGACAACATCTGGTCTCAGGCCTGCTGCAGTGAGCCAGCAAACCTCAGCACAAGCTGCAAAAACAGCATCTCATTTTCCGCTTGGGAACACTGCAGCCTTCAGGACTCAATCATTTTAAGGCCTAAATCCCTTCTCCTGTCTCCTTACCCCAATCTGCACACACCAGGCCCTGTCATCACACAGGCTGCAACCAAAAACAATGCATTGTCAGCCATTAACAGTTCCCATCAGCCGCTATTGATTCTCTCAGGCTAAACATTACCTGTTCCTTTGTCTGCCCAGAAAACAACAAATGCTGGAGATCAGAGCTGCTATTTTTCTGATGAAGAGTCATTTAGCCTTGAAATGTGAGTTTGGTTTCTCTCCATGGTTGCTGTCTGACCAGCTGTGATCTCCAGCATTTGTTGTTATCAGTACAGGTCCTAGCAACTGCAGTAATTTACTCACATCCTTCATCTGCCCAACTGTTTTCTCTTTCTCCGTCCCCTTCCCCCACACCCTATCTTCAGCATAAATACCAACCTTCTCCTAGCTACAATCAGTTCTGAAGGAAGTTCACTGCATCAGAAATTTTAACTGTACTTTCTCTCTGTAGGTATTGCCAGGCCTTCTGAGTTTTTCCAGCAATTTCTGTTTTTGTTTCTGTGAGTGACCATTGAGAGAGCAGGCTGTAAAACAGACATATGCTCGCCCTGCAGCCAACAGAAGATTGACAGGCTGCAAGTTGGCCATCGTCATCAGACTCGGCTCCTGACAAAGAGGTTCTGCTGCTTTGGAGACTGTGTCGGCCCAGAGCTACCAGCTCAACTTTTGGCATTGAAATTCTCTGCTGACCTGCAGCCAGCTCACCAGGAACACGCCATCAAATTTACAATTCTGTCTCCTCAAGAGGTCAACACACCATTGCTTGGCAGAGATAG
Organism: Stegostoma tigrinum; assembly: GCF_030684315.1. Classification (NCBI taxonomy): domain Eukaryota; kingdom Metazoa; phylum Chordata; class Chondrichthyes; order Orectolobiformes; family Stegostomatidae; genus Stegostoma; species Stegostoma tigrinum. The sequence goes on from NC_081380.1 coordinate 19,298,203, forward strand.
ATGGTCTCCAACAGTACATAAATTATGTAAAGGCAATAAAATGAATTGTGCAAAACATTTCAAACAGTTGCAAGCCTGGAATCCAAGTGCAGTTTGTAGACAGGAACTGAAGGAGGTAATGTTTTATTAAATGTTCATACAATCTTAAGTGATACAACACTTACCTCTCATCCACCTTAGGTCTCGTATGCAAATCCATACGTATTTTTATTTCCAGTATGATCTTTCTTGCTACAAATCCTTTGAGGATAGCACAACTTTTACAAATGAACCTTGTGGAGCAATTTACTGCACACATGGTATTGCCAATCATTGCCAGAGATGTGTGTCATTAACTGTCAACATGCACTGCCAATGTACAAAACTTCAGTAAGCACAAATAATAATTACTAATTCAACCGACACTAATTTTCAAAGTGCCCTTTGTGAGCATGCTCAAAGTCTGCCTGTACGCTTGAAAAATAAAGATAGTGTACAGAAAAGTCAATTTCCAGATGAAGATGTTTAGGAATTTGATGCTGAGTTACTTTAATTACCATCACACGGTGTATGATTGGGGGCCAGTTAGCTCAGTTGTCTGGACAGCTGGTTTGTGACGCTGAGGGATGCAAATAGCATGAATTCAGTTCCTGCTCTGGCTTAGGTTGCTTTGAAGGACGCTCCTTCTCAATCTCTCCCCTTTCCTGAGGTATGGTGACACTCAGGTTAAACCACCGCCAGTTGTCACTGTCTAATGAGAGACCAGTCCTAAGATCTGGTAAGGCTATAGCGACATCACTACATATGCCACAAATTAAAGAGCTACAAAATGCCATCCTGTCCACATTGAAAACTTCCTATCCGATCATTCTAGTTCGTACAGTCATAGAACTTTACAGCGTGGAAACAGACCTTTTGGTCCAGCTCACCCAGATAGCCTAAATAAATCTAGTCCTATTTGCCAGCATTTGGCCCATTTCCCTCTAAACCCTTCCTATTCATGTACCCATCTAGATGCATTTTAAAAGTTGTAACTGTATCAACCTCCACTTTCTCTGGCACTTCATTCTATGCACACACCACCTACTGCGTAAAGAGGTTGCCCCTTAGGTCCCTTTTATATCTTTACCCTCTCACCTTAAGCCTGGACCCTCTAGTTTTGGACTCCTAACCCTAGTTCAGTAAAGCTCAGAATTATTAGAGTGAAAAGGTGCAAGTCTTTCCTTTAACAAGAAAGCCAATTCTTATAAATGTATTTCCCACCATTTTTTGTAAAAATGTGGCAATCAAATAGTTAGTCTACTACTCTGCTGGTGGATTATGACTTGAGATTCAAAAATTGGCATGATGGAAACATCAGCAGTAATGGTTCAGAGTCATGTGGCTCCAATGAAAATCACCACATTTCTGGGACTGGCCAATTGAAAGTTGATGAAAAAGCTTCCGTTTCTCCTCTTTTATCTGCTCCAAATATCCCCAAGGGATAAAGTTGGTAAGGAAGAAGGACTTAATGAGGGAGTCCCAGAGGATAGCGGCAAAGATTTTTAATGCTTCAGCTTGCTTCCTTGTTGTCATTTTAATCAATCATGCTTATCTAATTGTGTTGCATGTGACCTAACAATGCTAGGATAACATGGAGGAAGTGCCACAGATGCTGAACAAGGGAACACAATTATGAATTGTAAATTGTTAGAGGAGCTGAATGACAGGCTTTGCACAGCTTATGCTCAATTTATTTCTGTTAAAAAAAAAGGAAGGATATGCACCTTTTATCAGTATCACTGCCCACACAGTCACAACAAATAGCAACATATCTTCCCAAAGGCTTTTTAGAAAACAATGCTGATTGAAGTGTCTCATTCACATATGTTCATGGAAAGTGCATTTTTGTTCCTCAAACCACACACTTTTTTTAAAAAAGAAACAGGAAAATCTCTTCAACAGTATTGTGATCCATTAAAAATGGACCATTCTTGTCCATTTGTGCCAAATTGCTTTGATTGCCTTCACGCAAGCACATAGAAATGACTTCCCTGACTTGTGAAGCAGATGGAGTATGTTAATACAATCGGGCATACTGCTCGATGCGCAAGTGCCATACCTCATTACTTTAAGATAAAAGAAGATCATTGACGACGGGAAGCAGAATTGACTTTTTGCAGTCTTGACTTGATGATGATTTAATCAACTGCACTCTTTCAGTTCTTATACACCAACCTGTCGTTCCACAAGTTCCCCTAAATGAGGTCCTCTCGAAATAAACGCAAACACAGAATTGCAGTCGCACCTTCGCTAAGAGGTGATATGCAAATCCAAGAGAGAAAACTGTAAGTCGGTTTCACCCTGAAATTTGAAGGATTGTAAATGATAGGTAAGGCCAGAAAGTTCAAATCCATTTCAACTGAGCCAATTGAGCTCATTTGGTAAAGGCAAGCTCAATAAACAGCTCTGTGTGATGATGAATACTCTCAGTGATGGGCAAAAATGTCTCTTAATGAAGAGGGAGGGGGAAAAAAGTGGATGTGGGCTGGAGGACAATAGAAACATCAAATTGCAACTGTGTTGCATATTTAACATGGCATTCGATCCCAAAATGCTCCACAAGAATGATACCAGCGAAGACATTTTTGGCACTAAGTCACAAAAGAAGGGATCAGGACAGATGACAAAATGTTTAGTTTCAAGAATGAGGTTTTAACCAACATTTGAAAGGAGAGAAAGATATAGAAAGGTTAAGCCATCCTAAAGAGTCTTACCATTTTTCCTCAAGCCTGGAACCAGGCACAACCAGTTAGATGGGAAACATATTCAATCTACAACTTTATAAATAGCAACAGCAGCATCAATAACATGTAGCCAATTTAATGCTTCACAAGTTGAGGGAGGAGCTAAATTGACAAAGCATAAAATGCACTCCACAACAAACAAAGAGAAGCCATCAGTTTGCTTTCCTCATAGTGCAGTGACCCTTATTAGACTAGTTTAAAGCTGATCAAATTTGACTAACCGAGTGATACACAGCTTTAGTCAGATCACTGGCTCAAACTCGCAACCTCCGAAATGTTGACGGTCAGATTAACGTCCACCCAAAGTGGCATCAAATTGGCATAAATGGTAGAAAATCATAAACTTATCAATAGAACATCCAGTCATCACTCATTTGCATTCTGGGAGTGGACTTTGCAGTCAGCATGGGCTTGAAGGGTATCATGGAAGAATTGTTGTATGGAAATCACAGGCCTGTGAGCCTCACATCAGTGGCAGGGAAATTGTTAGAAAACATTCTATTTATTAGAAAACATATTTGAAAAAGGGACAAGATCTATTAGCATTTACAATCAACAGACAGCATGGTTTTGTGTGGGGAGATTGTGTCTCACTAAATTGATAGACTGTTTTGAGGAGGTGACAAAGTGGTGATGTTGTCCACATGGACTTCAGTAAATCCTTTGACACGGCCCCTCATGGCAGACTGGTCCAGAAGGTGAAGTCAGCTGGTGTTAAGGATGAGCTGGCAAGATGGATGCAGAACTAGTTTAGTCATAGGAGACAGAGGGTAAAGGTGGAAGGATGCTATTGGAATGGAGGGCTGTGACTAGTGGTGTTCCTCAGGGATCAGTGCTGGGACCTCTGCTGTTTGTGATCTACATGAATGATTTGGAGATAAACATAACTGGTCTAATTAGCAAACTCACAGATGATACAAAGATTGGTGGAGATGTGGACAGTGAGCAGGATTGTCAGAGGATACAGCCGGATATAGATCAGTTGGAGACATGGGCAGAAAAATGTCAGATGGATTTGAATCTGAACAAATGTGAGGTGGTACATTTTGGAAGGTCAGGCACAGGTGGAAATTGTACAGTGAATAGCAGAATCCTTAGGAGTATTGATATGCAGAGGGATCAGGGTGTACAGGTCACGGATCACTGAAGGCAGCAGTGCAGGTAGATAAGATAGTAAAAATGGCCTATGGCATACTTGCCTTCATTGGAATGGGCACTGAGTATAAGGATAGGCAAGTTATGCTGCAGCTTTGTAGAACTTTAGTTGGGCCACACTTGGAAGATAGCATACAGTTCTGGTCACCACACTACCAGAAGGATGTGGGTGTTTTGGACAGGGTACAGAAAAGGTTTACCAGAATATTGCCTGATATGGGGGATTTTAGCAATGAAGAAAGGTTGGATAGATTGGGTTTATTTTCACTGGGAGGCAGGAGGTTAATAAAAGGTTGTGAATGGCATGGATACAGTGAAAAGTATAAGACTATTTTTCTAGGGTAGAGGAGTCAATTACTACGGGACACAAATTCAAGGTGTGAGGAGGTAAATTTAAAAGAGATGTGTGAAGCAAGCTTTTGACACAAAAGGTGGTGAGTGCCTGGAGCGCACTGCTAGAGGCGGCGTTGGAAGAAGACACAATAGCAGCTTTCAAGAAACATCTGGACAAATACATGTATATGAAGGGAATACAGGGATACGGATCTTGTAAGTAAAGACAGTTTTTGTACAGAAGGGCAAAATGTATCAGCTCAGGCTTGGAGAGCCAAAGGGCCTGTTTCTGTGCCAAATTGTAACACCAGTGCTATGTTTAAACACTGTTTCAATTTATGTACTGCAGTGTAGTATACAGAAATATTCTCAAAAAGATTTGTTTGGTAATGCGAGATTCAAACATGATTTAACAAAACAGATGTGCTATCGAAGCTTTTCATCTTCCACCAATCAGGGTGGAAGCAAGAATGTCATATTTCGAAGGGACCAACAATTACACATAAAATCGATTGGCAAATAAATGCTTATTGATCATGTTTACACCATTGCTACAAAGACTCTTTATAGTTAATATTGCTTGGAGGACTTAAGTTTTGGAGAACTGTGGAAGAAGGAATTTATATCAATTTCTGGGATATACCTGAAATGAGCTCTTTTATTTAAAAAGAGCTCTTTAGCAGTTCTCTGTGGTCATTGGAGATTTTTGAAAACAAGATTTCCTAGAAATCACATGACTGGTGTTAACTGCTTGCTTTGCTGTGGATGTTTTGAACAGTGAGTGGCCTCGCAAGGTCCTTGTTTTAGCTGTTCAGTTAGAAGAAAGCTGGCTAAGAAGCAGCTGAGTTGAAGAATAACTTGCAATGAAAGGCTGCCCTGCCAATCTTTCAGTTTCAGGAAATAAACTTGCCATCAGCTCAGAATTAACCTGATTTGTTCTTTTGAAAGAGTGACCAAAAGAACATCACAAAATTGTACTTGCTGAGCAAATTGTATCTGCAAGACCTCAGTAAAAACCACGCATGCTTAGTGACCTGACCTCATGTGGAAAACATCAAAACAATAGACTCCAGAATGCTTTATCTTCTTACCTTCAAGAATAATTCATTGGCCAAAATATTTTTTTCAAAAAGCCAATCTCTACAACGAATGTTTATTCTCTATTCCTGAAGAACGTGTGTATATTTTCAACTGTACTTTTCAAAGAATAAGCATTTACACTTCTGTGTTATGGATTGCACATGTTGGTTAAACATTGCACCTTTGTTGAAGAACTTTTGTTTTGATAATTAATCCATAATAGCATTTATTAAGAAATTTAGTTGATCAAACCTGTTGTTCAAAACCTGATATAGATAAGGTATTTTATTGGTCATCTTGGTAACTGGAGAAGGTATTTCAATGTTGTGACTCATGGAGCAGCAAGGGTAGAACAACAATGAACTACTCCAGCCTCAGTAATAATAACCATGCCTGCAAATTCTCTTATTCCAGAGAGACTGGGTCAGTTAGTATTATATTCAATGGAGTTTTGAAGAATGAGGGAGCATCTAATAGCAGTTGATTAAATTCTAACGGGACTGGACGGAATAAATGCAGGAAGGACATTCCTGATGACTTGTGAGTCCAGAAACGCATTCTCTACCACATGAAGCAGTTAAGGCCAAAACATTGAATGTTTTCAAAAACAATTTCAGTATAGGTCTGAGGGCCAAAGGAATGACAAGACATGGGGGAAAGTTAGAAGAGTGTCTGAAGTTGGGTAATCAGCCACTTCTATATTGAATGGCGAAGCATGTTCTACAGGCCAAATGGCCTATTCGCGTTCCTTATTTCTATGTTCCATTCCCTATATTTCAAGTGAGAGCAGTAAGCAATTAGGAAAGCAAATGATATGGATTTGCAATACAATATTGCAACGGGATTAAAGTTCAGAAGTAGGAGTGTCTTACCTCAGTTATACAAAGCATTGATCAGACTGTATGTGGAGTATCGTATGAGGTTTTGGTCTCTCTACCTCAGTGAGGATCTACTTCCCATAGAGGGAGTACAAGGTTCACAAGGCTAATAGTAGGGATGGCAGGAATGTCCGCCCTGTTTCTCTCAACAATACTGACTTGAAGCAGAAGGCTAATTAAAATGAGATGAGCTTTAAAATACATTTATTACAATATTTAAATAGCTAGCCAGCTAGTTTAATACTTTGCACTAAGATATCACGTATAGCTGATACTGGCCTGGATTTTGCAAAGATAATGGTAAAGCCAAAGGTGGGGCTCTCCATTATCAATGTGTAAATTGGTCTGCACCTTCCAGCGACAGCATAGGTGCAATTAAACATGCAGGTTTCTGTCTAAGTTGTCCAGGTCCTGCATAACATTGGCTGTCTCAGTATCTTGCTAAAAGACTTGACATTGAAGCAATTGTAATGGTGTAATATTTGTGTTTTGCATGGTAGACACACATTAAAATGGCAAGAAAGGTTGGATTGTCCATACCCATATAAGCAATTTTTTTTAAACAGTATACTAAGTCTTCATCCTTCCATACAACCTCTCTGTCCTTGAAACTTAACTTCTATAAGTGGAACTCTCATTTCTTCAGATTTTTGTTATTGTAGGGGGTTTTAGACTTATGTGTTTTAATTCTGTTTTTCAATATGTTTCTTTTTTTTGTACATGACACTGAATTGAAAATATTTACTCTCTACTGACCAGTAACCTGGAATCTTGTTGGTTAAAGAATTATATCCGGTCTGAGATTTGCATGGGTTCCATCCAAAGTGGCTTTCTGATTAAACCAATATCCTGTACAAAATTCCATAAATAGCTTGTGGGCAAGCGTCAGTCTTAACACTGGAAGTGTCTTGCTCCATCTTTTAGGTATCTACCAATCAACCTGTTTCATGATGTTGTTACATATCCCTGAAGCAGGTAGGACTTAAACCTAGGCCTCCTGGCTCAGCAGTAGGGTAGCTACTACTGTGCCACAAGAACCCCTAACTCCATCTTTTATGCCTTTCACAAGCGATTTATCAAGTTTCTCATTAGGTAGTGGATACTGCCAAAAAATATCGATTAATGTTTGTTAAAGACAGGGTTGACGACCCACTTTCACCTCATAAATATTCAGATTCCGATCTTACAAAGTTCACCAAGCAATCCAGATGGTGAGAAAGCTTTATGTGGAAACCATAATGGGCACTTGGAAAAATTCAGCTTGCTCTGAATAAAATTCATATTGGAATCCAGGTACTAACATCTCAGCACACTTCGTGGGCACTGACCGCACATACCTCATGTCCATAGACATTGGCAACCGACACGTGCCAGCTTTGAAAAGCCCTCAGGGCATATCCCTGATCCACCTACTGGATCCTTTGCAGATGGGTGATGGATTAAAAAGGAGACCCATTACCTCAGTTGTTTCAAGGACTGGCATGTTGGCCACATCCATTCTAACAGCAGATGTTCAAACACAATTCTGGTTGAGTCTGTCTCAGGCCTGCCTCTGTGGCCAACCCATAGGCTCAATAAGGAATCAGTGCACTTTTCCCTGTAGCTCCATGAATAACCTCCAAGATCTTGCCTTTGGGCTACCTGAAGATGAAAATGGAAGCTGAAGCAGCTTTGCTATCAGCGGAGTAGGTTCTGGGACTGTAAAATCACTACGGCTGTGCGAATGAAACAATTAAATCAGATAGAAACATATTCCAGTGACCGGAATAGAAGGCATGCCATGGAATTTTCAATGCAGCTCGACCAGCTGACTCCCGGAAAATAACCCGCAGAGAACTCCAAATGCAACAACAGCAATTTGCTGCACCAGACTTGCAGAAAGGCGCACTCAGTAAGAAGCACAGGCTCTCAGCAGATTCACAAACAGCGAAGGCTGCAGATTGCCTTGCTGAGAGTGCAGGACAGCATGAAGGATGGATGCCATCGCCTCAGTCTAAACTGACAGCGCCAGTTTGATGTGTTACTGTCAAGGGTCTGATAAAAACCCAGCATCCTGATGGTTTTCTGATGTGAACAGTCGCAGCACAAAATGGCTTTGGTCTCCCACTGCCTCTGCTTCCATCTGCTGCTGAGCCAAGCTGCAGCCGGCTGCCTGCCTGTCACAGCGTGGATGCAAATTAGCTGGGGAGGAGGCACTCAGTTGTGCTAATTACATTTTAATCATTAGAAATGTGTTGGCAAATCAACCCTTGATTGCCATCTCCAAGTCTGTCTTCTCCAGCTGAGTGAAGGACCTGGCTGCATTAGCTGGGGCCTGCTGGGCATCTCTTCCTGCTCAAGATGGATACAGTGATTGCTGTTCCCAGCCGACCCACCACTGAGGCTGTTCTGGCACATTATTAAAAAGCCACAAGCTTCTTTTCAAATCGTCACTGCGTGAGCTCGATTCATTCTCGTGTCTCTATATTTAGAGCATCTCAGTAGTTTAACCCATCCGCGGCTTGTCAAAAACCAGACTGTTAATGTCACACTGTTAAGGGCAATGGTCATGTTTAGTCTTCTGGTACTGCAGCACACTTTCCACAAGCTTCTGAAGCCGTGAATCATTTACAAAGATAATTTCCAGTTTGCAATATATTAAAGCCATTAGCACCGAGATCCCACTTTCACTGACCTTTGTCCTTAATTGAAATTTAGTTGTGTTGAAAACAATTGCCAAGGATATGCGTTTACCTATCATCCACCCCAAAGAATATCTTTCTTTTCTAAGATCTGCAATCGAAGCATGAAAATATTTTCACTCCTCTTATTAGATGTAAAATCCAATCAATATCTGAACATTAAAACTAACCTGGAAGCCTCTTTATTTGTGAAGGTAATAACAGTCCATACTCTGAATCCATCACAGAGATCAGGAAGGCAAATTTTGATGCTTGGTCTTTCCTGCATTGATTCGTCTTAACCAGGACACCAGTGGAGATACTATATTCATCTTTTGTGTATGTAGGTTGGAAAACAAGACAAATAATCACCTTTTCAAACCTGTCAGCAGGCCAGGACTATGGCGTTTGATAAGGTTCCCCATGGCAGGCTGATGGAGAAAATCAAGTCACATGGGGTCCAGGGTGTGCTAGCTAGATGGATAAAAAAACTGGCTGGGCAACAGGAGACAGAGGGTAGTAGTAGAAGGGAGTTTCTCAAATTGGAGACCTGTGACCAGTGGTGTTCCACAGGGGTCTGTGCTGGGACCACTGTTGTTTGTGATATATGTAAATGATTTGGAGGAAGGTGTCGGTGGTCTGATCAGCAAGTTTGCAGATGACACTAAGATTGGTGGAGTAGCTGATAGTGAAGGGGACTGTCAGAGATTACAGCAGAATATAGACAGACTGGAGAGTTGGGCAGATAAATGGCAAATGGAGTTCAATCCGGGCAAATGCGAGGTGATGCATTTTGGAAGATCTAATTCAAGGGCGAACTGTACAGTAAATGGCAAAGTCCTAGGGAAAATTGATGAGCAGAGAGATCTGGGTGTTCAGGTCCATTGTTCCCTGAAGGTGACAACGCAGGTCAATAGGGTGGTCAAGAAGGCATATGGCATGCTTTCCTTCATTGGACGGGGTATTGAGTATAAGAGTAGGCAGGTCATGTTGCAGTTGTATAGGACTTTGGTTCAGCCACATTTGGAGTACTGTGTACAGTTCTGGTCGCCACATTACCAAAAGGATGTGGATGCTTTGGAGAGGGTGCAGAGGAGGTTCACCAGGATGTTGCCTGGTATGGAGGGTGCTAGCTATGAAGAGAGGTTGAGTAGATTAGGATTATTTTCATTAGAAAGATGGAGATTGAGGGGGACCTGATTGAGGTCTACAAAATCATGAGGGGTATAGACAGGGTGGACAGCAAGAAGCTTTTTCCCAGAGTGGGGGACTCAATTACTAGGGGTCATGAGTTCAGAGTGAGAGGAGGAAAGTTTAAGGGAGATATGCACGGAAAGTTCTTTCCACAGAGGGTGGTGGGTGCCTGGAACGCGTTGTCAGCGGAGGTGGTAGACGCAGACACGTTAGCATCTTTTAAGATATATTTGGACAGGTACATGGATGAGCAGGGAGCAAATGGACACGGACCGTCAGAAAATAGATGGCAGGTTAGACAGAGGATCTCGATCGGCGCAGGCTTGGAGGGCTGAAGGGCCTGTTCCTGTGCTGTAGGTTTCTTTGTTCTTTAATCGTAATCCAGCAATTCCTGCTGGCAGCGCAAGCGCATGGACACCAGGTGAAAGTGCGACTGTTGTAATCCTCCTTTGTCTTAAGACCAACAAATGCACAAAATGATAGGGGCAATGCTGAAAGACACTGTGGATGCATTGACACCAAATTGACTAAACAGGTTCATAAAAGCAGATCACCACCATTTTCTCAAAGGCAAGTAGGATGGGCAACAAATGCCAGCCCAGCCTGTAATGGTCTCATTACCTGAATGAAACTTTCAAAAATCCTGTGGATCTATACCCTTATGTAATCCAACACCTTCAGGAAATATTATATACTCAAATATTTCAATGGACTTTGGTACAGGAATGTTGACAACTGAAACTGGGCTGCTTTAGTTTAGCAACAATCTTCTGTCTTTGTTGCTAATACTGAATCAAACATCCCATAAGAGGGAGGGGTTGCTAGAGACAGAAATATGAGGTGGATTTCAAAATCACCTGGGTTGGACATTGCCAATTTTATGATGAGTTTAACCTCAGCTTGAAAGCTAATCAGCATCAAAATAAAATAATTTTCAGTATAGTACTCCATCTGGGGAATTGGTTTGCTTCAGTTGCTTCAGTTAATTCAACAGCATTAGAGAATGAACTTGTGACTGTCCTACTGCCTGGAAAAAATGACCTACCTTGAAAACTGGAAGAGAAGGAAAGTAGTGATAGAAAATTTGAATGGCTTTTCAATGCTTGCTAACTTAAACAATTATCAGCTTTCTTGCATAACAAGGTGTAGAGGTGGATGAACACAGCAAGCCAAGCAGCATCAGAGGAGCAAGAAAGCTGTTTCGTCCCTAGACCCTTCTTCAGAAAGGTTTCTCAAGATTTCTGAAGAAGTGTCTAGGCCCAAAATGCCAGCTTGCCTGCTCCTCTGATGCTGCTTGGCTGCTGTGTTGATCCAGCTTTATACCTTGTTATCTCAGATTCTCCAGCATCTGCAGTTCCTACTATCTCATCAGCTTTCTTGGTATGGCCAAATAGTTTCACTTATCTTCTGCTTTCCTACGTAACCGTATACAGGCTTAATCAATCAGGAGGGGTACAGCAATTTTAGGATATCAGGTCAGTGTAGATGAGTTGGGTGAAAGGGTCTGTTTGCGTGTTGTATAACTCTCTGACTCCAGCATAACCAATGTAAAGGGACTCAAACCTTGGAAGAGCAAAACTGTTTCCAATAGCAGTGCAGTATTTTCCAGTATTGGCTGGCCTCTTGGCTTTTGCAGGTGAGATTACTAAATTCTGCAACAATCATGAACACAGGGGAGCAGGCTACCACTAGCAGAACACTATGCACAGGAGTAAGAACTTAATCCTCTTTGTCAGAATTGGACCAGAGCCAGTCCAACTAGTGAAAGGGCCAAGCTTCTAAATGCTGTTCTCATGCACGGTGCATGGAAGACCACAGAAAAAAATCGCGTGTGTCAAGTCAGAGACACAATTGAATAACATTATGTAACCTAGTTTTAAATCTACTTCCTAGTTCCCAATGGTTTCCTATTTCTCCATAGTTTCTTATTCCCCTGATTATCATAGCACATATTTACTTATCAAACCACCTCACTTGTCACAATATATTTTTTGATGAGGAAATGACAGGCTCATGGTAAAGGTCGTAACATTTTTCTCATGATGACAATGGGAAGAGTTTTGTTTCTATAATGAGAAGTAGAAGTCAGTGATTGTGAATTGTCATAACCACTGAGAGAGCTGCAACAGAGAGAAATTTTAAATGGGTCTGCATCAGGCCTGATGTAGTATGCATCAATTGTACTTGAGTGGTTTCCCACATCTTCCATCTGCATGAACAGTCAAAATAATTTGTTTTATATAATTATCATCTTATTAGAAAGGGCACCTTCAAAGAACGTGATGTCCACTTTGAAGGATGTATGAGGTACATATGAGTAGCCGCTCATTTCCTTCATATTTCAACTATTTATTTCTGCATCACAGCAGTGAAACAGGGCTCAAAGAATGCAATAGCTACTCATAGAAAATTTAAATTTCACTCGAGAATGAATTTGAACACTTGGTAAATTGCACTTAAGGCATTATATTAACATCAATTTAAATATGACTTGACCATTTATGTGCTGGCTTTTATTACATCAGTGTAAATCTCTCTCTCTTTTAATTAATCCAGTTTGTAGTTTTAGCCAGAATGATACACATAATATATTGATTTTGCTCTACCCATTAAGTATAGTATAGAGTTGAGAATCATGTAAGATGTGGACCCCAAAGGTGCAAAGCATATCTGATTAAGTTAATTGACTTGCAACTCTTGTTTCTCTTTCCACAAGTGCTGCTAGACTTGCTGACTGTTTCTTGTATTTGCTGGTTTCCAGCATTCACAATACTTTGATTGCAATTTACCATAAGCTATGATGTTTGTCATTAGTGATGCATTTTATCAAATGTTGATTATTTTAAGTTTTTTGTACTTCTTAGGGACCATGGATTTGTTGATAGAACGTGCAGACTGCCACAAATATGAATAAAGAGTTTTGGAGCAGGGCTCAAATTTCAGTAATCAAGTTAGCTCATTTCAATTGTACCAACATGCAGAAAACGTGTGCTCAATATGGAACATCATATGGCTGCAGTTATGCCACAGTTGCTGGTTTCAGACTGAAGGGACTGGGGAATCCAAGAAACACAGGCCAATTCCACAATCCCCTCTGGTGAGAAGAAATGGAATGCTACAGTTACGATATGAAATAGTGAAATGTAAAAGTACTTTCTTCGGGTTGACACAATCTACTCACCATCAGTGTGGCTGACTTACCACTTGAATTACCGGGCATCTGTTATATTGAAAAGTTAAATGATTTAATAGCAATGTAAATACGTGTTCTAATCACAGAATCCCTATAGTGTCGAAGCAGGATATTTGGCCCATCGAGTCCACACCATCCCTTTGAAGAGCATCCCATTACCCTCACCTGCAACCCTACATTTCCCATGGCTAATTACCTAGCCTACCTGAGCCTGGACACAATGAGCAATTTAGTATGGACAATCCACATAACCTGCACATTTTTGGGCTGTGGAAGGAAACTGGGATACTCAGACGAAATCCACACAGACGAAACCCACACAGACACGGGATAATGTGAAAACTCCCACTATCAACTGAGGCTGGATTCAAACCAGGGACCCCGGCACTGTGAGGCTGCAGTGCTAACCACTGAGCTACCGTGCCACCCCACTTATCAGACTATAAAATTCTGTAAAACATTTATATTCATGGCCACCGTTGACTGAAAACCAATTTCAATACTGTTTTTTAATTCATTTTCAATTCATTCTGTTTGACTTCCAGTATTACACACACATTGGGTGAAATCTGATTCACTTGGTAGTGCGACCCAAGTCTTTACATTCAGTTTTGTCATTCGCAGGTCTTTAACACAAGATCATTTTCACAGTAAGATTACACCAATTATTTCAGTTGCTGCTGTCTGGTCTACAGCTGCAGTATATTGGGTAAAGTCGTTATATCACCAGCCTGCCACAGCTATACAAGCTCCTGCTCTGCACACAGTGCGGTGGGAAATTGGGACTCCTCCAAAATGACTTGTGCTTTTATTTGCAGAAATCTGTTTTCTCCATAGACTGTGAAGAGTCTGGACCAAACTCCAAATGAGAAAGTGAACAGCTGCCAGCACAGTCCAGTAGCACAGGCAGCAGAGCGCCTGCCTACCTCTCAAGCAGATGGTTGCAGGCTTTAATCCTCAACTGCTGTCACTCAAGCCTGCCTGACGCTGCTGGTGGGGGAGCACTGCCAGCTTGCTGTATGGAATACTTCTAAACCGGGCTGAGTAATTTGTTACAGGGTTGGGTGGAGAGGTGCTGAAGGTGACGCTATAGGTATCCAGTGCTGTAAGTGAAGCTCCCTGCTGCTGATTGGCACAACTGAAGGTTAAATAGGTTGGCTACCAGATTCCATAGAACATGTTAAAAAAAAACTCCCCAGGGGACAGGAATGAAGCTGAAAACCAGTCACAACAAACCAAAAGAAAACAGAACCTTGGATGGTACCAGCTCCAGAATCCACTGAGAATCCTGATTCCTTCTGCTCTGCTTTTCTGTCTCCTCATTTGCATCATCACAGGTGTTTGCATGCTCAGCCGCCTCGGGCATAAATTCTGCAACTCCTTCTCTATCTCTCTCCCTCTGCCTTTCTTCCCCTCCCTTAAGATGTACTTTAAAATCTACTTAATTGACCTACTTTAACTGAGCAAGTGCATCATCACTGGTCCTAACGCCCTCTCCTGTGGCTCAGTGCCAGATTTTCATACAGATACGTTATCATGCTGCTATCATCAGCATCGCACAGCCCTTTTTGAACGACCCCGACAAACATCACAGCCATGTCTTGGAGACCCCACTCACCCATCCCAAATAGACTAGGCACTGGTCTGTGGTCGACAAGGACACATTTCAGTTCAGGCAAGCACAGGCTACCATTCATCCCTTAAACAGTTTGAACACAAAACGAAACCTAGAAACACAGCTGAAATCCATCAAAATAACTTGTCAAGAAGGCTGCTCCCTGCGACAGATGTGGAGGCAGTGCTGAGAGTACGATATGGCAGAAACAGATGGTGCCTGAGGGCAACTTTCTGTTCTGTCACTCTCAGGGGTATCAGTGGGCAAGGAAGGAGGCTCTGGTGTTTGCAGCAGCAGGTAGAGTCCATTTGTTACGCTAGCCTGAAACAGCTATTGGCATGAACGTTAATATCTAAAGCCAATGAGGCATTCTTCCTGGTCACTGGCCTGAAAGACACAAAGGAGGCAGACATCAAGGAGGCAGACACAAAGGTCTCTGAGAATACGACCACTTCCATCTTCAAAGAATGTTGGGAAATTCAGTTATGGATTTATCACAGTCATACTCCCTTTCCACTGCAGTGACATATTTTGCTTACAGGACTGAATGTCATTAGCAGCTTTTGAAGTGCTGTCCACAGTTTAACACACCATCTGTAACACTGGTATCCTCTATATATGTCTGATGTCAAACATTATTAAGCAAAATGAGCGAACTCTATGAGACAGAGAACATTTCTTTAATTACACAATTCTCTGTTCAACCTTGGTCACAGTAGTCTAAATAATTGCCAGCATTATAACTTGATACAATTGTAACCTTCAAAATGCTATCTATTTCACTGTGATTTCTAGAATGGTGATGCATTTGGTCTGCTAGCAGGCAGGGTCAGCAGTAATTCTTAGTGCAGGAAGTTATAAAAGTGAAGTCGATATAAACTTGTGCTTTATTTAACTGTTGCATGGAAGCTATCAGTCACTGTTACTGCCTGAAAGTGTGCATTGGGGTGTACAATCAAATGCAGCTCCTCTGTATCATCACTCAGTGGTAACTCTTTAACAACGCTTTTAACTGACTTCTTGACTGGCTATTTGTTTCCTTGACTTCTTTGCAGTAGTATACTAGCACTGCCCAAAGACGATCACTGGGCAAGGATTGGAGGAGAAAGTGACCAAGTACCCTATCCTGAGACAAATCCCAGATTAGCACACTTCGACTGAAGATTCTCTGGTTGGGTACAGATCAGAAATATTCTGGTCAGCCACAGCAATTTACATTGATTCCAACATCCTGTAGTTGTCACTTCATAAAACAATGCAAATCTGACATATCAGAACAAATCCAGTGTGTTATCAAGCTGTTCCCTATTATCAAACCTTGTGCTGCTCCATGCAAACCTGAACTGGAGGTGGCTGATACTTCATACTATTTGTGTCCTATGAACTTTAAATGTCATTAGTCCATCACAAAACATTTAACAAGACATTAATTACTTGGGACTGCTGCTATTTCAATACGCACATTGCATGAACAGTAAATGATAAAAATACCAAGGTCATTTTATTTCCAGTGCTTCCATCAACTCCCCATCTCAAAATATTGGACTCCTGCCTGCCTAATCAGCACCTCAGCAGTGTCTGCATTGAATGCTATCACACTGTTAAAACAATCTTCCATTCTTTATGTCCTTTGCTTTGCTTTCAAGATGCTTACATGATAATGGAACCACCCCATGTTCAAAACTTCTTCTCCAATGAACTATCTGAAGGTGACCACCACTTGTACGAAGCTTGTCTGAGTTGAAGGTGGTCCGAGTTCCTGTCTCAGGCATATGTCGGGCCTACCCATTCAGGCACAAGAATCTATACTCCTGTCTTCTGCGCTGCATTGTAAAGCGAATGAGCAGGTCTTTGGCCTGGACATTAGCTTCACAGTTTGAGATGCATGACTGAAGGAACTGATCACACATTAGAATATGGTGGGAGGGTGAGAATGAGCTCCACGACCTGAATGATAGTTTTACTATGCTCATTAGAATGAGCAGCTGGAATAGGAATTCTGCAGGATCAAGAATTTAAGGCCAGATAACAGAGACCAAGAAAACTTGCTGGATCTAAACTAAAGCAGCGTACTGCCCATTCCATAAGAAAACATAATTACCCAGATATTCTATTAAGAAATATCATGGTTTGCACTGATTAACTGTTAAGAACACCTAAATTTGATTATGATGACATAAAAACATTTCCCTCGAGGTAGGCCATTCAATAATCTTACCCACATCTTACTCAAACACTCCCTTCACAGGGACAGACTTTCCAACTCATTCTTCCTTTCTTCCTCCGAAAATAATCTCATTTTCATGTTGTTCCCCCTACGCCAGTGTGTTCATTTACCATAAACAATCACCACATAGGCTTTTGAAAGGAAATGCATGTATAATAGCTTCAGATTATATCTTTAATTATTTTGATAAATACTATTTTTACACATATGAGGGCAAAGTTAAACTTCATTGTTATCAATTTGCAGCATTGTGTGTGAACGAAGGAGCAGTTTAACTCTGTGAAACTGTCAGTAATTGGAAAGGAAGAAACACTGAATTATTAACATGCTGGAAAACTGCCAGGAGCACATTATTTGGGATTTTAACCTGCCCTCCTGAGTGGGCAGAAAATGTTCCCACTGAAAACTGCTGGGATCTTCTTTGCTTTGCATGTCGACCCTTGTAATGCCATTTTTAACTGAGTCATCAGCTGGGAAGGCATGAAGGCTGTTAAAAAATCAGCCAGGCCTCGCAACAAGAAGAGCTGGCTGAATAAGGTAAATTTTCTTCTTTCTTTTGTGCATGTAGAAATGCACGTCTGCCACACAGGAAAGCTTAGCACTCTTGCACTTCATTCTCAATTTCCCTTTGCCCTAACACAAGGCCCCAGCAAGATGAACTCAGAAGTAAATATATCTGTCAACTAACTTTATAGGTCAGTGTATTAGGGATCGGGATGTCATGCTGTGGCTGTACAGGACAGTAGTTAGGCCACTTTTGGAATGTTGCATGCAATTCTGGTCTCCCTGATATAGGGAGAATGTTGTGAAACTTGAAAGGGCTCAGAAAAGGATGTTGCCAGGTTGGAGGGTTTGAGCTATTGGAAGAGGCTGAATAGTCTGGGGCAATTTTCCCTGGAGGTCTTCTACCTAGGTTGGGGAATCCGAAACTAGACGGCTAGAAAAATTTAAAAGGGACCAAAGGGAGAAATTATTCATGCACAGGGTGATGCAATGTGGAATGAGCTGCCAGAGGAAGTGGTGAAGGCTGGTACAATTACAACATTTAAATGGCATTTGGGTGGATATGTGAGTAGGAAGGGTTTAGAGGGAAATGGGCCAAATGGGAGTAGATTAATTGAGGATATCTGATCAGCATGGACAAGTTGGACCAAAGGGTCTGTTTCCTTGCTGTACAACTCTACAACAGTGGGGGACAGTTTTCTGCAGCTCCTTGCTGAGTTCCTGTCCAGATTATGAATATGGTTGAATTCCTCAAGTCTGTGTCATGAAGGCACTCCCAAAATCCTGTTTGGTAGGATATTCCAAAGTCATGACATGGTGACACAAAAGGAACAGTTATTTTTGCTCAAGTACAGGCATATCATTTAAATGAGGCATATCAAGTAAAATGGCCTGGGTATTATTTCTTGTGCAATGTGAGGATGCGTCTCTCTCACCTCACTATGCAAAACCAAAAGCCAGCTGCAGTTAAAATTGAGGTCGAAGCATTAATTGTGACACAGCTGTGCATAAAGACACAACAAATAACATTGTGAATTCAGCTCTGGAATTTCAATTCTTCATATCTAAATTGTATAATTTCTGCTAATCATGCATTACAAAACAGCACTCTGTGGACTGCAAAAGCCATCTAACACTGGCCTGCTCTAATCAAACTTGTCCCAGAGTACACTGGTCCAAGACAGTTTATTTTCCTTTCACAGTTGTTTGTTATAAACTGGAATAAAATTGAATCTCGACAGGCTTTGTTGCTGCATGGGCAACTTCTAACTAGCCCCTTGGGTCGCAATTAGACAAGGGTTACTGTGTACACATGGGTGGGGCCAATGGACCGACTGGATTTATATGAAGAAGCTCCATTGGTTATGTAGTCTAATGCACAAAACACTGTGCCTTATTGCTGAAGCAACATTTTTCAGTTCAGATCTTTCAGGTGTAGTGACTGGGCGAAGATACTGCGAGACACAGTAACACAATGCTTTGGTATGCAATTGTACACCTGAAATATATTTCTGATCGCACTAGGGAGTTTGCACATTCTTGCCATTGAAAAACTCTTCAATGTTTTACCCAGCGCTGACTGAATACAAAAGCTCATTTCGCTGACAGTTTGACAGAAGAAGCTGTTTTTCTTTCCGTTTCACAGACTTCACATGCGTATGCCATCAAATGTGTCAGACGCTTCTTCTATCTCTTTGAATGCAGGCTTGGCATTCAGTCCCAGTAGGGAGTACTCATAACCTGCAATATATTACATCCGACCTACATATCAGCGAAGATTTGACGTGAGAAACTTGGAAGAAAATTCTCTTTGGATTGCTCGCAGGTTGGTATATAACACAAGCAAATAAACACAATTGCAGGCTTACTTCCCTGTCTCCTGACGCCACACAGCCTTTTCCAAGTAGAAGGGTAGTACGAAGCAACTTACATTCTCCCCTGCTTCCACAACAATGTTACGTAAAGTTCAGCTAGAACAGCAAGAGGATTTAAAAGAATTCACATAAAGGATTTCTAGAATTCCCAAATCATCCATATTTTAAAAGAAATAAATTATATTAATTTTGTTTTAGATTTGATCACAAGTTTTACTGCCATAGAGATAAACAGCATAGAAACAGACCCTTTGGTCCAACCTGTCCATGCTGACGAGATATCCTGAATAATTCTAGTCCAACGTGCCAACATTTGGCCCATATCCCCCTAAACCCTCCCTATTCATATAGCCATCCAGGTACCTTTGAAATGTTGTTAATGTACCAGCCTCTACACTTCCTCTGGCAGCTCATTCCATACACACAGCACCCTCTGTGTGAAAAAGTTGCCCATTAGGTCTCTTGTAAATCTTTTCCCTCTCACTTCAAAACCTATGCCCTCTAGTTTTGGACTCCCCTACCCGAGGGGAAAGACTGTCTATTTACCATATCTGAGCTCCTTATGATTTTATAAAACTCTACAAGGTCACCCCTCAGCCCCCGACGTGCCAGGGAAATTTGCCCAGCCTATTCAGTCTTTCCCTATAGCTCAAACGTTCCAAACCTGGCAACATCCTCGTAAATCTTTTCTGAGCTCTTTCAAGTTTCACAACATCCTTCCTTTAGCAGGGAGACCAGAATTGCATGCAGTATTCCAGTAGTAACCTGAACAATGTCTTGCACTGCCACAGCATGACCTCCCAACTTCTACACTCAACACACTGACCAATAAACGCGAGCATACCAAACACTACCTTTGCTACCCTGTCTACCTGTGACTCCACTTTCAGTGTTCTAAGGGCGGCAGATACATGGGAGCATCACCACCTGCGGGGTCCCCTCCGAGCCACTCACCATCCTGACTTGGAGAGTCACTGGATCAAAATCCTGGAACTATCTCCCTAAAAGCATTGCGTGTCTGCCTATACCAAATGGACAACAGTGGTTCAAGAAAGCAACTCACTGCCATCTTCAGAAGGGTAGTAGGGACAGACAATAAATGCTGACTCAGCCAGCGACACCCATGTTCCATGAATGACTGGAGAAATCTATGAAAGTGTTCACTGACCGGAGCTGGCCTTGCATTAGGGACCATGACTCGTGCTCCAGTCTCACTTAAGGGTGGCACGGTGGCTCAGTGGTTAGCAATGCTGCCTCACAGCACCAGGGACCCGGGTTCGATTCCAGCCTGGGATGACTGTCTGTGTGGAGATTGCTCATTCTCCCCGTGTCTGCATGGGTTTCCTCCGGGTGCTCCAGTTTTCTCCCACAGTCCAAAGGTGTGCAGGGTAGGTGGATTGGCCATGCAAAACTGCCCATAGTGTTCAGGGAGGTGTCGATTAGGTGGGTTAGAGGGGGATGGGTCTAGGTGGGATGCTCTGAGGTGTGGTGTGGACTTGTTGGGCCGAAGGGCCTGTTTCCACACTGTAGGGTTTCTATATCTATATCTATCTATAACACGGTGTGAAGCTGGATGAACACAGCAGGCCAAGCAGCATCAGAGGAGTAGGAAAGTTTGACCTGTCAGGTCGAGACCAATCAAACGTTGTTAAACATTGTGGCATATTTTACATCGGAATGAAAAGACAAACGTGTTGAACTTATCACTTAAAATTTTAATTCTAAGTGTGCAGATTTGTTTAATGTAACAGCCAAAATGGCCACAACCATCAAACTAGTGCCTCGTCCTAAGTTTGCTTGTTGCATCAGTGGTAACTTCACGCCCCAGGATATTGCGTGGATGCCATAAATGCTGCAAAGAGCTTGGTTTATCTTAAACATTTCATGGAAAGGATGAACCCAACAGTTTTTTTTTAAGATTGAATCAATCCCACTTTGATTCGGTTTTTGTTTGTCATTTTGGATTCGGGCTACAACTTCACTTCCACTCAGTTCGAAATTCTCCTCAAATAGACCTCATCCGATAACTTAAAAGATGAATCTACCCCAAAATCCATGATTTTCTTTAGTTACCCAAAAAGTGACACAATCATGTTCACCTCAAATCATGTTATACTCTAGGAGACATTTAGTTTGTTGCAGTGCCTTTTTTAATTATACAGGAGGGAACATTTCATTCCCATACAGCAGTGTTTATGATTCTGTGCGGCTTGTATTTCCCTATGGAACGCATTATTGAGACTAGCACTGAGAGTTGCCAATACTTTGCTCTAATCGTCTAGTAGCTGAATGGTTTTTTTCAAATTCTGGACTATAATTCTACTGCAATCTTCATAATAATGCCATTTTCAAAAGCTTTTAGAGTGCAATCTTCCCACTTTTACAGCACAGAAACTCCCCCAAAAAGCACAATTAAAAGCATCAAGGTGCATTTGCAGTTATCTACCATCGTAGATAGTGCAAGCTTAATAGGTGGGATGCAGGAAATTCTGGCCAACAAGACATAAATTATTTTTAAGCTTTTCAATAAAAATCAAGAAAATGAATGCAAGTATCCACTATGAATATTTACTTAAACAAGACAGAACCAGGCAAGGGGACACTCGTAAGATCTGACAACACAATATTATGTACTAAAAAATTGCAAAAATGCAACCTTAATATGCTTTTTGTGTGAATTGTAAACTCACAGCTGCACAAATTAAACATCGATGGAAAATCAGGAAGAAAGGTCTGCTGAAAAAGTAGGTAACAAATATTTCTCCCCAACTCAAATCCATTTAATCAAGAGTACATATTACTACAGACGATTAAGCATCTCACTGCTCTCCCCGCTCAACCCCTGATCGTACGTTATAATGAAACTGAAAATCCAAAGCTGCAAAAAAAAAGTCTAATGCTCAAATGCTTACTGTCTACTAAACCTACTCCAAATATTGCAAGAATAAGACTGGATTATATTCAAGGGAAGCTTTGGCAACAGGCTTTATGACAGGTTTATATTAGCTTATATGAACAATATTTTTAAAAAAGGACAGGAAAATCTTTGGAGAATTGAATGCCTTGCTAACTTAGTGAGAATATTGTCAGCAGCATTTAGATCTTAGAAAACACTTCAAAAGTGCATTTGTGTTTTAGATTCTGTAAACCAATTTGACAATAGGAGGAAGCTGTCTCAGCAGATAAATGGGCTGACCTGCTTAAGGGATTCAGAGCATTCAGCTCAGCAGGTGGGGCCTGTTCAGCAGCATTTACTGTTATTTCAAGGCTGACAGGAAGCATGCATCATACAGTGCCATAAATACTGCCAGATTCTGAAGCAACATGATCAAAGGCTGTAACCAGACAACAAAGTGGTTTTAATACGATGTTTTGACCATGTAATTGGAAACTAATTACTGCTGACAAAACACCTTATCGTTTCCAAAGATGGGATATAGCCATGATAATGTGCCCTTGCCTCTGGCTGTCACTGCAAGAGAGTGTATGAGAGATGTTCTATCTACCGTGAGTATGTTTTTTTGAGGATAAGAAGGATATTCTTCCCAACAATTTCAGCATTTTTAAAGTCTTACAAGAAAATGGCACCGTTTCCCATTCCCTGTCCAAGCCTATTTCTTCCCCTTCACCTGCTGAATGTTTCATAGGGAGCGACAGCCATCTAATGTTTTGGCCAAGTAACCATTCTTCAAATATGGTCCTGGACAGGGATCTCAATTGGTCTCAATGGGAGAAGACCTCCATCAATCCTTATCCTTTCTTCATCTGATGTGTACAGTTGGCAACAATGGCAACTGAGTCATAATTTAGAATGGGAATCCTGGTCAATTTTTTCCTCCTTACAGATGGTTTCACTGAGATCAGCTTACACACTACATCACTTCTAATGCCTGAAGGTTTAACGACAAGGCACTTTCCATAAAGGAAGGAAGACTATGCTTCTATCCCATGAAGACTTAAGACTGAAAATTTCTACATTCCATTTAAAGTTGGCATTAGGACATTATAGATCTGATTTGTCACAGGACGTTCCAAAGAACTAATCCAACATTTATAGTGTATCTTCCTTAGAATACCACTCCAATAATATCAGATTAATAGTTAAATGTATAATACCTCAAAATAAAACTACATAAGTAAACCATTATGTTAAGAGGAGCTACCTATTGCTAACCTGATGTTATAATTCCCTGTACACGAGCTATGAATATCAGGTTTGTGTTCCAATATATCCTGCCATTTTGTTCAACTTAAATAGAACTAATCGATGTGAATATTTAGGTTTTGCTATATATAATGTAGTCTAAGCATATTATGCAGAAAGTTTCAAGCAGCTGTTTCAAAAAATACATTTTAGGATGGAAGCTTTAGGGGCTACACTTTTGACAACCAGGTTAAATTCTTTCCTATTGTGAGACAAAGGAAATGTGGGGAAGGCTTGTCGCCTATTGAATGCTAAAGACTTATTTCAGAACAACATGTTGCTGATGACATTTCAGAATTGTGAATGGCTTCTATCATTTGTCAACTATGATGACTTGAAAAAAAAGGCCAATGGAATAAAATCCATGAAAAAAAACCCATCAGAACATGTTGGGTACACAGCAAGTACTAAACATTTTAAGCATACATTTACAATGGAGCCTGGATTTTGAACAGGAAGACCATTCAATCAAGTACAGAACTTTCAATACCGACAAACTATTCATTGACCAGACATCAATTATCCAGACAGATTTTTCTATTTATTGCAGCTGTGAATTAAGCATCATCAGTTAAAGCAGAGGAAACTGAGGGACAGAGCGCTATGGAATCATCTTTCACCCCTCAACAGCTTGACTTTTGATTTATGGCTCTCTCCAGTTTACAGCAAGAAATTAAAATAAGATGGTAAGCAACATCTCCAGTCTCCATCTCACCCTTTCTAGATTTCTTCATTAGGAGCCCAAACAGAGGAATGTGTGAAAGACTGTAAAATATGGGGTTTATAATGACAGGCATTCTAACCTTGATGTTAGATTTTGGTTTTAGTCTTAATTTCATGCTGTGGTTCATTTTGTCTATTGGATCACCTTCTGGTCCCTCAAACCAGTTTCCACGAAATCACTTCCCAACTTTCCTTCCCAATCATCATGTTAGATGCTCTTATTCACCCTTCTCTTTCCTAGGATCCTATTACTGTCCTCTTCATATCTTCCATCACTATCCATCTCTCCCTCCCAAAATAAAATCCCTCTAAACTTGCAAACCATCTCCATCTCTCTTTTCCCCTATGCCCAGTAGAGGCATATCTGAACCACAACTTTACTAACATAATCTGTAATTAGGTTAGAAGCTTGCAGAATGAGCTTTCCATTTCATTGGACACAGACTGAGCAGCCTTTCAGTCTTCAGCTTTTGACATGACATCATCATTCTCTAATAGCTCATGAGCATGATCCAGCTCAAGTGGACAACATTTACCTGGGTCCATTCATCTATCCAGTCATTGCTGCAGTAACAGGGTGGGGGGTTGGGTGCTTGTGGCACAGTGGTATTGCCTCAACCTCTCAGCCAGGAGACCTAGGTCCAAGTCCCACGTTTTCCAGAGGTGTGTCATAACATCTCTGAATAAGTTGATTTAAAAAGAAACTAAAAATAGCTAGAGAATCAAGGGGAGGTGATGACCTCATGATATTATCACTAGTCTGCTAATCCAGATATCCAGGTAACATTCTGGGAACCGATGTTTGAATCCTGCCATAGCAGGATTATTGAATTCCACAAAAAGAAAACTAGAATTCTAATGACAACCACAAAACCATCATTGATTGTTGAAAAAACTCATCAAGTGGAGAATCATCTTAAATGGATTTTCTTCCCAGTGCTAATCTCACCAGTTTCCAAATGTAGACTGATGATACCCAACCCTACTTCACCATCATGTCTTGTAATTCTCCTGCAGCTTCTGATTGTTGATCGAACATCCAGTACTGAATAAGCAGAAATTTGCTTCAATCAACTACTGTATTGTGAAAACTGAAGTTCTCTTTGATCACACCAGGAACTTTGAATTCTGGACTCTGGCAAGTGTTTTGAGGCTAGACCATACCTTTTGCAATCTTGATGCTATAGTTGACAACCCCCCAAGCCCCTACCCCCATGTGTTATCACTCCACAGGCCAGGCCATCATGAGGACAGCCAATTCTACCTCTGTCCCTTTCTCAGCTCATCTGTTTATATCCTCAGTGTTTTTATTATCTCCAGAAGTACTATTCCATTACTGGACATCATATAAGACCGAGTGTCCTGCATCACACTCTCAAGTTCTGCTTGCCATTAACCTCTCTGCTTGATTTACATTGACTCCGGGTTGAGTGACCAGGATCTTAGAAGGCATTCCCAATGAGGTTATGGAATCAAAATTCCCTGGATTGAGCAAAGGCTCCATCGGGCTGGAAATGTAACAAATATAAACACTTTTTTCAAGAAAGAAGCAAGGTTGAAATCAGAGAACTAACAGGCCAGTTAGTTGGACTAGTCATGAGAAAGGTGTTAAAATTGATCAAACAGATTATAGCTGCACATTCAGAAAAACTTAAGATAATCAGGAAGTGCGAGCATGGCTTTGTCAAAGGGAAATTGTGTTCAACCATTGGCATTTTGTAAACAAGTACCAAATGCTGTGAACAAAGGGAAGCCTGGAAATATGCAATACTTAAACTTCTAAAAGGCATCTGATAAGACATCAAGAGTTGTTACAGAAAATCAAAGATCAAGGTAGTGTGACATATTAATATGGATAGAAGATGGGCTGGTTAGTAGAAAGCAAAGATTATGCACAATTAGACCATCTTATTGGAAGGATAAGTAAAGTAGAATCCTGCACAGGTCTGTATATTGGGACCTCAACTTTTTATAATTTATGTCAATGATTTAGTGAGGGGAACAAAGACATGCTAGCTAAATTTGCAGATGATACCAAGAGAGGTAGGAAAGTATGTTGTAAGGAATACATGAGGAGATTAAAAGTGGCTAAAGATTGCTTGAGTGCACATATAATCAAAATAGCTAGTTAGATACTTTATGACAAAAGGAACTGAACATAGATAAGGGTGCACATAAGGATGATATGCTTCAGTTATGCGGGACATTGGGGAGACTTCTCAAAAACAGGAATGTGCAGTTTTGGTCTTAAGAAAGAATGCAATTGCATCAGAAATAATTCTGAGGAGGTTTACTAGATTAATGAGTTATCTTTATAGGATAGGTCAGACAGGCTTATCTTGTTTCCAAAGGAGGTGTTAGAAGAACAAGTGGCAAGTTGACTGAGTGTATAAGATCCTGAAAGATCCTGACAAGGTGGGTGTTTCATCTTGTAGATCAGCCCAGACCTAAGGGACACTAATTTAAAATTAGCAGTTGCAGAATCAAGACGACGAGAACTTATTTCTCTCAGAAAGCAGTGAAACTTTGAAATTCTCTGCCTCAGAAGGTTGTCAAGAGGAGATCATTAAACATTTTTAAAGCCAGAGGTAGAAAAATTCTTTCTGGGCAGAATATCAATGATTATCATGGCTAGTTAAGAGTGTGGAATTTGAAACTCAACCAGTTCAGTTATAATATTATGGAATGGTGGAACAGGCTCAAAGGATCAAATGGTCAATTTCTGCTCCTCGTTTGTAAACTCCAGAGCAAAATCTCAATTTTAAAAAAATCATCCTTGTTTTCAACTTCCTCCATTCCCTCACTCCTCATTCTGGTCCTCTCAGATGTTTGTGCTCCTGCAGCTCCCACCTGTCGTACATCCCTGATTTTAAACATTCTGCCATTTGCAGATATGTCTTCAGTTGCTAAAGCTGAAGGCACAAAACTTTAATTCCAAAACCTCACCATCTCTGACGCTGCTCCATAATATCCCACCTCTTTGATGAAGCTTTTGTCTGTGTGACCTGATATCTCGAGTGGCTCATTGCCAAATGATGTTTGATAAAGCTTCTGTAAAGTGCCATGAGACATTTTCCTATTTTAGAGGTGTTACATAACGTTAAGATGTTATTAATGTAGAAGAGAGAAGCACAAAGAAGAAAGACATCCTGCTCATAGTGATGCTAGATTGTGTCCATTATTCAGGCCCAGTCCAGCAGAATTTGGAGTAACTTAACCAAGCAGTATAACAGTCATAGGTGTGTGTGATGTTAACTGAATAGAAGTATAACACAAATTGAAAAGCAGGTGAAGCCACATGATATCCCAAAGACATATCCCAGCTGCCATACACTTGTGTGTCACAGCAGATATGATTACTTTCATATAACGAACTGCTATTAGATAAGAAGTTTCACATATTTTGCATTAAACATTATCTAAAGCTTAGCGGTCAACAAAAATAATGCAATGTTCCAATTTAGGCTCTGTTATAAACTTTTTGTCTTATAGTAATGAAATATAAAGAAAGTTTTCATGGATTGAGTCTTCTATGACCCTTGTATGTACTGTGAAGGGCTGCTGAGAATTAACATTGATCAGCTAATTGCGGTATACAAATTACCTGAGATTACTTGCTATGATCTAGGATGAAGATCAATTCTTCTACCCTTCTCAAAAGAGTAGATAATATCTCACCGTCAAGCTAAGGGATACAATTCAAATTGATTTAAGGTTAATTAAGAAAGAGGAACTAAATCAAATATTAAATCTGCATAATATTTTGATACTTCAATTAGATTATGTCTAT